>NC_072790.1:89723506-90076447 GCF_028583425.1 Eublepharis macularius | reverse complement strand
CTGCAAACCACACACTGTCACAGAATAACACCTGTTGACCAGCACTAACATTGTCAGTCCACCAGGTCTGTAGCCCTGGACTGCTGCGTGGTTTCTCTGTGGTAGCATGCCAAATGTGGGGGGTTTCTTAGTGGTGCTGGGGAGAATCATTCCCTGGAGCAGGATATTTGATGAAGGAACTGTTCCTGTGCAGATGGGAGCAGGTAGATATGAAGGCGAGATCTTCCATAGATGATGTCATAACACCATTAATAATAATAATAACATAATAATAACATTTGATTTATATACTGCCCTTCAGGATAACTTAATGCCCACTCAGAGCAGTTTACAAAGTATGCCATTATTATCCCCACAACAAAACACCCTGTGAGGTGGGTGGGGCTGAGAGAGCTCCAGAGAACTGTGACTAGCCCAAGGTCACCCAGCTGGCTTCAAGTGGAGGAGTGGGGAATCAAACCCGGCTCTCCAGATTAGAGTCTCGTGCTCTTAACCACTACACCAAACTGGAATCATGACAGGAAATCATGCTATGAAGATGCTGTCGTGCTGTGAGTTTTACATAATTTTCCAGAGGGTTACAGGTGTGTGAAAATGGCCTAGGATAAAGAAATACCATATTTAATCAAAAGGAAGATGACCCTGAATGTAAGACAACCCCCATAAAAAGAGAGAAAAGTATACATAAAAGTAGATGACTCTGAATTGAAAACAATCCCTCCTTAAAACCTGGTAGCAGCAGGGCTTTTTTTCAGCAGGAACGCGGTGGAACGGAGTTCCGGAACCTCTTGAAAATGGTCACATGGCTGGTGGCCCCGCCCCCTGATCTCCAGACAGAAGGGAGTTTAGATTGCCCTCCACGCCGCGGAGGGCAATCTAAACTCCCCTCTGTCTGGAGATCAGGGGGCGGGGCCACCAGCCATGTGACCATTTTCTCCGAGGGCAACCCACTGAGTTCTACCACCTCTTTTCCCAGAAAAAAAGCTCTGGGTAGCAGTATAAAGTTTTTAAATTACATAGTAATCAATATACAATTTATAATATGGACTACAGAGGAAAATAATCACTTTCACTTTTTGCACCTTTTTGCAGCGTAAATGAGCCAGTGTGCTTTCTCGAAAGCTTTCCCTGTATGTGCAGTGAATCAGCTCTCACACTCAGTGGATCTGTATTTCCAATGCCTTTTTCAAAAAAGAGATGCCAGAACTCATGATGTAAGTTGCTTTGGAGGCCCAAGTCTGCTAGCCAAAAGAGATGCTGGTACTGCAGAAAGATATACTGGCACATATCATTATTAAAAAAGCCCTGAGTATACTGAAGTGGAAAAAAGCCTGAGTGTATACCCCCTTTTTATAGGAAGCCAAAAACCCACATCTGTTATCCAAGCCAAGTCAGTTTTCTGTTCTTGATAACAACCTGGAACAGGTTTTGAGCTTCATCAGTCTGGTATTGTACAATATTAATGATGACGTGTAGGAAACAGGTGACCTTGCATCATCAGCTCTCTGAACGGTACAGGTTTAGATAGCCAGCGAAGTGATAGAGTACCTAGTGAGAACAGCAAAATATGTGTTGGCTGCTGAGGAATAAAGATTCACATGGTGCCTGTTTTTATCTTTAGTAAAGAAATATCACTTGTTTATTGCAAGGAACTCCACTTAGGATAGGAAACAGTAGAGATAGCATTCTGATCTAGCTAATCAATCTATAATGGAGAGAGATGCAGGAAGCATGTTCTGCTCTCCTAGTTGCAAAACAGAGAAAAGGGAAGAGCGAGGTGTTGCCAGAAGGAAGATTTCTCTGAGTACCAATCTACATTTCAGAGGGATAGCATCAGAGGAGTGAAAGGGAAGGATACACAGTAGGGTTGCCAGCTCCAAGTTGGCAAATTCCTGTTGATCTAGAGGGTGAAACCTGGAGAAAACTGGAGAAAGTGGGGTTTGGGGAGGGAAAGGACCTTGGCATGGCATAATTCAATAGAGTCCACCCCCCCCCCCAAAGTAGCCATTTTCTCCAGGTGAACTGATCTCTGTGGCCTGGAGACCAGTTGTAATTCCGGGAGTTCTCCAGCCACTACCTGGAGGCTGGCAACCCTAATACATAGGGCCTGACCTCTCTGACTCTTTTATAGTCCCGCTCTCAAGTCTGAAATTAAGAGGCAGTGTAGTCCTTCCAACATGAGCATTCTTGCCAAACTCTGTCCATCTATGGAAGATCTCACCTTCATATCTACCTGCTCCCATCTGCAAAGGAACAGTTCCTTCATCAAATATCCTGCTCCAGGTAATGATTATCCCCAGCACCACTAAGAACACCCCCCCCACACACACACACACACATTTGGCATGCTGCCACAGAGAAACCACACAGCAGTCCAGGGCTACAGACCTGGTGGACTGACAATGTTAGTGCTGGTCAACAGGTGTTATTCTGTGACAGTGTGTGGTTTGCAGGAGAGCGACTGTTGTCTCTTCCCCTTCCCTCTAGTAGTGGTCAGTAGAACTTCTTCCAAACATTGTTTGAAATGATTAGGCCCCAGCTTTGTGCCCAGGTGAAGAGCTACAGGCCTAGAGCCCTTGTACTCTCGCTCTTTGGCTCACACCAACAGGCTTGCATCTCTTGCAGAGGCCTTGACTTATTGGTAGGCTACAACATACCTTAAAAAAAAGAAAGCAAATTCCCAGCAGCTGGCTTCACTCCAAATACTGTATTTGCAAGGATTCCAAATCAAACTCTATAGTTCGAGGAACTTCTATTGGCTTAAGTGCTGAGTAGCCTAAAATAGGAAAATTGAAGACAGAAAAAAAATCAAGCACATTTTTATCACCTAAAAATGATTCTTTAAACAACCTGAACTGTATCTGATGCAAAGATATTAACACCAGACTTTTTATTATTCTAAACTATTCCAGGAATGGCATCCAAATTTACATAACCATTTATTTCTATGGTAGCAGGAATTCATGCTAATTGTACATTAATTCCTAGGATGAATAATTGAGGTATCAGATGCAACACCTCAAAAAAAATCCTTAAATCTTGTTTAGTGCTCAAAGTAACAAGTTCTAAGCCATGAGTTAATCAAGAAAACTATACATAGGTCTTCATTAGCATACCAGGAATCAATCCACAAATGATAAAATCACTGAACATGCAGGCTTAATGGTGCATAATTCAATCATGCTTAACTCATTCTGAACACATCAGTATCTTCAGGTTTCATAGAAATGGTAATTTTGTAGATAGGATATAACAATAATCTACTCCAGGAAAACATTCTGCATAGTTATATTTTAAGAAAGTTTGTTTTATTTTTCTCAATATTTATTTGTATGCTGAGAATATGAAGGGTGACATGCAGCCAAGTTTCCATCTAGGACAAACCAAAGTCCATGGTTTTCTCTGTTGAAAAGAGAAATTAAAAGGCCAACAACTGCTTTATTTACTATTATTGTAACTATGGCTCACTAATGCTTTTCAAAGATCGAAAACTAGGGAATCAAACTGAACCAGAAATGAAAATGAGAATGAACATCGTTTCCCCAAATAAAAATGAAATTACTATATCTGTTGTTATATCGGTTGAACCGGAACTTTTAAAAAGTTGCCTTCTCAGAGTAAGGATTTGATTAAAAGAAGCTGACAGAGTAGTACCTTGACTGGGTGTGATCTGCATGAATCATGAACCAATCTGTAAGAGCATTTAATGCGTTTCTTAAATAATGACAAATGAGTACTTTTGACTTTTAATTTTCATAGTCATTGGAACCTTTTCTATAACAAGTATACCAATTTTGGTTGTTTCTTTTATGATATTTTATACTATTTATATATTATTCACCATTTTATACCATTCTGGCCCGGCTTACACAGAAAGGATGCAAAACTGAGCATTTATTTTAACAGCAATACTACTGAATTTCAATAGCTTGTTCAGGAGAAAGAGTGTGTGACTTGGGTTTCTGATTTGGGATAAATACCTGAATTGGACCTGATTTGTAAAGATTTGGGATTTCCGAATCAAAGCTTCCCAAAGCAATTTGGGTCGCTTTGGGAACCTTTAGGACCCAGCTGCAGTTTAAAGGGCCCTTTCTGTGCTTCAGCTGGCCCATGAGAGGGGATCCCCCCATGGGTCCAGGGGCGGCGCAAGGGTTTACCACGCTCGCAGCTGGCCGGCCGGGCGCCCCCATGTGCGCACGAGTGCGCGCGTGCGCACCGGCCTGCGTGATGACATCACACGTGACATCATCACGGAAACGCACGCGCCACCACCGGCCCGATTGCTGCGGCGGGCGGCCTCTGAGCTCTCCCGTTCAGTTGCCTGCGCCGCCACAGATGCCTGCCCGCAGTGGCTGCGCCTGGCCGGGGGCTTGTGCTGGCGGCGGCAGCGGCACGGGGTGGGAGGGATAGGAGGCTGGTGCTTTGTGGAGTGCGCTCCTGCCTGCCGTGCCTCCTCCGGCGCTCCCTCTGGCACCCCGTGCCTGCTGCCACTGCCTACCTGGCCTCAATAGGCCCGCCGGCCCTGCATGGGCCAGCTAGAGTTTAAAGGGCCCTTTCCCTGCCGCTTGCACACCAAGAAAAAGGCCCTTTCTGCACTTCAGCTGGCCCATGGGGGGGGATTCCCCCATGGAATGGGGTAGGAAAAGGCCTACCATGCAAGCACGGAAACGACCTTTTCCCTGCTGCTTGTGCGGCAAGGAAAGGGCCTTTTAAACTCCAGCTGGCCCACGGAGGGGGAACCCCCTGCCAGCCAGCTGAAGCATGGAAAGGACCCTTTCTCTGCCGCTTGGGGGATGAGGTAGGGGGGTGAGGAACCCCCTCCTCTCCCTCCCATTAGATGAAATAAGCAGTGGGGTGGGAAGTTTCAGTGTGTTCCGAATCTTCACAGAGTATACCAAAGCAGGCCGCTTTGGAAATTGCTTATTTCCTATTCTTTTTCCCGCTTCAGAAATTCTGAAGCGAGAAAATTGAATCGTTCCATCCCTGCACACCCCATAGTTTTGTCTCAAGTGCAAGGAACAGAGTTGCCAGCTCTGAAATGGAAAACACCTGGAGATTTAGGAGTGAGTTTGGGGAGGGCAGGATTTGACGAGGGTCCTCAACAGGGTATAATGCCATATATTGCTCCTTCCAAAACAACAATTTTCTTCAGGGGAGCTGATCTCTGTAGTCTGGAGATCAGTTGTAATTCCAGGAGATCTCCTGGCCCTACCAGGAGGCTTGCAACCCTAGAGAGGATACTGTAAAAGAAACTGAAATTTCCGTAAAGAATAGAAGTTGTCAGTGAGATCACAAGGCTTCTATACTTATGAAGAACAACAGGATGGAGAGCTCCTGTGGAAAGTACATAATACAATATAGCAGACTCTTAAAATAAAATCTTGTGGATTAAGCAAAGAGCACAGTATTTCTTTGTGTGCAGACTATGGTATTCAACAGATCTCTATGGCTATACAATGTGTTATTTAAGCTGCAGCTTTTAACAACAGTTTTTTGACCAAAGAGAACTAGGCAGCATTTATCCCGTGGGCACTTATTACTGACAACCAGTTTCTATATGATATTCTGTATATAGCATGATAATGGTCTGTAGCATTTGGGAACATTTTTTTAAAATTGCATTATCATCAGATTGAAAGGATGGGGAATAGGGGCATGGTAAAATTTTCCCCATCACATGTCCAGTGTGCTGGAATGCAGGCGGGGAGTCTGCTCAAGCTTCTCTAAGAGTCCGGAGTATAACCAAGCCGACCGGGGAGCAAGCAGGGAGCGTAGTCCAGGGAGCCGAATTCAAAGGTCAGAGCCAAGAGAGCAGTCAGAGCAGAGCTGGGTCGCAGTAGAACCGGGCAGGTCTGTGCGCAGGTGCGTCTGCAATGAGGGGAAGGGCGTCCCGGCTTAAGAGCAATCACCTCCAGGGCAGTGCTGCATCCTGCTAAGACTCAAGGTCACTACGCCGCTGTTTGAGTGCCTGAAGCCTTGCACTTCGTCTCCTTTCCTGTGCAGCAAGACGCTGCCGCACCCTACGCTGCCTTTCAGGCTCAGGGGAGCTTGGTGGGGATGTTGCCCTGGCCTCAACAGCTGGTGCAGGTAAGGGAACAGCCTCTGTCTCTGAGTCTGCCCTGGATTTCTCAGCCTGCTCTGGCAAGGGTTCCTGCTGGTCATCCAAGCGGCTGACTCTGGAGGGGCTTGGCATACTCTCTCCCCTGTCATCCTCCCTGAGGTCTTCATCCTCTGAAGACTCAGAGCTCACGACATCCAGGCACTACAGGTGCCTGGACAAACATTACATTAAAATGTGAAAATTACACTAGATCCACCTACATATTAACTTTTGTTTTTGTAATATATTTTTAGTAGGTTTTTTAAAAGAAAGAAAACTTTTTAGTGTCAAGTTCGTGTACAAGATAGTTATTATTCATTCAAAATTTCAAAAAATTTGCAATACAAACATCAATCCATAGAAAAAGAAACCGAGTAACCGACTACCGCCCCTTTCCCCACCATTTATACAATACACAGTCCATTTAGATCTCTCCAAGCACCTTTTAAACTCCTTGCTCTTTTACCCAACTACTCAATTCCTTTTCTCATTTCTTACAATTATTTACGTTCTAAGTGAGCAGATTCTTAAGGCACACTTCAATTCTTTAGTTCTTAAGGCTAGGGTACTAAGCCCGTAGCCAGTCCAGAGATAGAGCTAGAAAAACAAACAGTCACATCTTTATATTCTATTATTAGTCCCATTTTTTGTGTATATCATTGACTAAATAATTTCTTAAAGGAGAAAAGTATACAAAAGGATGTTTGTAACAGCCTACCCTCCGTCTTTCATACATCAAAACCCAAGCCATCTGAGGTTTTGTACTTGTATTTTCATTACAAAAGGCAAAAGAAAGTGTATAGGTAGACTTAGCTTAACCAATAGTTTAAGTTTTGAAATTTAACAATTTTACAAAGTTCCCTCTACCTCCCTAGTGTTTCTGCTATTAATCCTAGAAGATATCTTGTCTCAACATCTTTCTTATACTTTTATTTAAAGGAAAGAAATCCAAAGAAGAAGATAAAGGGTGAGAAGGAAAGTAGAAGACTACAAAGAACCATTTGCAACACACCCTCTAGACCAGTAACTAAACATAAACAATATCTAATGTGTTAGAAAAGCATAGAGGATTGTATTAGGTCTATATTAAACTGCGTGAAACAGAAGGAGGCATATTAAGCCTAGTTTCTTTCCAGTTTCTCTAAGTTTTATGTTAAAGCAAGTTAGATAGCATTTAGAACATGGATATATAAAAATCACAATATATTCCACATTCCATACTTATTTGCAAAAGCCCCTAACAACCCTATTAACCCACCGTTTTAATCTCACTTCAAAGCTCACTTTAAAGCCCTATGCCATATAAACAGCAAAGAAGAGAAAGGGGAAGAAAAGATAAAGGAACAAGGGTCACACTTTAAATTTTATTTTCCTTCTTTTTTCTCCCTCTGGAATAGTATTGAAACTCTTTCTTTCCAATGATCAGCCATCACTGACACTTTTTGCCTTCTAGCCATTCATGCGAGGTGCCGTTAAATATGTTATAATGTCCCTGTTTGTCTCTCTTCATCTTTGTGATATGTTTCTTGATTGGAGTTTGTTGTATGCTTTGTACTTCATACAGAAGCAGTACTCTAAAAGTCTTCCTTACAGCTTCCTTTTCACCACGCTCCTCCCACTTCTTCTCTGCTTTCTGTACTTTCACAGAAGAAAGCTGATTTTCTCCTCCATTTTGTTGGGAGTATTTTTCACAATTCCACTCCGATTTTCTTTTAAGTAAGTCTGTCCCATCAAAATTCTCTTCTAACTTGGCATCTAACGCTGTGCTTGTGCCTGTTTTTATTCCAAGTCTTTCGTCTTCTTTTCTTAATACACAATCCATCAATTTAGAAATTTGTTGTTTCTCTTCAGAAAAAACCATTTTGTCCACTCACTTACAAATGTTCAATCACAGATCTTTTAAAACTGGTAAAAATCTCCTTTGCTCTTACTATTTGTAATTATAAAGTTTTTTGCTCCCCAGCTCTCCATCCCAGGAAACCTTTCCTTACGCACTTCTTGAGCGTCAGTTTCCTAGTCCATGAACATAGATGCAGAGGAGTTAGCCGTGTTAGTCTGTGGTAGCAAAATCAAAAAGAGTCCAGTAGCACCTTTAAGACTAACCAATTTTATTGTAGCATAAGCTTTCGAGAATCAAGTTCTCTTCGTCAGATGCCTGATACAGATACTGTATCTGTGTCTGTATCAGGCATCTGACGAAGAGAACTTGATTCTCGAAAGCTTATGCTACAATAAAATTGGTTAGTCTTAAAGGTGCTACTGGACTCTTTTTGATTTTGCTAGTCCATGAAGCGGCCACCTCTCCGGGGGATAATAAACCCCCCTCATCAAGCTGTATAGCCACCATAAAGCAATAAACAATACTCTTACTTGGAGAAATGTCAGGTAAATCACTCTTTTTTGGTCTTCCAGTTGTCCTTGCATCTCTCGTCAGGAATCCTTGCTTTGTTTTCGCTTGCTTCAAAGTCACTGGGTTCATAGCTTATGTGCCATTAAGGCTTCTTCCTCGGTCCTTGCCTTTGAGCAGGTGCGGGGGCTCCAACAGGGAGTTGCCAATCCCCGTGAGCTCCTCCACTTTGCTCTGGCCTACCCCCCTCTCCGTAGAGGAGGTCTTGAGGGCCCGAATCCTCAGGTTCCAGGGGGATTGGAAAGATCACGGTACTGAGCTCATAAACTCAGCTGCCATGACATTGCCACGCCATTCTGGAAGTCTTAACTATTGATTTACTAATTAGTATCACTCAGAGGGCAAATCACTACAAGCTGCTTTAAATTGTTTGATCCATTATTTTATGTGAGTGGATCTTAAAACATGGATACAATTGAATGGCTAGATACCTGTGGATTTCATGTTACTTATTCCTCAGAACTGACATGCATCTAGCAGTTCAAAAATGACATTCATCCAGGAACAGCCCTATAGAAAAAAGTAACATCAGAAAAGACCTTTAGAATCACTAACCAAAAAAGTGGAGGAGTGATTATTAAGTGACAAAATCACAAGTCTTTTGTTGAACATAATCTGTACATTTTAGGCCAGCAACTGTTGATTAGTCTCCTACATCAACTATCTTTTGGGCAGGACTGGCCAATGGGTTTTGTACCCTAGGTGACCTTTGACACTGCCCCCCCCATTTAATATGGAGAAAAATAAGAAGTCGAGAGATAACTTTTTTAAATTTGTCAGTCCTTAAAGCTTGGTACCCTAGACGCCTACCAAGTTCACTTATATTGTTGGGCTGGCCCTGGTCTTGAGGATATATTATTTTGCTCTGATGCATCAACAGTTAAGAGGAGTTCTTTAGAAGCAGCTAATAGGAAAGCAGCTCTACTTAATTTAAAAAATATCATTTAAGAGGTAAATGATTTGTGGGTCCAATATGAAGAAAATTCCCAAACTGCCTTTCATAACTGGGTAAGGCTATCAAAATTACACTTCTGAAAAGGCACTTTTGGAATTCATTTGTGTATGAACCCAAAAAACTAAATCATCACTTTGGTTTCTCTGTGTCTGAAATGCCATACATAAAGAAACATCATATAGATTTCATTCTGTTTCCTAAGCTTCAGTGGAGTACAGGGCAAAAAAGCTTTCTGCAGCGCCAACATAAAATGTAAACAAGATTCTGTTTGAGCTGCTTCAGTTTTGATCACAACATAAAATCAGCAACTTGTTTCCCTGGCTCCTAATGGTTGCTGTAAAAAACTTTAGTGAACACTTGAATTTGAGATCTGTCTTATGAAACATACTATTTGTACACTAGTATATGCAACACCAGTTCCAGCAAAATCCAGGACAATTTGGGCTGGTTGGATCCAGTTAATTGTGGTAGAACTCTTAGAAAGCTGCCTGATTACAGAATGTCTCTGACCACATGAAGGTCTTTGCTAGGTATTTACAAAAGTATTGTGTGCTTTCACATGTGGATGATCCCTGTGCAAAGATGCCTAGAATACTGTATTGACCTCAGCATACATTATGCATGAATGGGAGCATCCAGGGCTTTTGCAGAGGCTGCAATATTAGGCCCTCCATGCTTTTCATTACTTCCTCATATTTTAAAGTCATTTATATGTTGGCTGTTATACATTTGTTGGCTGTTATACAGTGTGACTCCACTGACTTTTTTTTAAAAAAGTGACAAATAGCAGCAAGGCTCCTTCTCAAGTCTCCTAACGCTCTGCCATTTTGTAGGCTTTTTATTTTATTTTGAGGCTGCGTACTCTGCTTCTTCTGCTTGAATGTTCATACATCCAAGTTTAAAAGAAAGAGAGAGGGGAGAACGGCATCACAGCAATGCTGTCTTCTCCATTAATTTCAGATTGCTGTCCCCGCCGCCCCACTAAGCCTCCTCTTGTGTCTTTATCAGTAGTCTGTCTTGTACAAATTAAGCAGTTTTTCTTGCCTGGCAGATTTTATTTATTCAGGTATTTTTACACCATTATTTTCCCCAATGGGCACCCAGTGGCCTATGACATCATTCTCTCCCCCATTTTATTTTCAAAACAGCCCTGTAAATTAGGTTAATCTGGAGCAACTGGCCGAAGGTCACCCAGTGAGCTTCCATGACGGGGGATTCAAAACTGGGCCTGCCAGATCCTAATCTGAAACTTCTGTGCAGTGGCTGCTGCTTAATGGTAGCCAGCAGCTGGGCATGCAAGTGGTTGTTACATCCCAGATCCTAGTCCAACCACTACACTATGCTGGTCATAAAGTGATGAAGTATTAGCTGCTTAATACCAGCATTAAAGACATAAGCAGATCAGAGATTTTTTAAAGAATCACACAAAAAACAGAATGTCTTCTCAATGCGTTTACTTGCCCCCTGACAGAGCTTGTCCACGAGCAAGGTATCCCCCCCCCCCATATCTGGTAACTACTTAAGTTTAGAAATAAACCTCTACCCTGTGGAACTGCCTGCCTGAGGTCAGGAGAGCCCCCACTCTCCTGGCTTTCTATGAATGTTGCAAAACCAAATTATTCAGAAAGCCTTTTTACTCAGATAGGAGGCTGTATTGTAGGGAGGGGGTCTCAAATGCTTTGCTAATGAATTAGGAACCATAGACTTCACCACTATGTTGCCTTACATACTATCTGTTGCTTTATATATGTGCGCCTATGAGCTACCTGTGCTTTATGTTGTTGAAAGTCAATCCCAGAATTGCTTATGTTCTGTTTCAGCATTTCTTCAACTCTGCATTGGATTGTTGATAATGCTGCTTTTGTAAACTTGTATTTATTTACCCTATGACATTGTTTATGGAAATGTCCTTGATACTGACTGTACTGCTCTCACACTGTGTAATCCGCCTTGAGTCTCAGTGAGAAAGGCAGACTATAAATGACATAAATAAATAAATAAAACCCAAGAGAATACAACGCATTTGCAAAGCTTCGAGCTCTCTCCCTTGTATCCTTAATCCGCCTTGGAGTTCAGTGAGAAAGACGGGCTATAAATCAACAACAGCAGCAATAATTTTGGCCAGTCTTTTGTGTCTAGATTCTGCTATGAAGCAGCAGCGTTTTGCCTCATAACAATTCAGGCGTTGTCAAACGCTGAATCCAGCAGCAATAATACTGTTCCCTCGTCTTTCCTCGCCCCACCCCCCCGTTCCGGCCCAGCGTTTCGTGCCCTCACCAAGCGCCGCCTTACTCCTACAGCGACCTCACGCACGCTTGACGCTAGAGGCTCCACCTCTTACTCCGGGGAGGGGGAGGATTGAACTATTTTCGCCCTCTTTTGTGCGCTGACCGCCCACCCCGCGTCCCAGCTGCTTTGTTTTGTGGTCTCTCCCCTTTGGCTGCGAGGGGTGCCGCAGCCCGCTTTGGAGCGATGTCGGCGCGTGCGGCTTGATGTCAGCGCAAGACCCCAGGTTGCTCCGCCCGGGTACAGTGACTTCTCTTATCCAGCAGCGGGGAAGAAGGGCTGGAGGGAGGGTCGTGTCTCTGCGCGCGCGCGAGGAAGAATTTGAGTGCCTGCCACGTTCCATTCGCTGCTGACAGTTGAGGACTCGGAGTGTTTGCGTGCGCGCGCTCTGTCGTCGCAACTGTTCTTGTCAACGCCTTTGCTTGTTGGGAGCCCCTCTCAAAAACTCTGGGCGTCTGTTTACGGTGGCTACTCAGCAAGGCCTGCAGGCCGACACCCAGCGCAGTGTTTTGTGGCTGCGAGGAGTCGTCCTCCAAGTTTGGGGATAACGGGGACCAGCCTACAAAGAATAGATCAGCACTGGGCGCCAATAGACAACCCCTCTTGTTCGTCTCGAGAACCGCCTATCTGTCCCCCTCCTCAAAGTCTTGTGTTCCTTGATAAATATGGTGCTATCTGCCCAGTAATCGTGATATTCCTTTAAAGGCAAACTTCCTCCCCTCTCCAGGTGTGTCAGAAAAAGTTGTGCTGTATCTGTCGTATTATTACGTCCATTTTTCAAGGAGCTCAGGGCAGCAGCTATGGTTCTCTCCCATTTTCTCACGACACCCCTGTAAAATAACTTAGGTGGAGAGAGAGATGCTTCAAGGTTGTACAGTTACCTTGATGGTGGAATTGGAATTGGAGCTCAAGCCCCACCCCCAGTCCTAGGCCAACACTATACTCTACACCTCAGTACTCTATCATTCTGCTTTCGAGCCAAAAATTGGCTTTCAAAGTATTTCTCAGTAATCAAAAGACCATATAATTGACAATTAAAATTCCATTAAAATTGTCTGTGGGTGGGGATTCCCAGTTTGCAGTGCTATGTCGTTCTGGTCCTGTTGATTGTAGTTTGAAGTGAGGTGTGTGTGTGGAGGCTCTCACCTGTGTTGCAGGTGCTACATTAGGCCCCTACCTGAACATTATTTCGTCGCAATGAACATTCTGATCATGATATGTTTTTTATGTAATGATTGTAGGTTTTAATAGGCTGTGCTTTCTAGTGTTGAAGGCGACTTGTTAGATCCTGCTTGTCATGGCTTCTACTTGCTGGTAATTAAGTACTTTAGTATCTGGAACTCTTCCATCCCTCTCCCAATTCAGTAGCCTTCTACAACATGGAAATTAACATATTTTCTTTCACTCTTAATTTTTGTATTCTGGAGTATTTCATCTAATTTATCTACCATTTGTGATAGTTTACAATCCCTGACAGAACTTAAACTCTCCTGATGCAAAGTAGAATCTGCTCTCATATATCCACTATTGTGTAACAACAGCAACAATAACAATAATGTGTAATAAACTACTATTTTGCTGGCATGGAATAATAAACTATTATTTTGCTGGCTTGGAATAATTAACCCTTACTTACGTCTCTTTCTGGTTGTTCACAATCACTGATGCTATTAGATTTGGAAATACATTTTAAAAGCTGACCTTTTATCACTCTTCAACCACCCTGATTTTGAGAACAAAATGGTTGTTTAAACATATAAGTGATAATTTGCAGTTGGATAATTAATCTACAATTAACCATTTTTATATAAACCCTAAGGAACAGGCCATTAAGGTGCATAGGAACAGTCAATGAAAAAACAGACCAGGTAGCAACTTTATTTGCATTAAGTGATCTTGAGTGTGCATTAGTGAGACAACATGAGGCTCTCATGTTCCCTTGTTATACTGACCTTATCTACAGTTACTAAATAATATTACTTACCAACTAACACTTTCTAGGGTCAAGTGCTCATTTAAAATTTTTAACCTAAATTTTGTTAGAATAATTCCGTGATCTCATATTGTTTTGGTAAATGTTGAACATTATCTACATACTTTTGCAGAAGGCGAGTCTGATCCCATCCCCTCGGTATTGGAATTTCTTTACACTAGGTTTCATTTGTGGTTTATTCTTCCATCGGCTTTTAGTGTGGTGTGTTTTGGGGATATTTAATTGCAGTCTTTTAAGACCTTAAACTTTTGGTCAGTCCTTAGTTTTTTGGTGGTGGTAGTGTTGCTTATTGCTGGTTCTTGTTTAATTTTGTGTTGTTAATCTTTTTAATTTTTATTTTAAATATTGTTTGTTGTTTTAAATAATCTAAGTTGTCCTGCTTTTAAGTAGAAGGGTGTGGTATAAATTTTATAAATAAGGAAATAAGTAAGAACAGAAGAACCAACAGATGGTAGTATCTTTTTCTTAACCTGCTTAGAGTTTGTTTTTCTTTTGACAATTTAAAACTGATTTATAAGGAATGTTGTTGCTTCAGCTGCTAAACGACACTTGATTTTCTCACCAGACATAAAGTTCAGTTGTTTTTGAATGCTTGCTTTGAACTACCTTGTGGTTAGATTTTAATAAGGCTGAACTTGCATCTTCATAATTTTAATATACTTATTTTCCTTATTTATACTTCATTTCTGCATATATGTCTAATAGTACATGGTGCTTTTATTTAAATGAAGAGGTAAGTGAGGAGGGGCTTTTGGAGAAGCAGTAGCTGTGCAAAATCATCTATGTGATGCCTAGTTCAGATTGAATGCAAGGAAGTGAGAGCGTACCTGTGGAAGGAAGTGAAGAGGGCAATGATACTAAAGTAGTGAGAGGAAGATAATTTTAGCAGTTATTTTGCACAGCTGAGAGAGGGAAGAGAGAGGAGAAAAGGCTGGAGGTTAAAGTTGTGCAAGTGAGAAGGTGCTGCATATGTGAGGAACAATTGTGAAGGAATGGAATAATGTATTTTCGGTTGTTGTAATAGAAAAGCTGAAAGGATACTGTGACTTAAGTTCAAATGGTTTAGTTTAGATTGGGAATTATTGGAGAAAACACATGAAATTTTGTTTCATTAATGGGGAGACATGGTTGAATATTGTTCTGAAATCTCATAATTCAATAGTTAATAAATAAAAGCCATTTTTCTACAAACAGATCTGCAATTCATTTTTCCTGCTCTTTTAAAATACATCAATTTAGATGTTAAAGCAGTTGACCAAATTCTTTTAAGCCATTCTATCAAAAAGGATATGCTTTTTTCCAAAAAAGGCAATGCACATTTTAGCAGTAGATAACAAATTCATCACTAATTCTAAATCTTTAAAAGCCAATTATAACCGCAGCAAACTTCTGATTATTTATTGATTCTTTTGAACTTTACTTTTTCTTATGATTTAACAATACTTTCTAATGAACATAGTGTTGTAAAATCTTTTTGGTTTGTGGGATGGATAAGGTCCTTGAATGACCATGCTTTAATTGTTTTTGACTAAGGAACTTCTTCACTGTTAGAAAGCTGCCACCCCACAGAGAAATAGTATTGTTTTCATCTATTATCAGTATGTCTAATTCCCATCATGGCCCAATCTGTTAGGCTATGGATAGACCAGGCAGATCTTTGTAGAGAAGCCCCAGGTTCACAGAAAAATCTGAAATCTACAAGACAAACAAAACAACCCAACAACAAGGCGTGTGTGTGTTAAAATGCTCCAAAATAATAGAAGCAGTGCCTTTAAGAAATGAATGCCCTCTGCAATAGACATTGGGATGGGTTTGCTAGGCAACCACACAACAGTGTTGCCAGCCTTTAAGCCTTGGGTTTTTTTGTCAGTGAAAGGGAGGGAGGGGGGCAGGGGCCTTTTGAGGTCTATGGTCTTTGAGGGAGAACTCAAAGGGACTAGACCTGACAGCACCCACTAACACACCTGGCTGTTTTCTGCTATTCGACAGTAGCCACTGCACGAAAGGCAGTGTGGTGTACTAGTTAGAGTTTTAGACTAGGATCTGGAAGACCCAGCTTTGAATCCCCACTCTGAGGGAGATAATGGAAGAGGGAATACATGAGAAAATAAGATGCCCCTACAACTCCTTGCGTATCCCCCACTAGTTCATTCTCTTAGAAAGAGCTAGTCTACTGTAGTAGCTCAGGGCTTCATCTGTGAGCCAGAATGCCTGGGCAGTCTGATTGTTACTGCAGTTTCTGTACTTGGAACAATTCACAGATGTGAAGGGGCTGATTTGTATTGGGAACAGGGTACAGGGGGAGATCCTGAACAGTGCCCAGAGGCAGGCGTGAGGTATGTGTTGTCAGACAGCATACTGCTGTAAAATTCAAAATACAAGTGCCATGTTATTCAGAAAATTGACAGGGTGAGGTTTCATTTTATTTTAAAAGAGGAAATTATGTGATCATTTAAAAGGAAATAATAAGGAGGTCAAATCTTCCCCAGGACTCTTGGAAGATACTTCCAACCACAATAATTAAAGTTAAGATGGCAATGTAGATAACAAGCAGAGTTCAGGAAGTGAGAAAAAACAAGAAGGTGGTCTTTAAAGTGTGGCAGTCTTGTTCAAATAAGATCAAAATAGATAATCTGATTTAGCATGTATCGTTTACGGCGCCAGTCTTCTACTCTGTATTGTACTGAGCTTTGAAATATTGTTTTTAGATAATTGTTTATGATTTTACTGCATGTTTTCCTTGTTGTTAACTGTCCTGAGCCTGTTCGCAAGGAGGGCAGGGAACAAACAAACAAACAAGGAACTTAAGCCTTTACCTGTACCTGATATGAAATGTCAGACTCAGGTGGAAGGGTGTGCTGTTTTCCAACTTATCAGTACAATAGTTCCACCCAGGTTGTTTCAGGTTGGGAAAATGGTGATGGTGGGGATTAAGTCCCCTCTATGCATATACCATAATCCCCCATCCTAATTGAACCCCTGTATGGCCAGTTATTGAGTTCCAAGCGTAAAACCTGCAACACATGTCTGATAGCCAGGACCTAGTAAGGACACAATGAAAATGTAACATGCAGTTAGGCCCTGAGCTGTGAAATCATTTGGTGACCTTACTTATGGAACCTAATCTTGCTAAACCTCAGTCTCCGTGCCCCAAATCTGCAATGTGGGGTAATGTTACAGAATTGACAACTTCCCAGGAAAAATTAGTTATGGATAGGATGCTGTTAATATTGGCGGTCTTTTTCTGCTTTGTAATTGCCAAGCCAGTGAGAAAAATTAAATTATAAATATATATTACTGCTGCTTAGTAATGATTTTATAGTGACACAATCTGCTTAATTTAAATACAATAAAACTAAGCATCTGGCAGTTCTTGACATCTTGGGTAGTGTCATCCAGGACTTTCTTGATAGTTCATTTCAGAGGTAGAAGAGGGGATTGGATGAGCGCTTTCCATGACAATTGGATTTGGGAAAAGGTCACTTGACAAAGCTTTGACGCTCCCTTGTCACAATGGCCTATCAACAAAACTAATGCTGTTTACTTGCACCAACAAGAAAATCATTATGTGAATTATTTTAAAGCCTTGAGAATTTAGTCAGAACTGTAGAATGATGAAATGGGCTGCTGTTATAGATGGATCTTGGTTTGGTGGCTGAAGAAAAAGCGAACAAGAATGGATTAATCTGCACAAAAATTATTTATTTTTTCTTTCTTTTCATTATTCCCCCATGGAAACATGTACATGGTAGAAAAACTGGACAGTCAAAAAAAACCCCTCCTATTTCCTTTTCTATGTACCTTTTCCAACAGTGCAGTCCTAGTAGTGCAGTTCTAAACAGAAATACTCCAGTTTAAGCTCATTGATTTCAATAGGCTTAGAGTGGAGTAACTGATTGCACTGTAAGAACAGTTACACTTTTTTCTAAACTCATGTCACTGGATTTAGAAGAGTGTAATTTGTTGGCTTAGGAATACAAACACCGTTCAGTCCAGTGTAAGGCATGTACTGTGATAAAGTGGTAATGCCTGTTGTGCAAGTGTCTGCTGCATATATTATAAGAGATATTTAATCATCTGTTCTGCAGACTAATAGTCACAGAGCCATAGTTCCTTTCCATTGGACACTAAAAATTAAGATATAGGGCATAGACAAGAAAATTAACTTGGGGGATAAAGCAAAATTGAAAATACTTTTCCTGTAAGTTTTTAATGTACTATTTTTCATTATTTGACTAAAATACATCTTAACAAAAGACCAAAAATACTCTGAATATATATGTGTGTCAATTTTGCTACATGGCTTCTCAGAATAGAAATTGTATTTTAAATAGATATTTTAACGCTTGCAACCAAGCCCGTTTTTTTTAAAAGGTGCTCTAGAAAACAGCCCCTGCACTCTGCACTACGGTGATTTTGGTCCATTTGAAGCTGAATTGGGCCCGTTTGGAGCCAAAATCAGCTCACTGTGGTGCGCAGGAGCACTCCAGGGACCAGACCCATTGCAACACCCCATCCTGCTGTGGGGCCACTGCACTGGGCCTTCCCACCATAGTGGCAACCTGCTCAGGGCCTGCTGCTGGGCTGGCGCTGGGCTGGGGTTTACTGCTGCTGCTGAGGCTTGCTCAGGGCCTGCTGTAGGGCCTTCCTACCACGCCGGGCCTTCTCGACACGCTGGGCCTTCCTGCCACAGCCTGCTGCAGGGCCACCATCGTAGTCTGCTCAGGGTCTGCTGTGGTGCCGCTGCTGCACTGGGTCTTCCTGCCATAATAGTGGCCTCCAGAGGGCCTCAGCACTGTGCCAGACCTTCCCACTGCTGCATGGCCTCCAAAGGCCCCGAGGAGGCTGCTGCTTCAGCAGGAAGGCAAGCTGTGTTGCTGATGACTCACTTCTTATCCCTATGGACTGTGCCTGCACAGGGATAAAAAGTGAGTCATTGGTAACACAGTTTGCCTTTCATATATTAGGATGAGTTAAATTTTAAAACATCATTCCTCCCACTGATTATGCTAATACAATCATGTAATATTTCTGAGCAATAGCAAAGTGGATTCATATTATACATATTCTGGAGTGCAAATTTTTCTGTACATTGCTATCTTCATTATTTTTAGTTAAAATATTTTTAGATAATTAACAATTCTCCCAATTTTATCTTATCCAGAAGTCATTACCATATAAAAAACCCTGCCCTTGCTGGTGGTTCCTGGCCCTGGGGTGGCATGACTTTCTTCCACTAGGAAGAGGGCCTTTACGATTGTGGTACCCTCCCTTTGAAATGTACTGTCAGAAGGCACTCATGCTCAGCAGGTCGTGTTGATATTTGCTATCTGATATTCTTTTATGAGGCAGAGCAAATTGCTGTACATTTTTATCCACTTGCAATTTTTGTGTTACTTGCAAGGTTTTATAGGCTGGGGTTGGGACTAGGGTGTTTTTAAATTATTTGTATTAGATTGTTTTGTTGTGATTTTATTGAATATTATGTTTTTAACTGCTTTAAGATCTTAAATGAAGAGAAGCAGTATAAAAATTAATTAAAAATAAATAAAGATAAATTACAATAAAATGTCTGTTTTTTGCTTTGCTGATTTTACTTGTTGCTAAAGTTAGGAAATATGGCACTTTTAGAATTTTGGTTTTTACTTCAAGCAGAAATAAGCATATATTAAATTCAGTAAATGAGTGATAGGTAGTTGTAACAGACTGCATGGTTTAAAAAGCTTAGAAAGGCTGTACACACACAGCTGCAGAGCTGTTGAGGGTTAATCCCTCATGGGCACAGAGAGCTTTGAGTGACAGGCTACTCCAAGAAACCTAATTGGGTAGCATGAGCTGAAAATAAGAGGGGTATTTTTCAGCCCTAGCTGAGAGGAATCCAGTGTGAACAGTTGGGGTGACAAAATCCTAACTGATAGCAATTTAACACTGACAGGAGAACTGGGGTAAAGTTGGCAAGGAAGTTTGGGAAGTGGATGCAGATTTGGGACAAAGAAAGGGGCTAGATCGTCTAAGGAGAGGAGACTTTTCCTGCCCAGTTATATAGGGGGGTAGCTCTGGAGAGCTGAGAGATCTCTGGTTGGATGTAGTTAGAAACTGGCTTTGGAGAATTTAAGAGTCAGCTTTAAAAAAAAAACTAAAGGAAAGCAGGAAGAGAAGGAGCTTGGGGTACTAGAAAGTGGATGACAGCATTCTTCCACCCAGAAGAGAAAGAGAATATTAAAAGAAAGTGTACCAGATTGTTTGGGGAAAACATGGGAATCAAAGCTCTAAACATAAGAATTTAAGTATTTGTGAAGAACATAAGAACTGAAGTCTGTGCATGTACTGATTTTAGAGAGATCCCCAATTGGATGTGGTTGGAAACTGGCTTTGGAGAACTTAAGATTCAGCTTTTAAAAAAAAAAAACTAAAGGAAAGCAGGAAGAGAAGGAGCTTGGGGTACTAGAAAGTGGATGACAGCATTCTTCAACCCAGAAGAGAAAGAGAATATTAAAAGAACGTGTTCCAGATTGTTTGGGGAAAACATGGGAAGCAAAGCTCTAAACATAAGAATTTAAGTATCTGTGAAGAACATAAGAACTAAAGTCTGTGCATGTACTGATTTTACCTCAAAGATATCTGTTGAATTACCTCAGAAATTTTCATCCCCTGATTTCACCTGACCTTTCCCCTCTAAAATAAATAAAATACTTATTTTTGGATTTGGAAAACGCCTCTGGTGCCATTTCTCTGGTGCTGTTTAAGAACTATGAAGAGGGAAAGAGGGAATGTCATAGCAGTAAATAAGGAGGAATAGGGGAATAGAGATAAAAATATAGTAATTTGTTTCCAAATAATCTAACAGTGCAATCCTAAACAGAGTTTCTCTAGTGTAACCCCTTTGAAATCCCTTGTGCATGTTGATCTTTTTCATACGTCTGTGTTTTGATGTTTGCATCTTTTGATTAAAGCAAGATCCTGACTTTATGCCTTTTAACACGCTTGTTTATGTTTAAAAAAACCTTTGCAAAGAATATATATTACAGATTTCAGTACACATGTTATGAAATTGTTTTACTTGATGGTGAATAAATGCATATCATTGCAGCCCAGAAATTGTATCACATAATTTTAGAAATGCTTTGGGATCTTCAGGTATATTTTCAAACTCATGAGTACAATTTGAAGGATTACACATGCGCACTTCCTTATACAGTTGATGAGTGTTAATGATTTTCAGAATTAGAGGAAGTTGTAAAACAGCTTTCAGAGATGTATCTTTGCAACTGTTACTAGAAAGAAATTTGTCTACAGTATTAAGCAAAGTTGTGAATGAAATGCTTTCAGTTTAGCTAAATGACATCTATAAGACTTTGGCACTTTGCTCTCACATTTGGATAGGCTGGCTGAGCATAGTAAAACATCCCTGTGGGTAAACTGCTTGATCAAGCCTACTTTCATAAAGCTTGTATTTGATTATGTGAAAAATGACTTTGACTAGGCACTGTCTCTTCTGGAAGTGCCCTAACCTTGTGATGCAGAACATATCTAACAAAAGGAGCTTTGACTCTTGAAAGCTCATATCCTGGAAATCTGGTTGGTCTTTAAGGTGCTATTGAACCCAAATCTTGCTCTTCTATTACAGGCCAACACTGCTATCCACCTAAAACATATAATTGTATACATGAAGCCTTATAAGTTTAGAAGTAACTTTACATCTGCAGAGTGGTGGAGTTCCTGAATTCCTGAGAGGTGATCTGTCACAGTGTAACAATCTAATAGGGTATGGGCAGATATGGTCATAGGTACTGATGGACTCGAATCTTACTTTTATGCCCATTTGAAAATCTTAAAAGATACTATAGACATAATCTTGAAACCAATGGTAAAGAGATTCATGTAGACCCAAAGATTTCATGAGCATTGTCAACAGCACAGTTTACAGAGATCATCTGTTTCTACAACAGTCTGGCACATTCTGCACAGCACACTTTAAGCCCACAGTACTGAGTATTCATGCCAATCTCTGCTGAATCAGGTTGGGCTTCCTAGCATTCTGCACTGCATGACCTTGAGGCGATTTGGTGTCTGCTTTCTTAACTTCAGATAAGAAGAGACTGTTTCAAGCCACCTTTTGCAGGGGCTGGAGCTGACAATTTTTTTAAAAAAAATTCAGAGCGTGAGTAGTAATGTTGTAATGTCAGAGAGCCCAATTTGTTCACACACACCCTTCCTGTATTCACTGATTGGACAGCCTCGTGCCCACCAGTTTTTTAAAAAAAATTTTGAACATGAGCCCCAGTTGTAAAGACAGGAAATAAAAAAGTAAACCCAAGAAGTGATCAGTGGGAATGTCCATTGCCATCAGGGAACTGGATGCACATTGTGCTAAAAGGGGTAGAATGCAGGAATGTTTCACAGCTTTGTGACTCCCCCCTAATTTAAAAAAAAATGGAGGGATTGGATGTTCATTTGCTGAGGGCTTGTTTCAGGCTTCTCATAATGCCAAAGAGGAAAAATTAAAGATGTGTGGGGAGGGAGGGAGCGGTTTCTGCAGCCGAGGATGCAGCTCTATGATCCTTCTCTGAAAACTTCCCTGTGTGCCGACTGAGATGAGTTTTTTAGATTAAGAATTTAGAAGGAATATTACTGCTGTAACATTTCAGCATTTCTACCCAATTTGTTTGATTTTAAAAGGTGGAAAAGGAATTTGGAGAGCTGAAAAGGGTTGTTTCCACAGCTGTTTGAGAGAAGAGGATGCAGTTCTATGTTTTGTGTGTGCTAGCCAAGATTTAGGTGGAGTTTTTTAGATTTAAAATTTACAAATTAGAAGGAATATAAGTGCAATAACATTCCAGTGTTACTGCCCTTTTGAAAACGGAAAAAATGGTAGAAAAAAGTTTGTGGAGCTGAGGGTCGGTGTGGTTACTGACGGACAGCTACTGGGGGAAAGGAAGGGGGGATGAGAAGCAAGATGGGGGCACCGTTGACTAGGCAGTGACTTTAAAAATAAATTGTGGAATGTGCACAGGGGAAAAAGGGGAAAAGATGGACAAATGTCGTATCTGAGTCCCTTGCACTTGTGGAACCCTGAAGAACATGGGAAGCAGAATGGGATATGAAACGCTGTAAAATGACCATGTGGAAAGGGCCTCTGTCACCTTTAGGGGTATATTTGGTCAGCCACATGATTGTTCTAACCACCTGAGATGGGTCTAACCAAACTTTGTTGACAGTATAATGAACTGTATAAAACACTGACATGTTATGCTTTCATCTAGCCTAGGTGTAGTATCTGTGAAAATCATGAAAAGATTTATTTGTTTGTTTAAAACATTTATTAGCTGCCTTTCTACCTTGCAGGAACTTAAGGCAGCTTACAACATAAAAGATTATATGAAGATGTATGAGTATCCAGTTAATTGATTGCAGAAACTGAATACAATTTCATGCTGGTGTGATTTGTAAAGAATATTGTAGGTGTGCATGTGGAGGAGGGGAATGAAACTTTCACAAATTATAGCAATGTTGCAGTGGATTGTATTTTCCCACTCCATTAAGCTAAGAATGGCGTGTTCTATCAATACAAGTCACAGGATGCTGATTCAAAAGACTTTTCTGCCAGCATGACATGCCTCGTACTGGTAGAACATGCCTCGCAGAGTTGAACATGCCTCTCTTACCTAGTGCAGATACAACCAAGTATATGGGATCATATTGAGTATACTTACATTTGAGGGCACTAAAAATGCAGAAGGCTAAGGATAGTTTTTATCATATATACTTTTAAGAAGTTTGTATATACATTTAAAAATATTTTTTTCTTTATCGCTGTATTCTGTTTTAATCCTGAAAAGTCTGTAGTATATATTTTTTAAAATGCCAAATAAAATATGAGCATATTTCACCTGGAAATTGTTGCATAGGAGAAACATTTAGTAATGCAGACGCATGGTCATATTCAGCATCTATTAATAAATCAACAGAGCAGTCCATAGAAGAGTTACGCCTTTCTGTTAAAGTTAGTGGTCTTAGAAGGGTGTTATTCTAAGTAGGATTGACCTGGGTTGTGAGCTGATGTGATAAACGCACACTCAGCATGTCAAAAACATCTGGAAATTAAAAGAACCTTTTAAAAAATATTTTGGATTAATTTAAACCATCATTGTCTTACAGATGAACTGTAAAGATTTTTCCCCTCCAGGGGACAGCCTTCCTGGTTTTGTGTTCTTAGCACCTTTACTTGAATTTAAATACCATCTGTGCCAGATGGATATATGGTGGAAGTCAACTAAGATTTGGTGGATTCAGTTGAATATTATTTTTGACTCCAGTGATTTTCCTATTGAGGTAAGTGTTCTCTGAAACTTCATTAGCAGTTAATAGTCTGTAATTGTCAGCTCAGAGGCTTTGTGCTAGATATGCAACATTTACCTGTTTTCTTTAAATATTTTAATTAGAACTGAGCTAAACTTGGTGATGGTAGTGAGTGTTTCTGGAAAAAAGCTTACATTCTGCAAATGACATCCACTTACCTTTTCAGTGAACACCCCCACCAAACAGCCATGTTTTGTAGCACTGGTTCTCCCCCTTCCAGTAAATAAACAAGCAACTTCTTCTGAGCTTCAGTAATATTTTCCTTGAAGCAACAGTTACAACAACCCTATCTCTAGTGTGGTGGCAGTGCCCTAATATCCTATTTGCATCCACAGTTTGTGGCTTTATTCGTTTTCTTTTAAATTGTTGTTCTCTTCTGTCCCCCCCCCCCCCATTGATGCTGCAACATAGGCAGTTGGATTTGGCTACATGTTGCCGTTGCTGAGAGCAAATGAAGCTATTACAAATGGAAGATAATGCAAAGTAAAGATTCCTTTACTTGTTTGCATTAGATTCTTTTGCAGCGCAATCCTCAACAGAGTTGCTCCAGTCTAAGCCCATTGAAATCAATGATCTTAGCAATATCAGGATATAGCTAGATCCTATTGCTTATATGACAGTGACTTTTTCAGAAACAAAAGAAAGTGATGGTTGTTGTGGATTTTCTGGGCTGTATAGCTGTGGTCTTGGCATTGTAGTTCCTGACGTTTCGCCAGCAGCTGTGACTGGCATCTTCAGAGGTGTAGCACCAAAAGACAGATCTCTCAGTGTCACAGTGTGGAGAAGATGTTGGCAGGTAATTTATATCTACTCAGGAAGGTGGGTTTGGGCTGAGTCATCCTGTAAGAGTTTCCCAGGGTGTGGAATGCTAATGGAGGGAGGCTTCACTGTATCCTGAGGAGGTTCTTTTGCATATGGATTGGTGCTTGATATGCTAATCTTCTCTGCACGGCTATTGTAGGATGTAGAGTGTTTTGTTAGCCTGGTGTTTTTCAGAACTGGAAACCATGCTGTATTCATTCTTAAAGTCTCTTCTTTCCTGTTGAAATTGTGCTTATGCTTATGAATTTCAATGGCTTCCCTGTGCAATCTGACGAAGTAGTTGGAAGTGTTGTCCAGTATTTTAGTGTCCTGGAATAGGACACTGTGTCTTGTTTGAGTTAGGCTATGTTCAGCCACTGCTGATTTTGCCAGATGGCCAAGTCTGCAGTGTCTTTCATGTTATTTTATTCTTGTCTGAATGCTACGCTGTGTGGTCCCGATGTAAACTTGTCCACCGCTGCAGGGTATGCGGTATACTCCTGCAGAGGTGAGGGGGTCTCTACTGTCTTTTGATGATCATAGCATCTGTTGTATTTTTCTGGTGGGTCTGAATACTGTTTGTAGGTTGTGTTTTTTCATACGCTTTCCCATCTGATCAGTGATTCCTTTGATATATGGCAAACTTTCAGTTAGGTCACAATGTCTACAGGAAACCCACTCACACAGATCGGTACTTACACAAAAACTCCAATCACCACCTCGACAGAAAAAAGGCACAATAAAAACATTAGTAGACCGTGCAAGACAGATATGTGAACTGCACTTTCTCAACAAGGAAACTAATCATCTAAACCACGCGCTTCAAGCAAATGGCTACTCCAGAAATGAAATCAGAAGAGCGATTAAACCAAGGATAAATCAAACAACTAAGGAAAAACAGTCTCCCACAGGAAAAGTGTTTTTGCCATATATCAAAGGAATCACTGATCAGATAGGAAAGCTTATGAAAAAACACAACCTACAAACAGTATTCAGACCCACCAGAAAAATACAATAGATGCTATGATCATCAAAAGACAGTAGAGACCCCTCACCTCTGCAGGAGTATACCGCATACCCTGCAGCTGTAGACAGGTTTACATCGGGACCACACAGCGTAGCATCCAGACAAGAATAAAAGAACATGAAAGACACTGCAGACTTGGCCATCCGGAAAAATCAGCGGTAGCTGAACATAGCCTAACTCAAACAGGGCACAGTATCCTATTCCAGGACACTAAAATACTGGACAACACTTCCAACTACTTCGTCAGATTGCACAGGGAAGCCATTGAAATTCATAAGCATAAGCACAATTTCAAC
This sequence comes from Eublepharis macularius, assembly GCF_028583425.1. Taxonomy (NCBI): domain Eukaryota; kingdom Metazoa; phylum Chordata; class Lepidosauria; order Squamata; family Eublepharidae; genus Eublepharis; species Eublepharis macularius. The sequence continues at coordinate 90,050,223 of NC_072790.1, read as the reverse complement.
AGAAAAGAAGAGACTTTAAGAATGAATACAGCATGGTTTCCAGTCCTGAAAAACACCAGGCTAACAAAACACTCTACATCCTACAATAGATGTGCAGAGAAGATTAGCATATCAAGCACCAATCCATATGCAAAAGAACTTCCTCAGGATACAGTGAAGCCTCCCTCCATTAGCATTCCACACCCTGGGAAACTCTTACAGGATGACTCAATCCAAACCCATCTTCCTGAGTAGATATAAATTACCTGCCAACATCTTCTCCACACTGTGACACTGAGAGATCTCTGTCTTTTGGTGCTACACTTCTGAAGATGCCAGTCACAGCTGCTGGCAAAACGTCAGGAACTACAATGCCAAGACCACAGCCATACAGCCCAGAAAATCTACAACAGCTAACGTTCTCTGGCCATGAAAGCCTTCGACAATATAAAAAGAAAGTGATTTTTTTTTGTCCTACAATAGCTGTTTGATGCTGGCTGCATATACAGACACACAAATGTGAAAGCTGTAAACTTTAGGAAGAGATACAGGAATATTTTGGGGCTCTCCCTGTGCCCCTTTTCTACAGAAAATGCTCTGAAGCAGACTTTCAGCTACTAAAATGACCAGTTGTAAAATTGTAAATTGTTAATAATTATAAAGTAGTTATTATTCATTAATTGGCTCATTGTATTCAGAGATACTGCTTTGCTGATTTCTACTACAATTTTTCCATGAAGACTAATTAGTTTGCTTACTACTGTATGATAGCTTTGTCTGCAGTCAAATACAAATGATTGAAGCTGGGTAGTATTAGTTACAAGAATTACACTGCTTGTTGTTATCACGGACTTGAGAATTATATGCTCTTTAGAACGTTTGATCTATGCAAACTTAGTTATTCCTTTAACTTGCATTGATTTATTAGTCCATGTAGTGGATGAGCTGTGGGATTGTAAGACAGTATAGGCAATGTAGTCTGCATAAGTAACTTCCCAATGTTTGTATCGGAGGCTCCTGTCCTTTTCTAGCAGTGTTTCCAACATTCTGTTTGTGTTCTGCAGTCATTCCTAGACATCTTGAAAAACATATTGAAGTATTGAATTAAACTTCTAAGATTATGATACTGAAATTAATTAAATACTTTTTTACAATTACCCTTGAGAAAGCTCCATCTGAAAACCTTCTACAGTCATATAAGACATTCTATACTTGGCTATATCTTTTAGTACTTTTTAAAACATGTGATACCATATCTTTATCTATTACAGTGTTAACATAAAACTGACAAACTACAACAAGTAAAAGCAACCTTGTTTCTCATGTTGTTTTCTATATTGACCATATTTTGTTGTTTTGTTTTTATTCAGGTGCCTGTCTTTTTAAACCATCCCACAAAGAGTTAATGCATGTCTGTAGAGGATATCTGACCATTAGCAACTTAATCTCTGGATGTCACCACCATTTCCCATGTTAACAGTTCTGAGCATGTTTTACTATATATATCTCCGCCGGCGCCGAGCCAGGACAGCTACAAGAGGAGAACTGATGAACAATCGGAGAGCCATTGAATCAAACAGACCCTTACCTATCAATGTTGAATTAGTTCAATATGCCAAAGAAGTGTTGGATTTTAGTTCCCATTATGGTAGTGAAAACAGTATGTCATACACCATGTGGAATTTGGCTGGTACTCCTAACGTGTACCCTAGCTCTGGTGATTTTACGCAAACTGCTGTTTTTAGAACTTATGGAACTTGGTGGGAATTGTGTCCTAGTGCCCGGTTACCTTTTACGAGAACACCACCTAATTTCCATAGTCAGGACTATGTAGAACTTGCTTTTGAGGAACCAGTTTATCCTACAGCAGTACATGTTCTGGAAACTTATCACCCTGGTTCGGTCGTTAAGATTTTGGCGTGTTCTGCAAATCCTTATTCCCAAAATCAACCTGCTGATGTAAGGTAAAATTTCAGTGAATTTCTTTTCTTTTCTTGGTATAGTAGAATATTTAATATAGATTCTTGTACCAAAATGCAGATATATATTTCCTCTTGGTTTTAAATATTTGGCCTTACCCATAGTTTCTGCACTTCTGTAACATTCTTCAGTCAGAAAGTTTAATTCTATTTTGGAATCCTGATTTATATGGAAAAATATACAAACTACAGTAAATGATTCAGATGTAATCACAAATAGTGTTATACTGGGAACGCAGAAGTCTAATTACCAAGACCACGCATAGGAAATGGGGAGGGAGCAAGCACATAATCTCAAGAATCCTCACTTATTCATTGATTGGTAAATTTTGGTCTTAATTGTGTTGTGCCCATTGGGAACATAAGAAGAGCCCTGCAGGATCAGACCAGTGGTCTATCTAGTCCAGCATCTTGTCTCACTCTGTGGCCAACCAGTTTCTCTGGATGACCAACAACAGGGCATAGGAGGCTGAGGCCTTCCTCTGAGGTTGCTGCCTGGAACTGCTATTCACAGATTTATTGTCTCTAAATATGGAAGTTCCCTTTAATAAACTCACCTAGTTAGCTACTGATGGGTCTGTCCTTCATGAATCTGTTTAATTCTACATTTTAATCACTTGGAGACAGAAACAAGTGGGTCTTCTACCTTGAACCTGGCTCTCACCAACAGGGAAGAACTGGTTGATGAGGTGAAAGTAGTGGGCACCCTGGGTGATCAGGAGAATGCTGTGAACATAGTTCATCTTGATTTCTGTAAGGCTTTTGATAAGGCTCCACATGATATTCTTGTTGACAAGTTGGTAAACTATGGTTAGGTGGACTTGTAACTGGTCGACAGATTGCACCCAAAGTGTGCTTGTAAATGGTTCCTCATCCTCTTTGAGAGAAGTGACAGCTGGAATGCCTGAGCCCTGTGTTCAACATCTTTTTAAATGACTTGGAATAGAGGGGATCCTCATTAAATCTGCAGATGGTACTAAATTGGAAGGAGTATCTAGCTCCTTTGTTCCCTTTTGTTAGTTTACCAAGCAGAACTTGTATCAACTTCAGAAACATGCAGAGATTTAGAGATACTTTTAATGTTACTTGAGGATTTTGACATTGCAGAAGATTTACATTAAAATGCTAGAGGATAACCAGAGTTGTATAGCTCTCTCTATTTTAGAAGGAAATACTATACACAAGGCAAATTGGAATCTGATACCAGTTTATAAGAACTGCAGGGACAAGGAGTTGTCAACCTGAACTATTGTCCCACTGAGGAAATGACAGTGGATATCCTCAACAAACTTCTTCCAAGAGACAAATACCAAGGTCTGAACATTTGAACACTGATGGCATACCAAGTCCACTGTTCCATCACTCTCAGCCCCAGAGGGGTATCCTCAGTACAAGAGAATATTAGGCAATTATCCAAGGAAGGGGTACCATCTAATAGATCATGTTCCTTCTCAATGCGACTCCCTTCAACTGCAAGACCTACAGTCTCCATGGTATCAGAAGGGCTGTCAGCACAGGAGTAGGATTATTCTAGTAGGTCCATGAAGGCCTCATCCCCATATGAATTTGTGTATTTATTTCAGCATTTAGGCAACCAACAATGTGCTGTCCTGGAATTTCCAGATTAAATGCTAATAAATTTGTTACGAGGTGAAGGTGTGTTTGAGCATCTCCTGTGGATTATATTAACTACTTTCTATAAGTACTAACTCTTCTAGGGATATGATGTTTTGGAGATATGATCTTGTTACCAAGAGGAATGGAAGTATCAAATTACCATATGGTTACATAGTTGCTTTTCAAAAGCTGAATGTTTTTACAGGGGTAGTACTGTACGTCCTTGCCCATCCCTGAAGGCTTTAAGTTTTTAAAAAAGAGTAGTCTCTCCAAATCTTTCTTTATCTGCATTCCGCTTTATGTCAGGATAAAGGTGTGCTAATTCGGACTGTGGGGTACACAACCACAGCCATTATTTGGACTTTGGCAAGGAATTCCAACAAATATCTTTTGGGATTCCTGTAAGTTTTGCATCCTGTTTTGTCTCTAGATTTATTTAAGTACACTTTTTAAAAGTAATTTTCTTCCATTTTTCTCTGCTGCTTCTTCCATTTAAACAGAATATCCCACCAAATAGCTGTTTCACACACACGTTTTGCAAAGATACAGGCTGAGATTAGTTATATGCTTTCATGAAAGATTTTCAAAAGGTTAGAAAAAGGAACCTAGAATCTTGCCTAGATTAGACAACATAGTTCTAGGTCTTAAAGCAAATTTGAATGATTTGGGGGGGGGGGTCCATTGTGCCCTAAGTCTGAGATGGAAGTTATGAGGAGACAGTAATTAATGTCATAATCCTAAAGATGATTGCTCAAAATAAAGTCCCTTTAAATGCACTGGCCTTATCCTTAGTAAGTAGGTTCAGGGTTGCAACATGAAACACTGGACAGGCATAAATGGCACTCATTAGTTCCAAACAAGTGCAATGAAGTTCTATCCTACATGGATTTATCTTAACCCCCTTTTAAAGACATCTAAATTAATGATCATCACCACATCCTTTGGCAGGGAGGTCCACAAGTTAATCATTGGATTAATTAGGCTTCAATCCTCAAAATCCTTTAATAAATAAGTCATTTTGATGCGTTTAAATACATATAAAAATAAAATGGTAATGCATATTTAATCCTTATAGGTGAAACAGGCAACTGATGAAATTCAAGCTTCATTCTTTTTTTAAGGTTTTATATGAAGATTGATACAAGTGTATACTAGTAGACTAGCAGATGAATTGATAAAATATCATTTCATGAAGAAATTCAATCCTTCACTTGATTCATATAGAAAAATATCGTTAACATATTTATTTATATCTTGGTCTTGGCTTGAGTATCTTGTTAGTTAGACTTCTGTAAATAGAAGTTCATCCTAAGATTTAGCAGTTATATAAATAATTGTCCAAACAAATTATGTGACGAGTTTATTAAAAAAGAGCAAAGACTGAATAAGTTCTGATTCTGAATATGAAGGACAAAATTTATTTTATTTTTGGACATACTCGGGTTTCAGCATTGGAGTATTTGGATGGGATCCCTTGTACCTTTATTATTTCCACATTTTAATGAATTTGTTTTTCTGAACTAAGGGTATAACTTGTTGCTGTTTGTGGTACTTCATATGGAGGAGAATGAATGTATATACATGTCTTTCTGTGTCTATAAGTAGTTTAGGAGTTCTGCTGGTAAATATATTTTGCTGGATTTTTGTTAGCATTTTATGTGGTCTTATGATGCTAAAAGAGAACTGAGAGGAAAAGACAAATACAGCCTTGCAGTCTTGCATACTGTATGCATTCAGAATATTGGTGCCATATGAACTGAGTATGTATAGAAAATATATTGGTGCCAGCCTTTAAAATGTTATGGTGCTATTTAGAGGAACTAGTGACAGAACTAGATGTTATGAATGACATGGAGCTGCTGTAAATGGTAGCAGTAATCTTATTCTCTCCTGTCACATCTAGGAATTTTTGCTGTTCTGGCTAAATCTAGATTTTGCAAATCAAATCAGAACGTCTTGGATCCAATCTAGGAAGTTGGATCCAGACCCCCAGAAAAGTCCAGGGTTTTTTTAAAAATAATTTTTAATTAAATTATGCTTAATAAACAGTTACAAATATAATAAATGTAGATATTATACAATGATATCAAATAAGTCTTCTATTACAGATGTTAAAGATAGCATACAATGATATTATTAGTTTCCTTTCCAATGTTTGCTACCTATAAAAAAATAGTTAAATAAATAAGTACATTTTTTTCTTAAGTATTATCCAAAGGCCTGACATTATTGTTGAAAATTTTTTATAATATTATAAGGCTCTATTTTTTTATAATATATAATAATATTTTTATAATATATAATATTTTTTATAATTTTTTATAATATATAAGGCTCTATTTCTGTATTGATGATACTCAGCATATTGGTAAAGATAATATATAAAAATAGATTCTTTTATAAAGGTGATTATATAAGGATTGTCATAGTGCCAGATCTTCAGTAGATTGGTTACCAAAAATGATACATAAAAAAGAAAACAGTGGTTTGTAACCATTATTCAAACACTTATTAACCTGCTTAACTAATCCCTCCTTCCCTTCCCCCCTCCCTCTCTTTATTCCTTCTTAAAAGAAAAATATTGATTCGTAGCTTTTATTAGAACTCTTATTAACTAAGATAATTCCTTCCTTCATTACCCCCTCCCACACTTAACCCTAAATCCCCTCTTTTTCAATGATATTAATACCTAGTTTGGTTAAATAATGAATATTTTACATACTGATAAATAAACTATGGTCTAAATTATGCTAAACAGTTCCCTGTAGCCTAAGAGATGCACCCTATAGACTATTGGTATCTAAATATATACCAAACTTAAAGAACTGTAAAAAAATAAATGGGATCCCTATATGAGCTCTGCTCCCCCCCCATACCTCTACTCCTATATGATTTTTAAAGATTATACATATTTACGTGATATTAAATTTTGCATTTAACTTGCATTGTTACATCACATTTTGTTACATCAAATTTGCTCTTGACTTGCTGGCTGCATCTCACTGGAATCCTGCTTCCCCTGTGTGTTGGCAAGAGATTGGGTTCTTTTCTAGAAAAGTCCAGGTTAATAGGAAAAATGTGGCGTCAGGCTTTGGCTAGCTCCTTCCTGGGCTTCTGAAGGGAGGAAGAGGAAGGAGGGGGAAGTGAGGTGGGGAGTGGGTGGCCAATCTGTGGAAAAGCTTTCCTTGTCTGCCTAGTTTCTGGTTCAGGTGTCCCTTACTTCAGTTCGACGTGGGTGGAATTCTCTGTTTTGATATGATTCTCTGGTGTGATGTTGGTCTCTTTGATTCACTTTGGTTTTGTTGGGCTTCCTCTTGCATTTGGGAGTCTGCCTTTGGCTGCTGGCAGTCTTGTCCCTGTGTGTTTGCGCTTGAGACCCTGCTTGGAAATGTTTCCTGCATAAGAAACAATGGAGAGTGGCTGGGCAGCTTGTCCAGGGGACACTTGGGTTGGAGGGAATCTTCAGTTCGGTTTTCTTGGACTTTCTCTGAGTTGAGGTTGCATTTGGGAGTGTGCCTTTGGCCACTGGCAGTCTTGCTCCTGTATGTCTGCCTGAGGGCCTTCTTGGAAATATTTCTCCCGTAGAGAACAGTGAAGAATGGCTGGGCCTTGTTCAGGGGCCCATAGAACTGGACACCGGATCCAATATTCCTGGAAGTTGTGTTGACTTTATAAGACAGGAAGGAGTAGATTCCCTGTAGATTTGGTGGAATTTTCTTGAAAAATGCCACCCCTAGCCCCTAGATAGCCTTCCCCATAGGGAATAATGACTGAATAAATCCAGTATTCTCTGATCTGTCTTAAACGGATAAGAGACTCTTTCCTAGATTTCAGGAATTCCAGATTTTGGGGGGTTCTCTGAAATCCAGATGCAGATTTCCCAGATTTTTGTGGGGTGAACACCTCTACAGTTCTGTCTGACTTTGTCAGCTCATTTTTAAAATGGAGCTTTTTTCTGTAATTATCTGTAATTTCTGTCAGTGGAATTTACCTTCTTTCTAGGAGTTCCAGCAGTTTTGTCATAGTAATAACTCTTTGCAGTTTTGCTCCAGAGAGGGCTTGGAATTCATTCTGGTATGTCCAGGTATTTGTATTCTTGCTGCACAAATGTGTTGTATAGTATTGTTTGTTCTCTATATGTGACCAACCTGAAAAAATCTGTGCTGAGATTAACATGACTTCCATTTTAGCAATTTGGCTACAGTATAAACTCCCATTATTGATACCTTTTTGTCTGCTAAATTATCAGGTGTGAACCATTTTGGAGAGTCAAATACTATATCAGTATCAGATGCCTCTGTACCCTTCAAGTACTGAGGGTTCAATTCAAAACTGAGCTCAATTGGGGCTTGATTTAAAACAGTGGTTATTACCTTTAAACTTGACGCAGTCTAGGGTATTTAAAAGACTGCCTGAACTTGTATTAACCTGTCTGTTTACTAAGATTACTGTTTGAGACCCTGCTCAGAGTGATCCTACCATTTAAAAGGGCTTCTCTATCATAACTCTTTGGTTATGGATCTTGTCCATACAACTGTTTTGCCTGACAATGGAGTTGGTTGACCTTTCAGTTCCAGGTTAAGATATTTATGTTTACCCAGGTTCCTTTTCTTACTTTTTAAAAATAAGCTCCTACCAACTGGTCTGTTAACCAATACTGTATTGTTGTCATCTTAAATTATTTCCATATAGCCATAAAGTACATGAAATGCTGTTTTATAGCTGTTTCTATTTTAGTGCTGTTTTAGTAGTTTAGTGGTACCTGTGGAATACTCAATTGTTTACACTATTTTATGTGGTTCTCGAAAGCTTATGCTACAGTAAAGTTGGTTAGTCTTAAAGGTGCTACTGGACTCTACTATTTCACTAGTGCAGACTAACACAAACTATTTAGAACTATTTTATTACTATTTTAAGATTATTCTTGCTTATATTTTATTACTTTCCTGTGGGTTTATGCAATTTAGGGTTGGTTTTTTTATTTAAATACAGTTTAATCTTTTATTCTGGATTTCAGTTGTTTTAACTTGAAATCTGTCTTCAGTATGGTTGATATTTTAATAAATATTTAGCAAGCTGTTTCAGATCTCATACTGTAGGTCTGGATCTTTCTATCTTCTATTATTTTAAAAGTTTCTGTAACATATGACTCTAACTGAAGAGCATTTTCTGTTCTCACAGTAATACTTTCTAATTAAATATGGGTTCTTCCTGTATTCTGTAATTAGTATAGTCTCTGATTTGCTGTTTGGGTATGTGTCCTAAGGTAGCTAGCCCTGGGGCACTTTGCTCTTATAAGCCAGAGTTCCGTTACATGGAAGGGACTTTGTCCTGAAACTCAAATATTCTGACTAGTAGTAGTCATTTGACTGCTGCTACAGTAGTCTGCAAAAATTAGTTGCCTACATTACTTGCACATTATAAACCATTCCTGTAGCTATTCAAGCAACTAGTTTCATAATTCCATCCTGATAATTTGTCTCAACAAGGACATACCACTATCTTGAATTACTTTTAACTTTTCAAGATATTGGTTGACATTGTGGGGGGTCTTTGTTTTGGGGGGATTTTCCTTGTTTCCTATGTTACTAAAATCCAGAATATTTTAGCCTCCAAGATTACCATTTCTTCAGTTGGGATTGCTACTTCTAAATTCAGGATTGCTACTTCTAAATTCATGTGTTCTCTTTCTCAGGAGAACACATGAAGCTGCCTCATATTGAATCAAATTATTGGTCCATTGAGGTCCGTACTGTTTGCCCAGATGGGCAGCGGGTCTTCCGGGACTAAGACAGAAGTCTTTCACATCACTTACTATGTAGTCCTTTTAACTGGAGATGCCATAGATTGAATCTGAGACCATCTGTATACCAAACAGGCAGGGCCAATGCCAGGTTTTCTGGCACCTGAGGCGAGATACCTACTTGCGTCTCTTGCCGCGTGCGCGAAGTGTGCGCACGCTCTAGCCCTGTGCAATGACATAACTTGTGACATTGTGCAGGAGCATCCCCTCACCTGAGGTGGGCGGCGGCAGCAAATGGGCAGGGAGGCGGCCCGCTTCCCCGCTCGCTTCCCTGCTCACTGCTGCGCCGCCTGGGCGCTCAGCTCGCTGGGAGCTGAGCCGAGGCATGTGGCAGCGGCAAAGGGGCAGAGAGGCAAGTGGGGACGTGGCCCACTTCTGAATCGGGGAGGTCGTCGGGGGCAGGCATGGCGCCTCCTTCAGAGTTCAGCGGTCGAGGCAGCTGCTGGCACCGCCTCCATGGACGCACTGGGCCTGCAAACAGATGCTCTATAGCTTCTCCTCCTAAGAAAAATCTTTAACAAATGATATGTACTCCACAGAGCCTCTGTGTGAAACACACATAATATGTTGTCGTTTCACCTACAATCACCTATAATTATTAATGTGACCCCTTTAATTGGTTCATTTGCTTATTGAAATATAACTTCACTGTAAGAACTCATTCTTGGTTTTTTGTTTAAATCAAACTGTTTAAATCAAGATATGTTAAAAGGAAATTAACATTGAAGAGTCAGTGAATAATGTTAATACTAACCTTTTTCTCTGTCAGGTTTTCAATAATTTTTTGTGGGACATAAATTAATCTTAACTGTTCTATCAACTACATTTTATGTACTTGTATTTTCAACAAAATGGAACTTAATTTGTATTAGTAATTCTCTTTGTACTAATAATGCTATTATATGTACAATTTTCTTTTTTAGGTGGGAAGTCCTTTGGTCAGAGGCACCTACCAAGGTGAATTCACCTCAGGCACGGCAGTTTACACCTTGTATCAAACAAATAAACTTTCCTACAAACCTAATTCGCCTGGAACTAAATAGTTCCCTTCTAGATTATTACACTGAATTGGATGCAGTCGTACTACATGGTGTGAGAGAGAGACCTATGCTTTCACTTAATACTTCAATGATTACTCTGAATGATCTGGATGATGATGAAGATGGAGAAAGAGAGGATGGCATGGATTGTCTGAATAAGCAATTTAGTGCTACTGTCTTCAGGGAATCAACAACTAATGGATATTTTGATAAATTGCCTTATGAGGTAAAGGAATGGGGATTTTTATTAGATTGAGGTGGAATTGCCATAATTAGAATGCAAAGATTCAGCACAGATTCTGATGAATCACTGATAAAATTTTCATGCATGGCTCTTTGAAATCTGCTATTGTGGTGTTTTTAAGAACCCCCATTGTATGTTTTAGTAAGCCATAGGTTCTTCTCATATCACTTCCCTCAGTGGTATTAAACAGATGAAGTATTTCATCAAGATACTAAAATCTGACATCAAGTTTGTTTAGGGCCAGTTATTCATGGGTAAAATTATGGGAATAGTGAATTTCCCATGATCGACTACAGGAAAGAAACTAGAAGGACTGTCTTTTGTCCTTTATGATTATACAGTGACTTTTTAAATGAATATGCCTTGTTAAGTCATATTGATTATAGTTCAGTTTTTGGAATTTCACTGTATCGTTCTAAGCATGTATTAATCTAATCATTCAACAAAGATATATATTTTTCCTTTGACAACACAAGTTTATAATTTTTTAATCCTTTCCATCTTTTAATATGATAATGCTGCTGTCATTATGAGAACTCTTTACTATTTTTCTGTCTTCTTTTAGTGTAAGAAAAAATTCAAATCTCTTTTTATGTTAACTGACTGTTTTAGAAGCAGAAACATCAGAAACAGACAACAGCTGCCATATTTTTTCCAGTAATGCAAGATAACTACAGAGGTTTGGAAGAGAGGCTGCATGTTATAAGATTAATTTTCAAAAGCAGATATTCAGTGGCATTCTGGGAGTCATCCTGAACACATCATGTCTCTTCACATATTCATTATAGTATCAAATTGTGCTTTATGCTAGAAGACACACACACACACACACAGCAAATTTTGACAGACACCAGAGTCTACACTGGTAATGATTAATGGCTATTAGCCTGTAGGCTTAGAACCTGTTAACTTTGTTTAATCAAAAGCAAAAAAATAAAAAAGTACTTCAGTTACATCTTAATGTCATAGTCTTAGTGACATTTCATTATACCCTTTTCATTTCAGGTATTATGAAGTGTAATTTTAGTTTAAAGTGGGATTAACTTCTAGTGGTAATACAGACACATTAAGAGATTTTATCTCTGATATAGAGTTAGTGATGTGAAGATTATTAGATATATAAAAAAAGAAACTTGTGAAAAGGGACATTATTTAGTTTTTCATAGTGTTACTCACCAAATTGTAATAGAGAAAAATAAAAGGCAAAATATTGTTCTCTTGAATACAGTTTCATTACTATTGTAATGAATATTGCCATTATTACAATTATTTGTAAGAAAATCAATTTTATGGTTTGACTGGCATCTATGTTGGCTCACAAACGATAGTTTGGGGTATCAGAAAAGTGCTACAAATTCTCATACTTCTGCCCAGTGCTTACTTCTGTCCCTCCTTTCTCGTTTCTCTTGCAAGTCAATGACCAAACTATGGTGTGGCTTTTATGTGTAGATCATCAAAAAGATTTTTTAAAGCTGGATCACACATTTGTAAAAACCAAATCTTTCTATATAAAAGGGAAACCATGTTCCCTACAATACACTTTTATCCTGGTGTGCCTGTGCAGGTGCACCAGGATAAAAACTGCATCCTGGCCAATGAGGCCTTGAGAAGGAGCCGCCGCCACTGCAGGATGGCCGGGCAAGCCCACTTCCCCCTTCAGAAGGTGCCACTGCCACAGGACGGCTAGGCGAACTCACCCACCACTCTGGAGAGAGACATAGTGGCAGGCAGCCAGGTGAGCACGCCCGCCCCTCTGGAGGGTGCCTGAACATATGATCATGTGTTCAGAGCCTCATTGTATAAGGAGTTAAAGTCCTGAAGTGTTTCAAGAGAGATCACATGCTTTTTAATATTTATTTATTCATTATTTTCTAATTCTGTTTATTTTTTTCAAAATCACCAACAATACAAATAACTTTTACAAGAATAGGTATCTATAAACAATTATTACATTCAGTCTGTATTATAAATTATTATAAATTCATACAGTCATAAATAACATACTTACAATTCATATACAATCATTTAGCAATTATTTTATCTTACTATATTGAATATCCATCCTGTTATGTGCTGTTGTATTTGAGCATGTGGAAGTGGATGTTTATAACTAGTAGTGGAGATATAGAGGAATTATATACTTCCAGTTTACCACAGATCTATATCTTTAAGTCTTTTGAGGATTTCTTGTTGTATTTATTTATGATTTTTTATTTTTATTCCGCCCTCCCTGCACATTCAGGCCCAGGGCGAATGCAGTGCTGGAACTTAACCCTAGTCCTAAAACCAGTGCAACAATTGATACTCCATGGGACTTTGGTATTCCTTGCACAATGCAAAATAAACGAGTCTGCAAGCCTGCAACTCCAGTACTGTTTAGTAACAATACAGTGATTCCTTCGTCTATTGGAATGTTCACATCATCATGTAAACATACTCAATAAACCTTATGGCTAGTGTTGCAGCAAATGGTTTAGCCTGAATTCTAAATTCATTTAGATGTTAATGACACAGTTGGTTTTTCTGATAATATGTGTCATTACGACAATGAGATGTTGTACTTGAACCTTGTTGTGTTATTAGGAGGCAACATACTAAAAAGTGAAATTAATTGGCTTTATTTTGAACAATTAGTAGATGAGTTTATAAACATATCCTACAGGGCTCTCAAAGCAGCAAACACTGTTAGGGGTGTGTACCGGGGAACTATTTGGTTTTCCCGCTTCAGGTTTACCTGGTGAGGCAAGAGGAAGCCTTTAAATTCAGGTTCCTGTGAAGGCCAAGGAGGATTATGCAGGGAGAGGCAACTGGAGCATGCTGTTACTCCCAGGGCAGGAGAAGGAACAAGGTGGTGCAACCCCCTTCCCTGCCAATCTGACACCAGAGGACACCTGCCTGGAGAGCTGGTAGGATGGCAGGCTGTCAGGTGGGGATGCCAGTGAGGGAGGAGCCTCACAATGATATATTGTAACTGAGAAAACTTCAAAGTGAAAATACTGTTAGTCTTCTAATGTATAATTCTTTTAAAAAATTGTTAAAGCAGAAAACTAGAGTTGTAAAAGAAATTCAATTTCTGTTGCTAAAAAAAGAAAGAGCTTTAGTTGTAGATTTTCCAGGCTGTATGGCCGTGGTCTTAGCAGACTAACAAAATACATCTTACAATAGCCCTGCAGATAAAATTAGCATATCAACCACCAATCCATATGCAAAAGAACCTCCTCAGGATACAGTGAAGCTTCTACCCATTAGCATGTCACACCCTGGGAAACGCTTTCAGGATGACTCAGCCCAAACCCACCTTCCTGAGTTGATATAAATTACCTGCTAACATCTTCTCCACACATTGACACTGAGAGATCTCTGTCTTTTGGTGTTACACCTCTGAAGATGCCAGTCACAGCTGCTGGCAAAACATCAGGAACTACAATGCCGAGACCACAGCCATACAGCCCGGAAAATCTACAAGAGCTAACGTTCTCTGGCCATGAAAGTCTTCGACAATATATCGAAACAAAGAGCATTCAGCAAAAAGTGGACAAGACAAGAGATAAATAGAGGAATAACTGTGAATGTGTCCTCTACAGTTTTCCAAAGTGTATTCATTTTTTTTAATTAGTAAAGTAATGGAAAATGGTGGGGGTCAATGATATCATCCAATTTAACTTAACTGGAGTTAAGCTTTTCACTGTTGGGTAACAGTTGGTATGATCTACTTTTCTGTGTTTTTCAATATAGCTCATCCAGTTGATTCTGAGTCACCTTACAGTTCCAGATCTATGTAGTCTATCTCAGACGTGTAAGCTATTTTATCAGCACTGCTGTGATCCTCTACAGTACATTCACCTCAGTTTGCAACCTTATTGGGCAAGGATAAATGACACAGCTCTGGAATACCTACAGCCTCGCTGCGTCCTTGTCCAGTGGCTGAATTTATCTTGGACTGGGAACAGAGGAACAATTTCTGTTTCTGCATTTAGCAGGTCAGTGAAGTAATGTATTATGCTAAATATCTGAGTAGCTTTCAGTTGGGGCAAAATAATTCTTGCTAACATGGCTCTGATCCAGTAACAGTAATTCAGAAACAGAAACAGATTTCCACACATGGATTTGAGTTGCGAGGATGGGATTAAGCAAATTCTCTTACATTTATAGTCCTGGTGTATGGTTGAAGGGTGAATGATATATCAACTGTGATAAAGCTAAGCATGTATACATCCGGTCAGCCTGAATGGAAGATTTTTGGGACTCCTGAGCATGCTGCCTTGAGTTTCGTGAGGACAAAAGGAGGCTATAAAATTTAGCAACTGTCTTTGTGTACCCTGCTGGAGAAGCCACAGTGATTATCTCTTCGTGTGAGAAGGCTCAGACTTTGGCTGCTTTTACGCACATTGGATAGTGCACTTTCACAATCATTTGTAAGTGGATTTTCCTATGTGAAGCAGGATAAAAGTGCAGTATTCAACATGTGTGAAAGCAATCTTTCTGCTTCCTTCCAGCCACCAATAGCTGACTGAGCTTGAAAGCCCCAGTTGTATTTAAACTGGGTAAAGGGCATAGCAGGCCTATGGCTTTTCCCCCCCTGATGTCTATATGTTTCCTTGTCAGGGCAGTTATCTTTTCCCAGAAATTAATTAGAAATTACCAGGTCACACACTACTGGTTAGAGAATATGGGCCTGTGAATTGCAAGGAGAACTGTGCTTTGAGTAGAAAAGAACAAGTTGAGAACAGCTGAATTTGTTAGGCAGTGGGAATCTGAACGCCTTATGTCATTTTAAGTTGCTAACATACCAAGCCAATGTGAGAAAATAGGTTAAATACCAGGATTTACAGGTTGGTGTAGAAAATCATTAGTCAAGGCATTAGTTTTAATTCATTGTTCTTGGAAACCAGCCGGAAGTATGAAGTTGTGAGTGTGAGCTGAGATCAAGAAACTAGCAAGAAGATACTGCACTAAGTGCTTGAATAGTATGGATCTTGACTTCCTTCTCCTAGCATGACCTTGTAATTTGGAGCCTAGCCAACGGCAACAGAACCAAGTTCTCAATTCTTTAGCCAGTCAAACTAAACAGTAGCTTTCTTATACTTTATTTGTGCATTTGTTCATAAGTTTTGTTTGTATATATATTTCAGCATGTTATTTATGCAAAATCTTCATTTTCCAGACATTTGCTTAGTTCTAATTCGTTAATCAATTCGTTATATAACTGTGACCATCAACTGATGCTTGAAAGTACTTTGTCACCTGAAGAATAAAAGTAAGCTCTCACTGTGATAGAGCTGTTTTATGAAATCCAGAAGTCAGACTGTTGAAGACATCATGATTCCAATCCTTAGCCATGGTTAAGGAATCAGAATGATTACAGTTGCTTCTAGCTATGTATGTATTTGATCATAGATCAATTAAAAAATTTACAAATTAGTCAAATGCTAAGTGCTGCACTAAATCTTTCATGCTTAGTTGGGAGTGGGAGTTCTGAAATATATTCCAGAAATAGTTAAGTAGTATAACTGTTTTACTCCTAAAGAGAAGTGTTATTTGCTTTTTGTAATCTAGTCTCTTAAAAATTAGAAAACTTCGTTTCTGTGTAAGAACCAGGTCATATAGGTATGGGGCCAATAATTTCCATCTACTAAGTGAGGAGTTTTCTTCTAATGGAAGAAATCTTCCTCCTCTGCAGAAAACTGTCCATTGGAGAAGACTTTTCACTTGGCAAAATATAATCCTATTGTTCAAACTATTTTATTTTATTTTATTTTATTTTATTTTATTTTATTTTATTTGACTTATACCCTGCCCTCACTGCGAACAGGCTCAGAGTGGCTTACAACAGAAAATATACAATTAATACATCATAAAAATATAAAACCAATTTGACAGCTAAAATCTAGGTGCCTCTAACAATACCAAACTACTGTAAATCTACTATAAAACCATAGGCGCAGCCATGATACAGGCCCAGGGTGGTTGCAGGTGGGTCATGGCAGTCAAGAAAGGGGAGAGTTAGTTGGCTGTCAGCCACAGGGCCAGTGGAACATCTCCATTTTGCAGGCCCTGTGGAGCTGCAACAGGTCTTGCAGGGTCCAGATCTCCATCAGGAGTGCATTCTACCAGGCTGAAGCCAGTGCAAAAAAGACCCTGGCCCTGGTAGAGGCCAGTCAAATGTCCCTCAGGCCAAGGACCACCAAGAGCTGCTTATCTGCAGAGTGCAAGGCCTGCAGGGGCATAATGGGAGACGCAGTCCCGTAGGTATGAAGGTCCCAGTCTGTGAAGGGCTTTAAACACTAAGATCAACTTTTATATAACAAATGATTTGCTGTATAAAAGTTATTACATTTTATTAAGCTGCAATCCCTGAATCATTTATTCCAAATTTGTTTTATTAAATCTTATTAAAGTCTATGGTCCAATGAATTAAGTTGCTTTGGATTTTACTCTTTGAGTAGCATTAATTAGTTTTGTCTTACAAATTCTGAAGTCAGCAATTCAAATTTGAGTCAAATTTGTAGTCTTAATTTAAAACTATATAGATACATTTGTTTAGATACCTGAAAGGGTAAATATCAGAGGAAAATATGTTAGAACTCCAAGGAAATAGAACAAATTAGAATGGCAATCAAGAAATCTGACAAAGCAAATAGTATATTACCATGACAGGACAAAATGCTTCAGGCATGTGAACATCCTGAGGCAAGCTAAAGGTAACTTAACTTATTGATAATGTCCATCTCCTTAGGGCTGCATAAAAATGTCATAATGGTTCACTCAAGAGAATTACTAAGTTTTCTAAACTTCTGTGCTTGTGCCAGAAAGGAAGTTTAAGAAAGACTAAATATGGCTTTAGAGAGAATTGAAGATATTTTAACATTAGAATAATTTTATATTGCTAGAGAAAACAATGTGCGTAATCTCTTTCTCTAATGACACAGCTACTAGCCTATAGGCCGCGAGCTAACCACACTGAACTGCAAAGCAGATTTTTTTTTGCTTTTGAATATTTTATTTTCTATATTTTCTATTTAAACATTCTTTAAATTCTCTTCATGTCTCTTGTATTCAAACAGACCCAAAATAAATTTCACTATGACAGTAATAGCTGGATCAAAACCACAGAGCAAAAATTGGAGCTTTTTTACTACAGATGTGCTTGTATCAGGAACTAGCAGATCAATCAACTGTGTTCTTAATTGCTTATATCTTTTACAGAAAAACAAAACATGCTGAGTAGTTTCAATAGAACCAGCTCCACATGGAGTAAGGCTTTTTAGAATAGTGCCCAATTCAAACGGCAGTTGGTAGTACATTGAATCTGGCTAAAAAGAATGCTCTTCTGTAAGCTGGGATGTTTAAGAAATCCGTATACAGATAGAAAGAATTTAAATATGTAAATTCCAAAAAAGCAGGAGCGCACACACAGTGAGCACGAAGAACAGTGCTATTTAGGTCCCACTGGAACAATTTTTTTTTCTTCTTAACCAGACAGCAAGCTGTAGAAAAAGACATTATTGACAAAAATGTGTTTTCCAGTCCCAGCCTCCAAAGTCTGGCATCTGCGTACCCAAACCAAGAATTAACATATGCAATCCTTAATAATAAACTTAAAAGGCTACCGTTGGGAAGGGCCAAAAGAAATTTTAATCAGTAATTGAAGATTAAGGCCTATGCTTTTGCACCAGTGAGTGAATCCCCAGATCATCTCTAATAGCAATCCCTGCCTCGCAATAAGGCGCACTTAATAACTTTCGTTAAAAACCTATAACATAATTGTGCTAGCAGGTTTCTGACGACTCAAATTTATCCTGGTGCGCCTGCGCAGACACACCAGATAAAGTGGGTGGTCGAAAACGGCCTCCGGGGGCACCGCTGGTGGTGGACAGCCTGCCGAGCCTGCTCGTGCCTCCTCTGGAGCTGGGGCAACAGGGCCAGAATGCGCCCACTGTCACTCCTGGAGCCGGGGTGACGAGGACAGAATGACGCACCCGCTGCCCTGCAAGCCCCGCTGGCCAAGAACGGTGTGCCCCGGCTCCAGCAGGGCTCCAAGAGCAACAGCGGGTGCCTCACTCTGGCCCTGATGCCCTGGCTCCTCCAAGACCCATGCCAGCCGCCCTTCGAGCCCAGCTGGAGCCAGAGCATGCCACTCTTGGAGGAACCGGGATGATGGGCCCAGAGCAAGGCGCCCACCGTTGCTCTCGGAGCCAGGGTGACGGGGCCGGAGTGACGTGCCTGCCACCCTGAGCCCCGCTGGCCGAGAGCAGCGCGCCCCGGCTCTGGCGGGGCACCAAGAGCGATGGCAAGCGCAGTGGCGGGCACCTCTCTCTGGCTCATCCAAGAGCAGTGCCCGCTGCACTTCGAGCCCAGCCAGAGCCGGGGCGCGTCACTCTCGGGGGAACTGAGGATGCAGAGGGAAGAGCAGGCCTGCCCTCCTTGGCCCAGATCCTTGCCCCCACCTGCCAGCCCTCCCCTGACCCTTCCTGCTTCTCAGCTCTTCCCAAACCCCCCTTGCTCCCCACCTGCCAGCCCTCCCCAGACTCCTTCTGCCTCTCAGCCCTCCCCAGACCCAGTTGCCCCTCTACCTGCCAGCCCTCCCCAGATTTCTTCTGCCTCTCATCTCTCCCCAGACCCCCTTGGCCCCCTACCTGCCAGCTCCCCCCAGGCCCCTCCTGCCTCTCAGTCCTTCCCAGACCTCTCCTGCTTGTTAGCCCTTCTGACACCCCCCCTGCCTGCCAGCCAGGCCTTCCCAGACTCCCTTGCCTGCCTTCCAGCACTTCTCAGCCCTCCCGCCAGTCCTCCCTAGCCCCAGCTTTCTAGAGCCCGTTGTATTTATTTGCACAACAGACTTTGTTTCTAGTCTATACAGAATAACATCAAGATGCTCATCTACTAAAACAGCCAACAAAGGAACACCATAAAGAAGCTGAGTATTCTTG
Source organism: Eublepharis macularius (assembly GCF_028583425.1). Classification (NCBI taxonomy): domain Eukaryota; kingdom Metazoa; phylum Chordata; class Lepidosauria; order Squamata; family Eublepharidae; genus Eublepharis; species Eublepharis macularius. The sequence goes on along the minus strand of NC_072790.1, from coordinate 90,030,634 downwards.
CTTTAAAAAGCGTAATAGCAGAGGGAATATGTTGTCCACCTCTGGACAAGAAAAAGTGCTGAATTACTTGGATGATCTTAAGGCCTTCTCTTTCATAAGGCCTAAATGGTTACTCCAGGTCAGATTATATTGAAATTTCATACCTAGATAATTGTAGCTGTTTGTTTGTTGTAATTTGTTACAATTTAGTAGCCAAGCATAGGAGGTGAATCAAGGGTTCTTTGCAAAAATTACTTATTTTAGACTTGTCGTAGTTGTTGGTTAAGCCCTTGTTGCTATAGTAATCTCCAAACTCTTTTAATAAATGACGCAGTCCAACCGGGGAACAAGCTATTAAATGAGCATCATCCTTGTGCATAAGAGTAGAAATCGAGGCGTTTGCTAGCACAGGTGCGTGTGAATTGGGCAACATAAGTCTATCAGGTAGATCATTTATATAAAGATTAAACAAGGAGGAGATTAAACAATCAAAATACATCCTTGCCTAACCCCTCTATGCAATTTGAAGGAGTCAGACAACAGTCCCTGTTTGTTAATTTGTCCTCTCACTTCAGATGTTTCATATACTGAAGATATGAGCCAAAGTAGGCAAGCATCAATACTATAACTGCCAAGTTTCTGCCATAGTCTATATCTTGGAATCGAGTCAAAGGCCATCTTTAAATCCATAAAGGCAACATAAATCGATCCATTAGAGGGCAATGTGTATTTTTTTAAATAAGATGATCCAATGTGAAATAACCCAACCGAAAGCCTGCTTGCTCAGGTACCAGTATGGAATTTTCTGTCATCCAAACGGATAACCTATTTAATAGGATGTATACAACTTGCCCATTACCCAAATAAGACTGATTGGGCAATAGTTCCCCAGTTGTAATTTGTCACCTATCTTGTAGATCAGAACTATAATTGCCTGTTTCCAATTCTCAGGAATTATGCTTGACTCATTTATTTTTGTGAAGGCCTCTGTTAATACAGGAGCCCACCATTTGATCTTATTATCAAATGGTGGGCTCCTGTATTATGCCCCTGGCAAAAAATTGGGACCAGGGGCATTCCCTAATTTCAATTTATTGATCAAATTTCTATTTCTAGTTCAGCAACTTTGGGCCAGGATGGTACATTTTGGACATGAATTTGAGGTAGAACGGCTGTTCTGTATGGATGCTTAAAAAGTTCAGAGAAGTATGGAACCTACATTTGAGAAGAAATAAAGCTTCCCATTGTGGGTTGGTGACTCAGTGTGCATAATAATGTTATGTACATAACATTTTGTATTGGGATCTAATTTTTATTTACTTAATTTATAGCCTGCCTTTCTCCCAATGGGGGCCTAGAGTGGCTTTCATCATTATTTTCTCCTCCATTTTATCCTCACAGATGCTGTAGCATAGTTGGGTTGCGATTCAGCACTCTGCTGGTTTGAATCCCTCTATTACATGAGCTCAGCAGGTGGCCTTGAGTAAGCCACTCCTCCCAGCCCCCACTGATTTTGTCCACTGCTTTGAGTGGGCACTAATCTGTGTAGAAGAGAGGTATATAAACTCTGTTGTTGTTGTTGTTGTTGTTGTTGTTGTTGTTGTTGTTGTTACCCTTGTGAGGTAGATTATGCTGAAAGTTTGTGACTGATTCGTTCAGCAAGCTTCCATGGCAGTGCAGGGATTTGAACCTGGGACTCCCACATCCCATCCCAATGTCCTTTTTGGAAGTGGAAGACATCTCAGATCGCGAGATGATTTTTCTCAGTGGATCTGAAGCAGAGCAGCTTTCTTTCTGCATCTGTGGAGGGCAAAGCTCCCCTTGGGTATCTTCCTGCCTCAGAATAGAGAACAATGACTTGTGGGAGTGGGGGAGCTCTGCTCTAGAAGCTAGTAGCTCTAGAATTTGCATTGGGGAAATCATATGCCCTGGCTGAGAGAACCCTCAGTGGCAACCTCTTTTTATATATCTTGCAAGCTGCTGGATGAGATTCCATGATAGTGGTTTCGTCAGTTTATGGATTAAAATCACATCCGTAGACACTGCATCTAATCCTGACTTTTACCACCTTGTCCTGTTCTGGGAGGAAGGCAATTTGAGGATAACCTAAATAACATCATAGTTGAAAGCAAAATAAACTTCCTATGGCATCAGTAACAAAGAAAGAAGTTCATAGATCAAGGGGGCAGTTATCAGTTCCTTTATTTATTGTTTGTTTGTTTTAGATTTTTATTCCTCCTTCCCTGCAAGTGGGCTCAGGGCAGATTACAATGATTTTAAAACACATTGAATATTATACAGTATAAAACAATAAAAACCATTTAAAACCATCAATCATACAATATACAATAATATAAAATTAGCCAGATGGCAGCCATCAGCTACTTAAAAAGCGAAAAAAGATGGTGGACAGCTCTAAGAGGAGGGTTCAGATCTTTCAGTCTTCCTCTTTTTATTAGCCGGTGGGTGCCAAACCCATCCTCAACCATATGCCTGGCAGAACATCTCTGTCTTACAGGCCCAGTGAAATGATAACAGATCCTGCCGGGCCTGGGTCTCAATCGACAGACAGTTCCACCAGGCTGAAGCCAGGACCGAAAAAGCCCTGGCTCTGGTTGAGGCCAGGTGGGCCTCACTGGGAACAGGGACCACGAACATTTGTTTGTTTCCCGATCGGAGCATCCTCTGGGATACATATGGGGAGAGGTGGTCCCACAGATACACTGGTCCCAGTCCGCAGAGGGCTTTATAGGTTAGTACCAAAACCTTGACTCTGATTCGGTACTCCACTGGCAGCCAACGCAGCTGACACAATACCGGTGTTATATGTATACCACTCAGCACTCCAGTGATGACACGCCAAAAAGTATAGACTCATGTCTGCTTCAAAAATTCAGTTTTACATCTGAATTGAAACTAGTAATAGTTTAAAAAACAAATTAGACTAGCATTCTTTAGAAGATTGTTCTTCTGACAAAGAGAAAATTAGTGTGTGTTCAGAAATGGCTATTTTAAGATAAGATTTTAAAATATGCTTCATGCTGTGAGGACATGTGAGAAGTCTCATGGAGACACTTCAGCCCATTATTAAGAACTGCTTCATAAGGAACAAAATTCCTAAAAGAAAAAATAGTGATTAATATGTAATCCAAGATTAGATCACAACGTATTATGATTACCCATGTAAATTTTTCATTCTGTGTACATGCAGTAGAAAAATGCTATTGGATCCACTGCATGCGTTCACATCACAGCATTCTTGTATAGAAATGTTATAATGTGTGAACTGGACCACATTAGTAATATTAAGATGTTTGTGTGACTGAATTTCAGCTCTTGCAGCTAGGAAAAAGAAAAAACTTGGCTACATACACAGATTTTTCTGGGCCCCTGGAATTGATTAAGCCCACCTAGTTCTGTGTTTTAATGCTAATAATGCTGTGCTAATAATCTGCTAATAATAATTGTTCTGCTAATGTGTCACATGAAGAGCTTTACATTACTTTGCCTCTTAGTTGTTAAAACATGACAGAAATAAGTTTTTAAACAGTTTTTGTAGGAAAATGGCACTTCCTACTGAATTAAGTCAAATGAAAATGTGTCTTTTCAGGTTTCTGAAAGTTTGTGGTTCAGAACTACTGCGCCTGGAGTTGTCTTGTGGCCATTTCCTCAATGAGACTTGTTTGGAAGTTATTGCTGAGGCATGTCTGAATCTTCAGGAATTAAATCTCTCCTCTTGTGATAAGCTACCACCTCCGGCTTTCAACCACATTGCCAAATTGCACAACCTTAAGCGTCTAATTCTTTATCGAACAAAGGTAGAGGTAAGAACAGCAATTGCATCTCTCATATGTCATATCTCATATATTTACCAGTTATAAAAATACTTTTGGAAAAAGGTGAATTTATAGTCATGTTGTAAATATACAAGTAAATATGTAATTCAAATATGAATAAAATAAAATGTAATGAAACATGTTCTTCGTAATTGCTCTTGAAATACTGTTTTTCTGATCTTTTCAGACACCTTCTGATCTTTTCAAACAAAACAACACAGCTTGCATCTGCTAATATACATTGTTGTTTAACACAACTGAAACCATCCAAAGAGTTGTTAGTGTGTGAAGTGGGAAATGTGGAATTTTTTCATGTGTGGTTTGGCTATTTACTAGAAAACTGGCTGCTATTACGAGGTAGAATTTACGAGGTAGAATATAGATTCAAACTGAATCATAAAAATGTCCAATTTCAGAAATTTCTGTTTGTTGGGATCAGTTTTCTAACTAGTATGCTTGTGTCTTAACAAGAAAGATACTGTCGAAGGCTTTCACGGCCGGAGAACGATGGTTGTTGGGGGTTTTCCGGGCTGTCTTGCCGTGGTCTTGGCATTGTAGTTCCTGACGTTTCGCCAGCAGCTGTGGCTGGCATCTTCAGAGGTGTAGCACCAAAAGACAGAGATCTCTCAGAGATCTGAGAGATCTCTGTCTTTTGGTGCTACACCTCTGAAGATGCCAGCCACAGCTGCTGGCGAAACGTCAGGAACTACAATGCCAAGACCACGGCAAGACAGCCCGGAAAACCCCCAACAACCAAGAAAGATACTGTTTGCATAAGTGATTGACAAAACAGAAATTAATCTAAAATTAGATTAGTATTACTACTGGAGGCAAAAGCCAGAACACTGAACAAAACAAATTCTATCCTGATCTTTCTTTTTGGGGGGGGGATTCATTTACATGCACACACACATACACAAACACACACAGAGTTTTATTCTGAAAGCATAGATAGCCAGTTCACATTCTACATGCATATTTCTTCTGGAAATATCCTCTCTTTAGACAGAGGATTATTGGTGTGAAGAGACAAGTTGTGCACATGGAGGCACATCCCATGTTCATACTGAGACTCCTGCTTATTGGTTCAACCAACTTATCTGATATCTATTTAATACATATGTCCAGGCATTCCTGTGTTTGGCTAACAGTGAACTAGTTTTCATAATCTTAAAGTGCCTTTGGAATGTTTGGTACCTTTTTTAAATAGTTACATTCCTTCATAAAATGCAGTGAGGTATTCAGAAGTAATTTTGCAGTTGGTCTGCTCATGAATATTTACTATTTAAAAACAACTTTTGCAAGCATTTAAAACAATTTAAAATTATCAGCCAGATAGCTAGTCGGTGTTCTGCTAATTTAAGACCACTGTTATACTTAGACAACTTCATGCTGGTGATCGTGGTATTTGCTGATAAATGACTCCTTAACCTTTATTCATTGAATATGCATTTGCAGCATACTTTCACAGATTGGCACTAATTCATTTGTGGTGCACAAGGGACAAAACTACTTTGTTCATGATAACAATGTAGATCATTATTTAGGTTGATAGCTGTACGTTATCTTGAAATGATTCTTATCTTGAATATTTATTTCCAGTGCTGTGTTGAAGCCAACATATTTTAGTTAAAGCCACTAAACCCAAAATTCTTACGCTTTAGCATTTAAAAACATCAGAATCATACACATTTTCAAATGATTAGCTCATTTTTCATGTAAGTGACCTGTTGTTTTACTTGATTGTTGCAGTATAATAATTGTTTAGTATTGCTTGGATCCTAACCATTTTTCTGTTTCCATGACATTGTCCCTTGCTTGGGTCGCATGTTATTTCAGCACTAGGTACTTTCAGGTGTGGAAACAGAAGCAAGGGTTTAGGATTCAGGCTATAATACCATGCTGCAATCCTGCATTTGTGTAATTGTACATTTTGTACAAATTAAGTGCAAGTTGGTGATGAAATAGAATTGGACAGGGGATAGCAGGGACCTTCAGAGCTGCTTGTACTTTGTTCCCTGCCAGTTTCCCTGCCAGTTCCCTGTCAGTTTCTAAAGCATGTTAGAGGTGGGCTCGTGCTAGCATGATGCTTTAATGATCATCGAGTGTTTTTATCAGCAGCAATAAAGAACATATTTTTCCCTTGCAGTATAAAGATGTTTTATGAGGCAATATTATCTTTTTTAGTCTCTCAAGCATGCATACCACAGTCATTTGATTCCTACTAAGAATAGATTTAGAGAGTCTCCTCCAATCATATGATATTTGCAGCCAGTGTGTGCTGTGTCAGAGGTTCAACATGCTACTGCTTCCTCATCTGCAGTGAGAAACATTGGCTTCTAATAGATAGACTTTACCCTTCCTCTGCTAACCTACTAGACAGCACTGCTGTACTGCTTACTGTCAGGCCCATGGAACATGCTGTAAGGATAGTGCAGCCATACCTGTGGTATTCTATGGCCAAGAGAGGCAGCCTTCAACTTGGAGATTTTGCTCCACCTGGCTTCCCCAGCTGCACCTTTACATGGAAGAAGTGGTTCAGTTCCAAGTGGCCCTCTTTCCCAACGGAGAGTGGCAGAATGTGACTGTAATGATTTTAAGTAAATGCGTGTATGTGTCTTTAAATGCTTGGTGTGGTATAGATGAAGGGGGGCGTGAAAGAGAGGGATGAGTGAGTGATATGATTGGTTGTTGACTGAGAGTGGGGGCGGAGTGAATGCAGTTTTAGACTGAGAGTGGAGAAAAAAGATTCAGGGCAAGAGGCATGCTGTGTGCAGCTTTAGCATGTTCAAGCGTTTCTGAGAATAATATTGAGTCTGGTTTTAGCAGGCAAGCTGTGTGCAGTTTGAGTATTTTTAACTGAGAGAGAAATTAATATCAAAAGCAAGCAAACTGTGTGTGAAGCCTCAGAGAAGATCTGTGTGACTGGGTTTAAATAAAGTAACTTTAGAAACTGAGAACTACTCTTTGGAAACCATCAAGTTTGAGAAATAATATAAACCCTTCTTATAAAAATAAAAGTTTATTTTGTTTTTTTAAATCCCAGGTTATTTCTATATCCCATTCCTTTCCTCAGGGCCACATAGTACCACGAAAAAGCCTGACCCTTGGGCACGTTACTAAAAGGAGAAATTTAAGTTGTTCTGGAATTTAATTCCTGGTGGCAGCAATCTACCAAGAGGGGGCAAGAATAAAAAGGCTTAAAGACCAAATCTACCCAAGAGAAAGAAAGGAGTCGTAACAGTGATGCTTTCCTATCTGCCTTTTCCAGTCATTTAATACTGAGACAACCAAGTGCTCTTACTTCCATCACTGGAATTCCATATAATGTTTACAGATTATTGTTGTTACTGTTATTTTACAAATAACCCAGACTTTTAAAGCCCATTCACAGTATTCTGTTTAAATATACCTTTAGCCCAAGTTGGACACCAAGATAAAACTTCAGTAAAAATGCATATTTATAAAATAGGTGTTTTCTACTGTCTCCGAAAACCATTTTATCAAGATTACGTCTGAAAGAGCCAGAGTACACTGTTACAACTTTCAAGCAAAATCACATGTAAATTTCATCCTCTCAGTTTCAGTATGTTGGTCATATAACATTATATTCATTGAAATTTCAATTATCCGCTGTCCTTTTTCTCAACTTGGGAGGTTAAAAAATTCAGCAAAGTTGTATCCCAGTATAGGATGCCACAACTTTTTAAAGAAACATACAGTCAAGTCAGGTTTTTTTAGAAACATACAGTCAAGTCAGGTAGTTGTCTATAGGTGGCTTGGCAACTCCTAGAATTGCTTATGTGCTGTTTCAGCATTTGTTCAACTCTGTATTGGATTCTTGCTAATGCTATGTCTTCATAAACTTGTATTTATTTTACTGTATGGCATTGTTTATGTAAATGTCCTTGATACTGTATGGAAACGTCCTTGGTACTGATTGTACTAATCTCACGCTGTTTAATCCGCCTTGAGTCACAGTGAGAAAGGAAGACTATAAATGACATAACTAACTAACTAAATAAAAATAAAAAAGACCCCCAAACCGGGCCCAATTCGTAAAGATTCGGTATTTCCAAATCAGGGCCAGCATGATGGCCCCGATTCGGAAATACCGAATCAAAGCTTCCTGAAGCGATTTGGATTGCTTGGGAAGCTTCCGGGGCCTTTTTAAAGGGCTTCCTCCCACCAACACCCCACTTACCTGACATCCTGGTGGCGGTGTGGGCAGCGGAGGTGCCAGCTCCAACCTTCAGGAAAGGTAAGTGGGGTTGGGGGAAGTGGGGCTTGGGGAGGTGGAGGGGTCTCACTTTGGTATGCTCTGAATCATTACGAAGCATACTGAAGCGATTCCGATAACCCAAACCTGAAGCGGCTTGCTGCTTCGTGTTTTGGGTTATTCCAAATCATTTTCCCACTTCGAGTAAACCCGAAGCGGGAAAACCAAATATTTCCCCGGTGCACACCCCTAGCCAAGACAGAGGCTACTGTAAAATACACACATGCACTTTTAAATGGTTGATTGGAATGTTGAAAAGGAAAAAAAGGAGGGGGTTAGCAGTTTAGGTGCTGGCCAACTGACACAGTTGGAATTGTTGGATTTTGGTGGGGAAAGGGCTAGGAGTTCTGCTGATTAGTCAGGGAGTCCATTAGGGAGTGGGACTTTATGTATTTTGAAGATAGGTAGGATTAGGGTGCTGTTCCTATGAAAATGGTTAAGGCTTTTTTCAGGGGTACTAGCACATTTTACTAGCACTCTTTGGGCATTCATGACTTGGGCTGAGCGGGAAGAACATCATGAGTACTAGCACCTCTTTTTAAAGAAAAGAAGCATTGGAAATAGTTAAAAGTTAAAAGCCTTTATGTTGCATATTCTAAGTTGGAATTAGTCTAACAAGAAACCTGCTTTGTAACTGCTATGCTTTCTCAGGCCCCAGCTCTCCGGGAACTTTGTTACGATAATAGAAGATAAAGTACACACTATGGCAGCCATGGGTCCACCCTGTGTCTGTCAATGTAATTTTAGAGGAGAATTTAACCATTAACAAATTTCCAGGTCGGGCCTGCTTCATGGTGGCATCACACAATCTTGTCCTCCTCTCTGCATGTCTTTTCAAGTGCCAAAACTGTTTTGGTGCTTGAAAAAGTGCTGTGGGGAGAGGGACAAGAGCACATGGTGCTTTGCACCACAGGCCTCATGCCCTTCTGACTGTTTTTAAATTGCTAAATTCTCTACAATGGTCTTGGTGGCAATGGGTTGGCCACTGTAACATTGCAGAGAGGGCTAGAGAAAAGGAAAACAAAGAAATGACCAAGCATACCACAGAAGTAAACCTCAAGTTTACTGGGTGGTTCTTTCAAGCCTATTATACATTCATAGTAGGCCAAGTGAATGCTGGGTAGCACCTTGAATCCAGGCATTACCTTCTAGGAATGTGCATTTTGGGTTCAGTATTTGGTAAAAATTACCTAATTTTACCTGATTTGGTAAAAGTTGGTTTTACCAAACTTGAATATGTAATACTGAATAAATTTGACAATATCAAATTTAAGTTTACCAAATTTATTCAGTAAAATTCGGGAAGCACAGCAGCACTGTTCCTTTGCTAAGGAACAGCAAAGAAACACTGCTTTTCCCTTTTTTTACCAGATGGGAGGGGAAGAAGGGAGGGGGAGTGAGTCAGAAGCAGAAGAGGTAAGGAGGAGGGGAAAGGGAGGGGGGACTGTGAGTGGCTAGTCCTTGTAACAGCTCTCCTTCTCTGGAAAACAGGATTCTCAGGAAGGAGAGTGCCTTTTTTAAATTGCTGCAAGGAGTTATATTAGGTGACTTGCCTCCATTTTGCTCTGGCCTGCTTGCTGCTGCTAGCAGCTGTTGGCTTTCTTTCTTGGCCTGCTTTGGACTGTGACTGGATCCTGCTGCCCAGTGAGTGGAGTGGATTCCTGGCTGCTGCCTGGTTTGAGAGTTGTAGACTCACTGTTTTTTTCTCTCTTTTGTGGGGAGGAGGTTGGCCTGGTGTCTGAGAGTGATAGGGATGGGAGGGAAGGGGAAAGGGTTTTTTTTTTTTTTTGTAATTTAAAAACTGCTTTTTTGCTGTGTGTGGGGCTTTGGTTGGGCTTTTCTGTGGGCAGGCTTTGAGTTCTGGCATTCAAAGTTGGTTATATTTACTGTTCATTTTGCTCTTTTTCCTTTTTTGGGGGGGTTGTTTTATCCTGTTGTGGGTAATTGGTTTGGAGGTTTATAGTTCCTGTTAATTTTATTAAATTCACTTGTTTTTTGGGGCGTCTGTTTTCCCCTGTTGTTGGGCTTTCTTTACAGAAGTTTGGTTGGTGTTTTTTGCTGGGTTCTGTTTTCTGTTGGCATAGAAGTTTGGTTTGGTCAGGTGCTTGGGGTGCTTGGTTCAGTTTGTTAAGCTAGTGGTGTTTGGGTGTACTTTTCGTGTATCCTGAGAGAGTTGTAAAGTGTGAACTTTCAAAAAATGTTCTTAAAATAGGCTAGTTGTAGGTTTTCCCTAAAGGGAATAATGGAGATTGGAGGTGGCTGGGGGCACTTTCTTTGGGGAACCATAAAATGGCCCCCGGTGTCCAATCTTCATGAAACTTGGGGGGTCGTTAGAGGACAGTTAGGAGTACGTCTGCTGCAAATTCGGTGGCCACCCTCAACCTCCTGGATAGCACCCATAGTTTTCCCTTTAGAGAATAATGGAGGTTAGAGGTGACTAGGGTACTCTTTTGGAAGGCCATAAAGTGGACCCCCTGGGGTCCTATCTTCATTAAACTTAGGAGGGCATTAGAGGACAGTTAGAAGTAGGTCCCCTGCAAATTTGGTGAAACTTGATCCAAAAATGACACACACACACCCAGCCACCAGAAATTTGCAAATTGAGTTTCCCCTAGGGAAGCAATGGCTGAATTTTACCTAATTTACTCTCTATTACTGAACCGAACTGAAGAATGAATTCAGTATTCCCAAATTCCCCCCTCCCCAGTTTGGTACTACCAAACCAAATCAACTAAATTTTCTTCCTGTGCACACCCATATTGCTCTCATTTAGGACTAGGGCACTAAGCAGTCAGTTATAAAAACAAAAACAAAAAAATCAAAAGACATTTATAGGGTGTGAAATTTAAATCCTTAGTTTATAGGTTTGGAGACAGGATATCACAAAAAGGAAAAAGCTGACCAGTTCTGTCTCTTGCATGATCAGAGCTTCTCTAACAGAGAAAAAGAAAGGAGTGATTTTGCCTTCTTTCCACTACAGCTGCTTGACTTGCATGGGTATTAGTGCGTGCAAGTTCCTTAACCCAATCAGTAGACGTTACCAGACTAAATGATTTTGAATGGAATGGGAAGAAACCAATAATAAGATTTAAAATATTACAAGATGGGGAAAAAAGAGGAGGCTTAGTGTTAGAGTAGATTTTTGTAATAGCACTCTGCTTCTGATTTGTAAGTCCCCTACTACCACTAACCCCTATATTTCAAGACACCAAACACAGTGAATACAGAGGAAAAATGGGTTTATTTCTTACATGAAATAACCCCAGACACATTTCTCCATTTCTAGGAGACATGTGTAAAGACCAGTATTATTGGAGGGCTTTAAATACCCTTAACACTGATTGTTTACAGAATAATGGTTATTTGTTTTACAGAATAAAATATCAACAGTTAGAACAAATAATACATTCCACAGGATTCATGGCACCCAACAGGTCTGATTGACAGGACAATCAGCTCTTAATGAAATAAAAAACATTTGAGTGCTGGAGTCATAATTTGTCATGGGTTCGATATTTTTCTGGGAAATAACACATTCAAGGTTAAAATCTTAGTTGGAAAGTGAAAACAAAAGAAAATGTTTATAGTTATAACTAGGAACTTTCTTTCCTCACTGCAAAATTAAGCTGACCTGTAGTTTTAATTCCAGAAGCCAGAGAGAAAGAATCTGCCACTGAGGCAAATTTGCCTCTTGTATACACGTTCCGCTTCAATTGGGCTCACATATAGAGCATTAGGTGAGAGGTCCTTTAAAAAATCCCTTATCACTTAGGTGTACCAAATATTAAATTGTATCATCAAGCAGCTGCACTAGTTTAAATATCAGATTGGATTATAAACCCAAACAGAAGAAATATAAAACTGGAAATAACTGATACCAAATAAGTAATTCATAATTATTTATGGTTCAAGAAATCATTAAAACTATTCAAACCAAGGTGGAACTCATATTTTGAGGGATGGACTATTAAAAATATGGTTTCAATGTAGAAATAGATTAACGGTGCAATCCTATGGTGAGTTACTCCAGTCTAAAACCATTGAAGTCTTAGACTGCAGTAACTTTCCATAGGATTGCACTGTAAGTTCACCAACTTCGCCATTGACATTCCCAATTGATGCCTATTGTGATATTATAAGAAATAAAACTGATCATATAAATTATGAATATATGCTGGATAAACAAAAAAATAAAAACATGACAAGAAATTCAAGCTCAAGGAAAAAATTAATAGCTGATGTATTATCAAATGGTATCTAAATTTAAAGAGCAACTATCCAAAGAAGATGGCAGGTTAAGATAGAAAACAGTGTTTGAACAACCAATCACCGGAAATTTAAAACGTCTATTAGAAAAAATATATAAAATCTTCCTGACCTGGATAGTACAGGTTGTCAGATCTCAGAAGCTAAGCAGGGTCGGCCTTGGTTAGTAATTAGATGGGAGACCTCTAATGAAGACCAGAGTTGCAGAGGCAGGAAATGTTAGTCTCTTGTTAGTCTCTAGCCATGTTAGTCTCTTGCCATGAAAACCCCACCAGGGATCGTCATGACTTGAGGGCAATCCACCATCATCACATATAAAATCTTGCAATATGCCTCAGAATCAGAACAAGTAAAAAAATATATGATAAAATGAATGCAAAACTTCAGAGAAAGTATATGTATGAGCCAGCGGAAAAATTTATGGACTAAGAAAATCATGTTTACAGAATGTCAAATATTAAGGAAAAATTGGTATGAAATGTTCTTCAGATGATATATTACTCCTAAGAATGTCACAAAAGCTAATAAGGATTACAGTGGGAAGTGCTGGAAATGTCCAAATGTGAATGGAAAATTCTATCATGCAAGAAAGCGAGGAAATAAAGGATAGAAATACACGAAGAAATGCAAAAAATATTAAAGTTTCACTTTGTGCTGAACCCTAAAAATACGTTATTAAACATATAAAAATACATAGCGAACTATTTAAATATATGGGGACAGCAGCAAGAGTAGTATATGCACCAAAATGGAAGACAGAATGCTATCCAGATTTGACAGAATGAATGAATTAGCTATACAAATATGCTCCAATGGCAAAATTAACATCTTACATACATAATAGGCCAATCTTAGAATTTCAAGAAAAATCAAAAGCTTTTTCTGGGAAGTGACGTCATCACGTGGGCTGCGAGCTACCCTGGGAGTGCCCCTGCGCTCTTCAGGGGCCCGAGTTCGGCCCATCCGGCCTGGATCAGACTGCTGCATGGCGCAGGAGTGCCAATGTGGGCTGATTCAGGCCTGATCTGGGCTGATTCAGGCCAGATCGTGGGAGTGCACTACAGGAAGCACATCCCCCCCCCCCGCCAGCCAGGTAAGCAGGGTGGAGGATGGGAGTGGGGAATTTTCCACCCCTGCAGGGGACTGACAACCCTACCTCTCACTGAAAATCCTCATCAAAGGCATGAGACAAAATTCACTTCTGAGCCATGAGTTAGAGAGCACTGTACCCATATGTTGGCTGCCCAACATATGGGTACAACACAGGGATATGTAGTGCCCATTCGTTTGCTGACCCACGTATGGGTTGCAGTACATTATCTGTCTACTTCCCTCCCCCTATATGTTGATGGGCAGGAATCTGGAATTGACCCTATCTTGGGACAGTTAGTATCTGTTGTTGATTTTATGGTGAACTGTTGTTTTATGAATTGTTTTAATATTTGTATTATATTTTGATAACTGCTGTACCTCACCCTGAGCCCGCTTGTGGGAAAGGCGAGTTAGAAATGTTAATAATAATGATGATGATGATGATGGTGTAGAAAATTCAATCATCCACTAAGCATATGATAGAGCAAGCTCTAAAAGGTGTGAAAAAGTGGCTGGAGTAGGTGGAAACTAGACTACCGAACTGTGAATTGTTTGGAATAATGCACCATACATTTTCTGTGATATTTAGCTTTAAATTATAGGATATATATTTATGTTTGTATTTTGATTATGAAACAAGTTTGGATAACATTACTATGCCTGTATCTGTACATTATGTTGCATCATTACAATACATTAAATGTGCAGATTCTGGATAACTGTTCAGTATTAAACAAAAATACTTGTGCGGCATTCTGGTCATTGGTTTCTACCTCTTTCTGCCCCCTCTTCATCTATAATTTTTTAGAATTATCTGCACTCATCGTCTATAAATTAAACAAAGCCTAGTTAGGTCCCATTTCTGTCATTAATAATCAATAATAATAAATCATCCATAAAGAGTACAGTGCTGAAGAAGATCATACTACAGGTGTCTGAATGCTGAATTTCAGTTGTTTACTTGAAGAAATGGCAAATCACAACTTCTAAGAAGGTTCCCAGTACCTACAATTATCTGTATAATTTTTTTTTAGATAATGGTCTTGTTGCTGTGCCAGCACAGCATTACAAATCATGATATTACCCTGACGTTGCAAACAGATATCCTGGCTCAGTTGTTTGAGCTTGGAGTGCCAGATAGTTAAACAGTGCTTAAATAAGAATCTTGGCAAATGGTTAGCAATCAGATGTTTTTCTTGTACGTATCTCTTTAGTAAGAACTGAACTGGGCTCTTTAAAAAGCTTGTATAAATACTATAAATCTTCCAAGTTTATAAGACTTGCCAGATTTATAGTAAAATATTACAAATAAAGAGATGAGAATATTAGAAATCAGGCATTTAAAACTTTTCTTTTTAATTCTGCTGGTCCCTAAGTGATTCTTACCCATTCAGTCAAAGAGTGTTTCTAGCCTAGAATTCAAGCTAATGTGTGTTTATGTGTAAAATGTATTTATTTTAGAATTATTTAAATTTTGAATGGGGTAATATATCTATGAATAAATAATATTACAGTACTCCCCATGACAAACAAATAACCATTTTACGAGGTGGATTGATATTCTGGTAGAGCCTAATTTTCTTTTTTAAATGATATCACTTGTCACTGTAAACGGTGTGGCCATATTTAACATTGTAGAAACATGACTGTAAAGTGCACATGATATTTGTTTCCATCTGTATGTGGTCTAGTGACAGGTGCTCAATGGTTGTCAGTATACCTGTCAGCAAGAGAATCCTGTGACATTAAAGTCACCAGCTCGATCCTGATAACGTGCGACTCTATTGGCAGTTCCATCAGGCTGTAGCAGATCATTGAATGTCAGAGATGCTGCACTTTTCTGGGATGTCACCAGCCCTCTATGTTTTTGGTTTGGCCTTGCTTGTTGTTTGAACTTGCCAGACTTCTAAGAGCTTTCCTGAGGGAAATGAACTGATAGGTCATGGGAATAGAGGTGTCTTCAGGGCATGCAAAACCACATCCAGAGTGACTTATTATATAAAGTCTTGTAATGATTACCTTGACTCTAAGCCAATCAATGGTTGGAGTATCTGGGGACTCATTAAATGGCATTTGTGGTGTCTGTTACCTAGGTTTTGAGCTGAATTTCAGGGAAAGTGGTGACAGCCTTTAATGTCTAATTGACCCTTTCTCTTTGTTTTGTTTTCTATATTTCCTTCTGATGTGTTCCCCAATGGCAGCAAACAGCACTGCTCAGCATTCTGAACTTCTGTTCAGAGCTTCAACACCTCAGCCTGGGTAGCTGTGTAATGGTAAGTTCTTAAAGTTCAAAATATGCATATGATACCCTGAATTTGAACTACATAGATCTGTTAATGGAATGCAAACAAGTTGTTAATTTTCTTTGTTATTAGACTAAGATATTTCTTGTAGAGTGATAAAATGAATGTATGGCTACAGATTTGTTTCTGGAGAGAAGAAGCAAGATCTTGCTGTTTCTTTTTGGCCTGAGAATATTTATCTGAAATCTTATGTAATCCTACCACTAAAGAAGTGAAAAGAAGAGAAGAATTGCTTGCACCTTTTAGTTGTCTTCAGACCTTATTCTCTCAAATAGCAGTGTATAATGTGCTTTCAGTGCAGCAGAATGGTTGTTCCAAAGGACAAGGCCATTCATATGCAACCCTGACCACATGAATATGGCAATTTTCATCTCTTGCTACAGTTCTTTTTTGGCACTGGGTGTGACAATAAAAAATATACCTCTACAAATTATATTCTTCATTTCTTGGATAGTAGGCCATAATTTTTTTTCATTACTTGTCCTGTAAGGGAATTCATATTATTTTCCTAAAGTACTGCAAATAGTATACTTCTGTTCTGATATGGAACATATTTGGAATTTTTTTCTAGATATATGTATGAACTACTTCCCTCATTAAACTTTGATACTGCTTCTTTCAGTGCCTTGTATGTTAGTGCTATCTACATGAAAAATCCCCTTAGCTACTATTGTACATTTAATTTCATAGGAAGTTAGATTATTTATATATTTAGTCATGTTGGCCTTCACTGCTGTAATCTTTTGTGAGTTTTTCCCTAGTCAATGATAAAACTTTTTGCATGCCTGCATATTTGGCTGAATTGCACTCCCCCAGGATCATGGGTCAAACTACACATTAGTCTGACTTGCATGATTTACCTTGAGCTGAATTTTTAAATGAAGATTCAGGGGCTGCAAACTGCTTTGAGAGACCTATGGGGGATGGATGGGAGGGTCAATCAATGAAAGTTCCTATAGGAAGGGAATTTTCAGCAAACACCACCAGACTAGAAATGTTTTTAAAAGTCATCTATCTGCCTTTCCCCTCTTGCATGGGTGGCTGCTATTTTTTAAATGACGGAGAAACAACATATATGCAACTCAACATCATGTTTAGCTTGGCATTTAACTACAGAGTTTGAGACCATGTTTGTATACTTTTATGTGACAATTGCCCCACAACATTACATCCTATGGAGTTGTTTCAGTACATAGAATAAAATACCCTGTGTGATACATACCCAAATAATTATGGGGCATTCATATTAATTTCCAAATAAGCTGTATTAAAATGTAATAGTGTCCCTTGATAACCTGTATATCAGAATTGATCAATGGCAACAGGTGATCTGGGGCAGAAAAGGGTCGATGACCAAATTATTAAGTAGTGACTGAGAGGAAAGGGTGCTGAAGTCATATGGCACCCTGTGGCCTTTCTTGTAAAAAGTCTGTTGGCTACAGTAGTTTGTATAGCACTTACACTGATAATGAAAGACCTGCAGTGCTCAGTGTGGGTCTGTGGTGTCATTGGTTCATGTTTGCAGATTAGTCATTGCTCTGTACTGAATGGCTCTGTCTTGTGTAGCGTGCCTGTGTAGGGTTGTCCAAAGAACCCACAGCTTCAGTTGCCTCCTGTAAATGGCTTCCTGAAAGGGCACGAGTTTCCCCTCTCACTTGGTTGCCAGCCAGGGATGGTGGTCATTTATTATTTGTTGTCAATCTCACTAGCCACCCCTACAACTGATTCTTTTTCAATTGCTGTTAATTTATAGAAGAAATCATTAATTTAATGATTGAAAACTTGTGTTGGCCTTTTTTTTAAAGACAGAGAATGATTTGTTCCATGCAAAAATGATCGGATTTTTAGATATATATTTAGTTTAGAAATAATCTTTAAAGAACTAAAAGATCTTTTATCTTAGTATAGTTTATACACATATAATGTAAAATTCTACAGTTTTTCTACCACCTACTGAAATTCTAACCCAAATAAGCCATGCCTGTAGACTCACCTGTGGAGTCAGTTTGCGGCCTGTGGGAGGTGGAAGGATGCATTGATGGTAGCCGCCATTGCGTGGGACCTCATGGCCCACCTCTGGGTGGGATGCGCAATGGCAGCTTTCTTCCGGCAGCTGGTGGGACAAGCAACAGAGCCAGTCTGGCCGCCAGCAGTTGGCTCCTGAACTGGTTTCCCACCTATCCCTCCCTCATTCCAGAGTATGCTGGGTCTTAGGTTTGGAATCCGTACTTTATTCTTTTCTTGTCACAACTTTGGGAAGGAGAGGGTTAGCATTGGGCGCTGATCCTTTTGTGGAGAAACAGGACTATGAGCCCAGTTTCTCCATAGTTGGGGATCCTCTTGGGGATGAGGCATTGCAAGGACGAGCCCAGGCAGGGCTGGCAGGGCACACTCCCTCCCAAGTGTCAGAGGGATCCATGCAGAGGCACGTGCCCATGTGGAATCCCACAACCTGTCATCCCTCGGTGCCCCCTTCAGCAGGGGACTGAAGCGGTTGAGGGGTTCATCGACCTGTAGGCAGGTCGGTCAATGCTGGGATGTGCACCTATGCGCACCTAGGCTACCTAAGCTGTAACCAGCTTGTGACCTTTTAAATCTCAGCAAGTTGTCTGTGTCTTCTGTCACCTTCCCCTTGTCCCACCTCTCCAACACTGGGCCTGCAATATGCCACTGGTCTCTTAGATTTTACTGATAATGTGTTGTATAATCCTTGTATTTATTGAACATATAGAGAGGCACAGGCACTTTATATATCATCTATAGGCATAGGCATTTTGCATATTGTTATAGGAATGATTGATTATACTGTTAGGCACCTTGCACTTTAAAACAAACTTTGGAATAGATTGTGGAATTTTTATGATATACTACTGTCTGTCTGCCTTTTGGTAGTATTACAGTTTGCCTGCCTCTTTGACAGTAACTGTTGCCCTCTATACTAAACTATATTATATTACGGGTCCTTGTTTCATTCCTTTTTTCACTTTGCACATCTTCATTGTGTTATACTTTGTTTTTGATTTCTTAGTCATGGTGTGGCTCTTCTACTTCCACATATGCTGTAAGTCAGGACACACAATACAGTTTCAGAGTATCACAGGGATGTGGTAGGAAAAGGGGGTTTCATCATGTAGCATGTAGCACTCATGCCATTGATTTCAGCAGTAGTTATGGGGGGGGGAGAAGTAGTACATTCACATTTGGGACTGCAACTGAAATGGGAAACTAAGAGCAGTATTTATAAATAAATATTTGGTTTGAAATATATGGTAAGGGTACAAATAATTAGTGATTTTTTTCTTCACAGATGGAAGACTATGACACGGTAGCTAGTATGATGGGAGCCAAATGCAAAAAGCTTCGTACACTGGATTTATGGAGATGTAAAAACATTACTGAAAATGGAATAGCAGAATTAGCTTCTGGCTGCCCGCTGCTGGAGGAGCTTGATCTTGGCTGGTGCCCTACGCTTCAGAGCAGCACTGGCTGCTTTGCAAAACTTGCACGTAAACTCCCAAACTTGCAAAAACTCTTTCTGACTGCCAACAGGTCTGTGTGTGACTCTGATATAGAAGAACTTGCTGCTAACTGTACTAATCTCCGTCAGCTTGATATATTGGGTAAGTAACCGCACTGAATCTTCTTTAATCAGTTTATTTTATCAATAGCAGAAGTGGAAATTATGTATCACATAAAATAAGATGTATTCATGATAGTAAATACTGGGTTCACAGCCCTCTATCCTGGTAGCAGTCATATGGAAAATAATGTCCCTGCATACTTTTCACTAGATCAAAGTATCTCAGAGTATGGCATTAAAATAGTTTAACTCCAGATATTTTGATTTCCTGGATTGTTGTTAATCATGGGACAGATTTGTCTAATTGCTTCCCCTGATGCTGCTGTTTTTCAAAAGACATTACAGGTTTTATGATAGTTTACTGAAAAACATTCAGTTGCTATTTCCAGTTTTCCAAAGGCCTAAAGAGAATTACAAAACATATTTCAGAAGTGTAAAACTTATGATCAAACTGAGTTTTTTCCCCTGGAAAGCATAGAATAAATCCTTACTTGAGTTTTTTCCTTCATAAAGAAATCAAATTGTTTTAAAATAATTACATTATTATAATTAAATCATTGCAAGGAAATAAGCAACACCTCTTGCACGGCAAAGGACAGAAATGTTCTTGTGGAACTTAGGAGAAGGTGCTCCTGTATGTTTCCATTTTATGTTTGAAACACAGGATGTCACTGTGGATAATACTAATTATAGAAAATCTTCAACATGTGTTAGAAATGCCCAAGTAAAAGTATTCATAAACATATGAGGATTTTAAAAAATGTATAAAATGATAAATATTTAACTAATAAAATTAAAAATGTGTTTGTATTTAGGCATTGATTTTTCATAGTACAAACCTAGAAAATAAATATGCCCCAGTACAGTGGGGAAAAGGTTAAGATTGCATGTTATACAAGCATTCCCATGCTGTCTCAGAACAGCCACTAGTCTTCCCATCTGTACTGGTGTCATACAAGCTCATATATACAGATGAATGGCTCTGGTCACTGAACAAGATAATGTTCTTCCATAGCATAGGCTGGCTGGAAGAAGAGCTGCTGTGGTTTTCTCTTAATAGAGCAGAAAATTCAGAAGCTGCCTTCCCTTGCATAAACTTTTTAGTATTAAGACAGTGAGATCTAGATATAAAATTCTTCTTCCTTCTACCCCCATGGAAGTACAGCCCAGTTTCGTTCTCAATGCAATAACAAAGGTTACTTCAGGAACTCAGAATTTGTTATCACAAACAGTGACCTTTTAAGCAAATATTAAAGAAAAGTTGGTATTGCCTTTTAATGCTGTTTGTAGAAAGGCAGGACTGAAATCATCTAATTAAAAATATGAATTTATTTTCAGTGATATTTATATAAGCATTTAAATCAGATTATTTTACACTTGCACTTAACAGAAATATATCCGTTACTGTGCTGGAAGTGCAAGATTTGAATTCAGTGGGACTTTAGAGACCAACAAGATTTTCATAGTATGAGCTTTTAAAAGTCAGAGCTCCCTTCTTCAGATAGAAGCTGGAAAAGTATTTTTTTTATTGAGTAGAGCAATTTACTTATGAATATATAAGGTTGCTGATCCCCCAGTGGGGGTGAGGAGTCCTCTGCTCCCAGCTTCCTTCCCCCAGCAACACTCACCTGGCTGGTGGGGGAAAAGATGGAATGGGCCTTCTGGGGCACATTCCCAGTGCAGCACAATAACGTCACTCCCAGGAGTGATGTCATTGCTCAGGCCCCGGAGCCCCAGGATTGCTCCCGGGCTTTGCACCAGGCCAATTTGGCCTGTTTGGGGGCCCAAATCAGCTTGGCATGAAGCCTGAGAGCACTCCCATGGCCTGTGTCATGATGTCACTCCCAGAAGTGATGTCATTGCTCGTGCATGTGAAGAAAATGGAGGTAAGTGCTGAGTCCCCGGGCAACCCCATGTATATAAGTTCATCTTCGTTCTTCTGTGCCTCCACACATGGGGACTGCGCAGGCGCAGGCCAGCCGCCGGAGAATTTTCTAGAGCTTCCATGGCTCCGAAGGGGCCGTTTGTCGCGCGCCTCAGCGACCGTTTTCCCGCCCAAATGGTCACGTGATCCTCCAGCGACCAACGGCCCCTTCCCTCAGTTCTCTTCTTGCCGCCGCTTGGAGAGAACGTGAGCTTCGTTGCTCTGTGCTTTGTGCTTTTTCTGACTTCTGATTGATCTTTGGCTTCTTGACTTTGGACTTCGGACCTCGACTAATCTTCGGCTTACTGATTTGGACTTTGGCTGGACTCGGTAAATACGACCCGGATTGTTTGACCTCTCTCTAGCGTGCCCCTGAAGATGGCCTCAAAGGCTCTCTTTAAGCATTGCCTACAATGCCACACGAAAATGGCCAAGACCGATGGCCATGAACTGTGCCTCTTTTGTTTGGGGGAGACCCACAATGTGTCGGCCTGTAGGATTTGCCAGGGCTTCACCAACAAGGCCCGGCAGGAGCGCAAGGCCCGACTGAACTCCTCCCTGTGGCAGAAGGTCATGTCCGGAGGCGCTCCGTTACCTTCCCCCAAGGCCGGCCCTAGCCCCTCTGCCGAACGGCAATCAAGAGCTGGCTCAGTGGCCTCCGCGAGGTCGGGGTCGAAACCGCGTCCCCCGAGTGCCTCGGCGTCGAGAGCGGCCTCTCCAGCGCAGGGACCGGTGCGGCCGCCCCGTAGCGCGTCATCCACCAGGTCGGATCCGAGACCGACATCGGAACCGAGGATCCTGGTACCGAGTCCCCGATCGGAACCGACAACCGGATCGATTCCGATGAAGTCTAAGAGGTCGAAGCCGAGGTCCCCTTCGAAGGCGAGGAGCGCGTCGGTTCCGAGGTCTTCTTCGGAACCAGCGAAGAAGAAGAAGAAGACTAAACATCATCGGTCGCCGCATCCCGTTCCTCAGGAGGAGGTCATCGTGCTTCCTCACACGCCTTCCCCTCATCTGGGCTCCCCCGAGCCAGAGGACATCTCCGTGCCGGTGCCGGATCCGATGGCCTTCGAGACGGTGCCCGCAGAGTTCTCGTCGGGGCCGGAGCCGAGCCCGCACCGTCGGAGCCGACCATCGCCTGCCCTTCGGTCGCCGAGGCTGGAACCGAGCCCGTCTCCTCATCGGAGCCGTCCGTCTCCTGTCCGTCCGTCTCCACCTGCAGTCGGTCGTGAGCGACGCCGTTCCGGGGACAGCATCCGATCTGCCCGATCCACTGCGTCCCGGCATCGTCAAGCCTCCTACCTCCCCTCGCCATACCGTTGCCAGTGGGAAGGGGCACCTGCCGGCTTCTCCATGTCGGAACCGGGGCCATCGACGTCGAGGCCGGCGTGGGCTCCCCCTCCACTCCAGGTTCCGGAATCCCAGCTCGGTTCCGATGAGGAGGAAGTGGAGAGCTTTGGCGGCTACCAGTCGGAGTCCTGGTCCGAACCGTCGCCGGCTGAGGAGCTAGTGCCATCTGCGGACTCGCCATTCGAGGACCTCCGCATCTACGCCGACCAGATGGCAAGGATGGCCCAGGCTCTCGAGATGGATATCTCTTCAGCAGTCCCCCAGACCAAGGACAAGCTCCTCAAGCGTATCTACGGGGATAATCCGGCGTCCGTTGGCTTCCCCATGCTCGAGGGTATTGAGGAGATTGTGGAGAAGGTGTGGCAGGTGCCCTGTGATCAGCCTCCAACATCCAAGCGCATCGAGCAGCTTTACAAGATCAAGCAGGGCACCTGGCCGGCGTTGGTGAAGCACCCTCCACCTTCCTCCTTGGTCACAGAGGAGTTCAACCCCCGACGATCGGGTCACTCCTCGGTGCCTGCCGATAAAGAGGGCAAGAAGCTTGATGCCATGGGCAGGCGCCAGTACATTGTAGCTTCGCTGGGTCTGAGGATTGCCAACTACCAGACCATCATGGCAGGGTACCAACTGTACCTCTGGGAGAAGTTGGCGTCCTATACCCGAGACCTCCCACCTGAGCAGAAGGCTGTGGTGTCCCTGCTGCAAACAGAGGCTGTCCGGCTGTCTAAACAGCAAATGAATGCTGGGAGCCACGCTGCTGACACTGCTGCTAGAGGGATGGCTTCGGCGGTGGTCCTCAGGCGCCACTCCTGGTTACGGTCGACGGCCCTGTCCCAAGAGGTGCGTTCCAGGGTGGAGAGCATGCCCTTTGAAGGGGACTCGCTGTTCTCCAAGTCCACCGACGAGACCCTGAAGAAGAAAAAGGAGGACAGGCAGACGGCGCGGTCCTTGGGTCTGGCTCCAGCGGACAAGCCGTCCTCCAGGTCACGGTACGCTCCCCGGTCCGGCCCTTACCACTACCAGGGCAGATACCAACAGCAGCGGCCGGGCTACCAACAGTATCCTGCCTACCAGCAGCGGTCTTACCCTCCCGCACAACAGCAGAGGAGGCGTCGGCCCTTCAAGCCTCGTCCGGCACAACAACCGGCCCAGCAGAAAGATCAGCAGGGCGCCGGGAGGCAGTACTGACGGGTCACGCCAGCCGTATCCCCAAACTTTTCGGACAGACTGAGTCCACTCCTCTCTGAGTGGGAGTCAATAACATCTGACTCATGGGTCTTAACTATTGTTGAACTGGGATACGGGCTGGAGTTCGTTGAGCTGCCTAGATGCAGTTCACCCCTGACAGCTGTCAATAACACTATGGCCGAGCTGGATGTGGAGATCGTGTCGCTCTTGGCCAAGGGTGCTGTGGAAGAATTGCCCTATGAGGACTCTGTAAAGGGATTCTTCTCTAGGTTCTTCTTGGTCCCCAAGAAGGATGGGGGCTTACGTCCCATTTTAGATCTGAGGGGCCTTAATGCCTTCCTCAAGGTGACCAAATTCAAAATGGTTATGTTGGCGGCTGTGATCGCCTTGCTGAAACAGGGAGATTGGTTTGCGGTTCTTGACTTAAAGGACGCGTACTTTCACGTGGGGATACGGAAGGAGCACAGGAAATACCTGAGCTTTGTTTACCGGCAAAGGGTTTTCCGGTATACGGTGCTCCCCTTTGGCCTGTCCACTGCCCCACGAGTGTTCACTAAATGTGTGGCCCCTGTGGTTTCCTTCCTGCGGGAAGAAGGCTGTACCATCTTTCCGTACCTCGATGACTGGCTCATCGTGGCTGAATCGGAGTCTAGGCTGGTGCAGGACATTGGCTTGGTACTTAGCACTTGCCAACGCCTGGGGCTCCTGGTGAACTTTGAGAAGTCCAAACTGGTGCCCAGCTGCAACGTGTCCTACATTGGTGCACTGTTAGACTCTGTGGAGGGTAAGGCTCTACTCCCCTTGGAGAGGGCTCGGTCCCTAAGGGGTCTAGTGTCCATGTTTAAACGGAACCGATTTCAGTCGGTGCGCACTATCCAGTGCTTACTAGGGCATTTGGCAGCGGCCACCTCTGTGGTGCCTTTTGCTAGGCTGCGTATGTGCCCGCTCCAGAACTGGTTTGTGCGGAGGTATGATGCTCTGCTGCACCCTCCATCCCTCAAGTTCTCTATCCCGAGGGTCATCCTCTCCTCCTTGGACTGGTGGATGTCTGATGACAACTTGTTTAAAGGGACCCTTTTTGGGTATCAGCACCATGACATCACGGTTACCACTGATGCCTCTCTGTTGGGATGGGGGGCTTACTGTGGTGATGTGTCTGTGCAGGATGTCTGGTCTGAAAGGGAAAAGACCCTCCATATTAATGTGCTTGAACTAAGGGCCATTCGTTTTGCACTTGTGTCTCTTACAGCACTGCTGAGAAATCGTCAGGTCTTGGTGCAGACGGACAACACGACTGCCATGTACTACGTGAATCAGCAGGGGGGCACAGTGTCCATGGCCCTGTGCCGGGAAGCCACGCTCACTTGGCAGTGGGCTATCAGGAACGGCGTGTCGCTCCGTGCTATTCACGTGGCTGGGTCAGACAATGCCCGGGCAGATGCCCTCAGCAGGGTCCCATTGCTGGATCACGAGTGGGAACTGAACGTAGAGTGCGTTGGGCCGATCTTCCAGATGTGGGGTCATCCAGTGATAGACGTGTTCGCCACTGCGGCGACCACCAAGGCCCACACGTTCTATTCCAGGGCAGGGAGCAACCCCCTCTCTATTGGGGATGCCTTCCAGTTTACGTGGACGCAGGGCTTGCACTACATGTTTCCTCCATTTCCCTTGATTCCCAGGGTCCTGTGCAAGATAGAGGAGGACGGGACGGATTGCATCCTGGTGGCCCCCTTCTGGCCCCGGCAAGTTTGGTTCCCGAAGCTCCTGCGGATGTCCCAACGGACATATGTGAGTCTGCCCCCTCGGCAAGACCTTCTCCTAAACGGGAGCCTAGTCCACCACGATCCCAGGAAGCTGCACCTAACGGCTTGGCGGATCGTTCCTCCCCTGTAGGCTTTACTGACGAGGTACAGAGGGTCCTCCTGAATGCCCGTCGACCTTCCACTAGGCGCGCTTATGCGGCCAAGTGGCGCAGGTTTGAGCTTTGGGCACTTGCTAAAGGAGTGGTGCCTGACAGCAGTCCCTTGGGGGTTGTATTCGAGTATTTGTGCCACTTGCGTGGCCTGGGCTTGAAGGTGTCCTCCCTCAAGGTCCACCTGGCAGCGATATCAGCTGCTCACGCCTGAGTTGAGGGTGCTACGGTGTTTTCTCACCCACAATCCCGCCAGTTCCTTAAGGGCATGTACAATCTTTACCCACCTGTGTCGGCACCAGTGCCTCAGTGGTCGCTGTCCTTGGTGCTCTCACGTCTCATGTTACCTCCGTTTGAACCTATGGCTACATGCCCCTTGGATATGCTATCCTACAAGGTAGCATTCTTGGTGGCCGTCACATCGGCCAGAAGGGTCAGCGAGCTGTCTGCATTGCGGTCTGACCCTCCCTTCCTTGTGTTTCATCCCAACAAGGTGACCCTGCGTCCCTGCCTCGGGTTCCTGCCCAAGGTGGTGTCCGCCTTCCACCTCTCGCAGGATATCTCACTGCCTGCATTCTTTCCTCAACCTTCCTCTAAGGGCGAAAAGGCCCTTCATTCCCTAGACTTGAAGAGGGCCCTAGCCTATTACCTGGATAGGACGAAGGGATTCCGCTCCAGTCCTCACCTGTTTGTATGTTTTGGGGCCAAGGACAAGAGTAACAGGGCTTCCTCACAGACCCTGTCCAGGTGGATAGTGACGGCCATTAACAAGGCCTATTCCCTGGCAGGGGTGGCTTGCCCGCTTCGTGTCAGGGCCCACTCCACGCGGTCCCAAGCATCCTCTTCGGCACTCCTCAGAGGTGTGCCCCTGGTTAACATTTGTAAAGCAGCCACATGGTCCTCTGCGGACACTTTTGTCAGGCATTACGCCATTGATGTCAATGCGGAGCAGGATGTATCTGTGGCTAGGGCTGTCCTACACTCCCTTTTTTCCTGAGGGAGTTTTGGGATGACTTTCTTGGCGTACCTGCTGGGTACCCTTGAGTGAAAGAGTGTATATATGTACCTTGGGGTGTATATATGTAAATATTGAGTATTTATGTGTCCTTACACAGTTTTTTACATGGATGCGTATATGCATAACTATTTGTTGTTGCTCTTGTTTGTTCAATAAAATTGTGTTGGACTTCACCCCGCCTTCCTTATTGTGTGAAGCTTGGTACACTCCCATGTGTGGAGGCACAGAAGAACGAAGATGAAAACAGGGTTAACATACCTGTAACTTATGTTCATCGAGTTCTTCTGTGCTGACACACAACCCTCCCTCCTACCCCGCTGTGAACTCCAATGCACAATACTGTGATGGCTGTAACGGACATTGGTGTTTTTAAGGTGTTATGACTGAAGTGTGTTGGTCAAGCGGCGGCAAGGGAGAACTGAGGGAAGGGGCCGTTGGTCGCTGGAGGATCACGTGACCGTTTGGGCGGGAAAACGGTCGCTGAGGCGCGCGACAAACGGCCCCTTCGGAGCCATGGAAGCTCTAGAAAATTCTCCGGCGGCTGGCCTGCGCCTGCGCAGTCCCCATGTGTGTCAGCACAGAAGAACTCGATGAACATAAGTTACAGGTATGTTAACCCTGTTTTTTGAGCTGTGAGTGTTCATATTTATTTGATCCAAAGATATTGACTAGATTTAAGATTTGCACTTTGTGCTACAGTAGTGAAGTTAAGCAACAAAATTCTTTGTTGTATTAATATAATAACCACAAGCCTTTCTCTCCTGAATTTCTTTATTTTATTTAAAACACTTTTATAGTGACTGATAACAAGGTTCTCAAAGAGCTTATGATAATAAAATATGATAATAAAGCATGATCAATATTAAATTAACCACTCAGTACAAGTTAAAACTGTGGCAGAATCAACAATGCTAAAACCAAAACAAGAAGAAGGAGAAAGAAAAGTAACTGTCAATTACCTCTTACCAAAGGGCTAGGAAAACAAGTACTTTTTACCTGGCACTAGACATGGGCACAAACCGGGGGGGGAAATGAACCGCGTGGTTCGTGGTTCATTCAGTTTCTTTCTTTTTTTTTTTTAGAAAATTTTTATTAGGTGAGAATATTAATATACAACTTTCAAATAACATCTCATTATCCTTTCCCCCACCCTTTCCCTCCCCCCTTTTCCAAGACTTCCAACAGCTTTCCAACCCTATAGCCTAATCTATTCCCAATCTGTCCCCTTTTTCTGTAACTCCTTATCTCATGTTTACTTACTCTTTTATTCAACTAAGCCCTATCTATTAACTTCAAAAATATTGTTATAAACTTAAAATCTATTATCTATTACTTTATATTAGCTCCACATATATTTAAATTAAAACTAACTAACAGTCGGATAAAATATCTACTTTAGTAATCTTAACAATATCTATTAACTCTAAGTCCACTTACATTTGGGCTAACAATTAGCTAATACTTCACTTCATATGGTAAAGACTCTATCTCTTCTAATAACAAATCCATTCTAATAATTTTCAAATTGCCATAATTCCCCCTTTACGTCCCACTTCTTTTCTAAATATGTTTTCAATCTTCCCCAGTCTGTAAAAAATTCCGCTGGATTCTGATCTCTCAGCTTCCTTGTCATTTTATCCATTTCCGCCATGTACAGCAATTTATGCATCCAATCTTCAATGGTTGGTATTTCTTGCACCTTCCATTTTTGCGCATATAAAAGTCTTGCTGCCGTCGTCATATAAAATAGTAATGTTCGGTATTGAGTAGGAACATCTTCCATGCTTAAGTTCAATAGCAATAGTTCTGGGTTCTTCTTTATTTGAATCTGCAATATCTCATTTATTACTTCTATAATATCTCCCCAGAACTGTCTGGCTATTTCACATGTCCACCACATATGATACAATGATCCTTCATGCTTTATACATTTCCAGCAATGGTTCATTCAGTTTCATGGAACACGAACCACAAACTTTGCCGAACTTGAGCCGGTTCGCAAACCAGTACAAGGGAGCCCAGAACGGGTCCCTTCATGCTCAGAGAGCCCAAACTTGCAGGCAGTTTTCAGCAGGCTCTCCTCCAGCCACCCTCCAAGTTTGGTGAAGATTGCAATATGGATCTCCGAGTTATAGAGCCCCAAAGCTGGTGCCCCCAGGAAAGTCCCATTCAATAGAATTGGAGCCATCAATGCCAGCACTGGCTGTAGAGGTGGTCAAAATAAAAGCAAAGGGCACTGAAGGGGTATGCAGACAGGCCTGGCTCGTCCATTGAGGTGGTGCTGGCAGCCGCCTCGAGTGCTGAACTCCGAAGTAGGTGCCATGCTGGCCCCCAACAACCAGCGTTCCCTGTGCGCTTCCGTGCACTCATGCAGGAATTCTCCTCTTTTGGCGCAGGGCATTTCTTCTGGAGCACAGAAGGGCAGCCCTGCCTTCCCGCTCAGCCAGCGCCTGAGGAGAGGAGGAAGACGATAGAAGGCGGTGCCTGCCTGCCTCTCCAGCTCTCCCACTAGACATGAGGGCAGTGAACTGCCCAAAATGGAGCTTCAAGTTCAGCCCCATCAGCGGGGACATTTCTCTCTCTGCCCCTTTCCCCCTCCTCCTTCCCTCCCTCCCTCCCTCCCTCTCTCTCTCTCTCTCTCTCTCTCTCAATTTAAGCCTTGGGCAAAGCTTCCACGCTGGAGTAAGCAAAAGACACTCTAGTTGGCTGGTGAGCAGTGAGCTCCCGCCTCACCTTTTCTCCCCCTTGCTCCTTACTTTCTTTCTTGCTCCCCCCCCCCACCATGTACTAAAAGGAATGACAGGAGGATTGCCCATTGGAAATAATAGGAGAGGCTTGAAGGCCCATTGGAGATAATGGGAGCCAGGGATGCCAATTTACTTGCCTGGGCTCTATTGAAATGCATCACAACACAAAGAAATTGCAGAATAGATTACAGATAGAATACTCTGGGAGTGGAATGACAGCCCCCAGAGTGCAATGACGGTCCTTAGCTATAGAGTTTGTGCTCTGGGACCAGAAGGACAGATTTCAGAGTGGAATGACAGTCCTTGGAATAGGCTCAGTGCTCTGGGACTGGAAGGACAGCCCCAGAGTGCAGTGCAATGACTGCCCCTGGGAGTAGAAGAAGCGTTCTGGGACTGGAATGACAGGCACCAGACTGGAATGACAGACCCTGGGAGGAGCAGAAGTGTTCTGGGACTGGAATGACAACTCCCAGAGTGCAGTGACAGCCCCTCGGAGCAGAATCTGTGATCTGGGAAGGAATGACAGGTTGCACAGTGGAATGACAGCCCCTGATAGTGGTAGAAGCATTCTTGGAATTACAGGCACCACAATGGAATGTCAGCCCCTGGGAGTAGCAGAAGTGTTCTTGGACTGGAATGACAGCCCCAGAGTGGAATGACAGCCCCTAGGAACAGAACATGTGCTCAGGGACTGGAATGACAGGTCGAAGAGTAGAACTGCTCCTGGGAATAGAGTCAGGGCTCTGGGACTGGAATGACACCACCTGTCATTCCACACCCACTGCCATTCCAGTCACAGACCACTGATTCTTCTCCTAGGGACTGTCATTCCACTCTGGGGCCTGTGTTGATGGTTCAAGATTTTGTCTGTAGCAGTAGAAAAATCAAGAGTCCAGTAGCACCTATAAGATTAGCAAAATTTGTGGTAGGGTGTGAGCTTTCATGAGCCACAGTGCACTTCTTCACTACTGGACCTTGCTCTTTTTTTGTGTTGTAATGCATTTCAGTGGAGCCCATGCAAGTAAATTGGCATTCCTGGCTCCCATTTTCTCTAATGGGCCTTCAAGCCTCTCCCATTATTTCCGAATGGGTAATCCTGTCATTCCTTTTAGTACATCCCTTTCCCAATTGCCATCGGGCATCAATTCTACTTCTCACCTTTCCTCAAACTTTTTTTGGGGGGGGGACTGCTTTTGGTGGAAAGAATGGCTGGTTGTGTGTGTACCGCCTCAGAGGAAGGAGGAAGTGAGGTGAGACATACACCCTTTCAGTCCCTGTGTGACAGGTAGGAGCAAATCACTGTTGTTTGGTTTAAAGTTGTTTTAAATTCTATTATTTTCCTTCCTGTCTCCCTTCTGTTCTCCCTCCCCCTTCCAATTTTTCGATCTCAGTGCTGCTCCCCCTTCACTCCAGCAGAACAGTGCCCTGCACTGCGCCCCCTCTTTATCACCTCCCTTCTCTCATCCCCTAGTTTCCATATATCACCCCACCTTCTCCCTCTCGCCCAATAGTTTATTTCAGTATTTATACACCACATGCTTAGCTGTCAGCTGCCGTTCACTTCAACCGGGGGTGGGGGGGAAATGAGCATGGAGAATATTTCCTGAAAGGGATCTCTGACAAAGGTGATCAAGCGGGCCCTGTCAGAGAAACCCTCCTTCTACTGCCAAGAGTCTCTGGGTTCAGAGCAACACAGGAGCACTCTGGTTGGCAGAAAGACCTGCCTAACATGGTTTGGGAGATTGGTGTTACCATCGCTGCTGAAGGCTCCATCTCCTCAGTTGCCTTAGAGATTCTACCCCCCCCCCTTTTCCTGACTGGATGGACCAGAATGGGAGCTCTCTAGTTGGCAGGGACAGCTGCCAATCAAGCGTGGAGGCCTCAGATTGGGGGCCACCAAAAGACTGCCACTGTTGCCTGGGCGATGGATCGAATGACGCCAAAGTGTCTGGCTTCCTAAACCAGCAATGGAACGGTAGGGAAAAGTCATTTATTTCATAAAAATATGGTCCCACAGAACGCTGTTTCTTTAACTTTGAACCAGCCATTCCGTCTGACTTTCAAATGCTTATACCCTGAAAATCTTGTTGGTCTGTAAGTTTCCACCCAACTGATATCCTGCTGTTTTAAAGATATATCTCTCATTTTTCAAATTTATTTATTTTTAAAATATATTTATTTATTTAAAAATTATTTTAAAAAATTATTTTAAAAAATTTAAATAAATTTGTATTTGATGTTTGAATGAATTAATGCCCTCTCCCGTAAGATTCGGGCTGTGATTCAATGTGCAGAGCTTCTCAGTGTTCGGTGTGTGTGTGAAGGAAAGAGCTCACAGGTTGTGACTTGATGCCTGAGGAGCAGCATGATATGGAAGAGACCGTAATAAATAATCCTGCACTGGGCAGGGGGTTGGACTAGATGGTCTGTATGACCCCTTCCAACTCTATGATTCTATGAAATGCTAAGTTGTGCTGACTTTTTGAGCTAAATCTCTACTTTTAAAAATATGAAATCTCTTCCAAGATAGGCAGTATTAGAAAACTGGTCCTGTCTAGTTGTCCTGGCATTAATGAGCGTAAGACCAGTGAATGAGGTTATAGCAAAATGTTTTTGCTTTTTCTATTACATTAATATACATTCCAGAAGAAGAAAGGAGCCCATTCTAGTAGAGAATAGATTTGAAGGGCACACACAGTCATGCATGTGAGTCTGCAACTTGGTCACCTTATTAAAGATTACAAAGTAAATATTTGTCCCTCTTGGATGTTGATTAGAAGTGCAGATGCCTATGACTTCTGATTTTTTTTTATTCTTTCTTGTTAATCTTGAGATGCCAAGTTTGATTAAAATATGGAAATGGATAATATGTAAAAGTAGAATAGTTTTTGTTCCCTGCCTTTAGGGTACCATATGCAGTGCCTTTAGGGTACCATATGCATATTATGTGATCACATAAATTGCAGCATGTGTGTGGATTATACTTAAATAAGGGCATAAAGCATGCTCCAGAAAAATAAACTTCCATTTGATATTTTGACTGCAGCCAGGCAGCATAAAGTACAGCTTAGAAGAGTGTGGTGGGTTTAGCCATCTGTATACATTCTATATCAGTTGTTATCTCAAACCGTTGAATTAAAATCAGTAATTCTAAGTGAGTTATCACAAATTTAAAAGCTCTGTATTTTCAAGTATGTAAAAACACTTGGGTTTGAAAGAAGAATAACAACACATTCTTTCTTTGTACAAGAATATTAAACTGTCTTAGATGTTATAAACCCCAAACACCTCCCACAGTTTTCGGGAATGCCAAAAGCGCCAACTGTACTCTTCATGGCTGTCAAGATCATCAGCTTTCCCTGACAGTTTCAAAATGCAGTTACTTAGTTTCAGAACAGAAATAAGCCACATATTAAAAACATAGTCCAAAGAATCATTCATATTCCTGAATTTCTAAGAGTTTCCTTTTCAGAAGCAGCTCATGGAAAATACCCAAACGCTCCTTAAACTATGGCTGTTGTGGGTTTTCCGGGCTGTATTGCCGTGGTCTTGGCATTGTAGTTCCTGACGTTTCGCCAGCAGCTGTGGCTGGCATCTTCAGAGGTGACACTGAGAGATCTCTGTCTTTTGGTGCTACACCTCTGAAGATGCCAGCCACAGCTGCTGGCGAAACGTCAGGAACTACAATGCCAAGACCACGGCAATACAGCCCGGAAAACCCACAACAGCCATCGTTCTCCGGCCGTGAAAGCCTTCGACAATGCTCCTTAAACTCTTCCACATTTAAGGTGTTTATTACCTCAGAAGCTGCGAGAGCCAGGAATCTTTTAGGGAGATTCCTGACACAATTGTTCTTAACTTCTTTAAGCACTGTTAGGATTGAGAAATGGACAAGCTTGTACAGTAAATAAATCATTGCCATATTTTAATTAATAAATAACTTGAACAAGTTATTTCCTTCCACACATTTGCGTATATGCTGAAATTTGTTGTCAGGTCTGTTGTCCCAGTCTGTTTCTTGGTTCAGTTCAGGCTTTGGGTCTGATAGAAGCCAGTAAAATCATCATGACTGCAGTTTCAGAGCTGGGATTGAACTACATAGGTGCAATGATGTTGTAGTTTCAAGGTTTTGGACCTACATTACATCATTCTAGCAAAGGACCTTGGGTGAGATTACATGTCCTTGATTGGCTAATTAGGATCATGCCAATTACTACAGTTTTGTATAAAACAAGGGCCCTCATTTTAGCCCCTGCCCCCAGGATCCTTACTGCTTTTGGACTTAGTATGGTTGCTGAACATAAGAGAAACCATGTTAGATCAGGCCAATGGCCCATCCAGTCCAACACTCTGTGTCACACAGTGGCCCAAAACCAGGTGTCCTCAGGAGGTCTGCCAGTGGGGAAGGGACACTAGAAGCCCTCCCACTGATTGCCCCCCCCCCAACACCAAGAATACAGAGCATCACTGCCCTAGACAGAGAGTTCCAGCTATACCTTGTGGCTAATAGCCACTGATGGACCTCTGCTCCATATGTTTATCCAATCCCCTCTTGAAGCTGTCTATGCTTGAAGCTGCCACCACCTCCTGAGGCAGTGAATTCCATGTGTTAATCACCCTTTGGATGAAGAAGTACTTCCTTTTATCCGTTCTAACCTGACTGCTCAGCAGTTTCAATGAGTTCTTGTTCACGAGTTCTTGTATTGTGAGAAAGGGAGAAAAATACTTCTTTCTCTGTCTTCTCTATCCCATGAAGGATTTCTGCTTCCTACTTTTGTGCTCTAGACCTGCTTACCTGGATTGATGCCAGCCCAATATTTCTGTCTCTGGATTTTGAGACTTTGGAACCTTGTTAGGAGGACTCTTTTTGGTTTAGCTTGAAATGTAACCTTGGGCTGAGAGACTGAAAGTCTGTTTAAGTGTGCTAGCATAGACTAGTTAATTGTTTTCCTCTCTGCACAATTCTATGCCTATATTCTTTTGCGCTTCAGTTAATAAACTCTTTTGTGTATAAATTTGTGTGCTCTTCTGGAACTTGCAAGCTTCAATGTGAATCCAGTACTTTGACACATTTTGGTCACAGCTACCCAAATAGTTGTTTAGTGGAACTCAATCTGCAAAGTGGTCTACCTTGAAGGGTTGATTTCCTGCTTAAAAACTTATATGGCTGGGAACTTGCCTCTCTGTTCCACAGCTGAAGGTTTAGTAAAGAGAGGCTAGTGGCAGCTTGTTACCCTGGAAGTAGGAGGACACATTTCCAGTTTTGAGTGATTTGCTTTGGACCTCCCACTCAGGGTAGCTTATGAATACAGCCGTCCGTGACAGTTTCCTTTCCCACATCTATATATATAAAGACAACTGTCCCGACTGACTCATTAATGCCCAGCCCAAACCCCTGGACCTAGAAACATGAAATATGGGGAGAACATTCCTTTTGTGATGAAGAGTCTCACTTAGAAGGGATTTTAAGAAATTCGACCCCTAAGGGGGTAAAAGGGGGTAAAATGTGTTTCCCCATAGGGATACAGCTTCCCTGTGTGGCTGGCAGGGTACTCCCCACCCCCGCTCCCCGCCAACTGATACTCTTCCAGGAGGTCATTTGCATATGCGGCCTGATTGGTCATCTCCCCAACATTCTAAAGAGTATACAGTTGCTATTGGGAGTCATTGAATGTGTCCTGAGGTAAAAATATGCCTCCCAGACTGCCCCTCTAGGGTTGCCAATCTCCCTGTGGGGCCTGGCTTTCCTGTCTGGCTAGCAGGCTCCTGCCTCCTCGCATCCTCCCCCTCCCTGATGGCTCATCTGTGGAACTCTGTGTTCTGAGGTAAAAATCAGGTAAAGGAAACTGCAGACAGTTGAAGAAAGACAGTACAAGACTCCTGAAAAGGAATTTTATATAAAAGTCAGTATGGCAACTGAGTTTTTAAATGTTCTTGGGGAGATGGTGCATGACCTTTCTAGGGGCCATTTCAATGAGAACCTCTCACATGAACCTGTCGAAGTGTCCACCACACCACCCCTCTCTCAACCCACCTCATACTTCTTGCAGCCATCATCTCTTACTGTCCCCAAGAAGGCTCCTGGCAGATGTTGTGCAAGATATACCGATGCTAAAAGCAGGAAGCAACTTAGAAATGCGGCAAAGAAATATGCACATCGTACTCCTGTGCTGCACTGAGCAGCAGTGGCCAAGTACCAGCAAGTCCCGAGTCCAAGGGAAAGGTGACCATCCCTGCAGGCCTGGGCACAGTAGTGACGACCCTAGCAGACCTAACAGCCACGATATATCCAGATACCATTACTATCATGGAGAAGTCCATGGATGGGCTCTGCAAGCATGCTATTCTGACTCCCAAGAACGACAAGGCTGCCATCATTAATGAAACACAACTTAACTCCCTCAAAGGGGCAGAAATGGAGTACAGATCTGTGGACTCAGTGGTGCAAATGGATGATGCGGTCCACTAACCTGTGGAGTTCCTCAACATGTTCAGCCCTCCTAGCTTCCCAGCCCACAAGCCTTCAAAGTGGGGCTCCAGTGATGCTGCTCCAAAACCTCAGCCCACCCAAATTCTGCAATGGCACCAGACTGTGAGTGGAAGCCCTCCACAGGAACATCATTGAGGCCACATTGTTTACCAGCAGTGCTCGGGGGGGGGGGGAGTCGGTGTTTATACCACGCATACCATTCATACCATCAGATAACCTCTTTGAGTTCAAGAGATTGCAGTTCCCCCTCAAGGTCTGCTTTGCTATGACGATCAACAAGTCCCAGGGGCAGATACTGAAGGCGGCAGGAATTGACTTGAGGGAAGACTGCTTCTCACATGGGCAGTTCTACGTAGCCTGCTTCAGAGTGAGCTCACCCAGCAGCCTGGTAATTCTAGCACCTGAGGGAAAAACCACCAATGAGGTCTACAAAGAGGTCCTTCAGTAGAAAAAAAAGGTTGTATGTATTTTTCACTTTTATTTCTTGCACTACAATCTTTTCCTTTTAAAATCTCTTCAATAAATGTTACATTTCAAAATTCACTTCATCAGTTTTCAGCATCAACACGCTTCACTTTATTCAAACACCTTTGTGAAGCTCAGGTACTATGCTATTATACTACAAAACCAACTAAAAAAAACCCCCACAAACCAAAAAATCTTACATACACTTAAATATTATAACTGGATTTAAAGTAGTTAAATACCGTAGTGAATCACACGCATCAAGCTAGTCTCTATATATAAAGGCAAGTGTCCTAATTGACTCATCAAAGCCCAGCCCAAACCCCTGGACCTAGAAACATGAAATTTTGGGAGAACATTCCTTTTCATGATGTAAACAACCACTAAGAAGGGGTTTTAAGAAATTTGCCCCCTAAGGGGGTACAAAGTGTTTTCCCAGTTTTGAGTGATTTGCTTTGGACCTCCCACTCAGGACAACTTATGAATACAGCCATCTGTGACAGTTTCTCACATCTATATATATAAAGACAACTGTCCTGACTGACTCATCAACGCCCAGCCCAAACTCCTGGACCTAGAAACATGAAATTTGGGGAGAACATTCCTTTCCTGATGTAAACACTCACTAAGAAGGGACTTTAAGAAATTCACTCCCTAAGGGGGTAAAAAGGAGTAAAATGTGTTTTCCCAAAGGGGTTCAGCTTCCCTGTGTAGCTGGCAGGCTGCTGCCTGCTTGCACCTCCGCCCACTGCCAGCTTGGCCACTCTTCACTGATTGGGCTAGCCTTTCAAGGTCATTTGCGTATGTGGCCTGATTGGTCCTCACCCCCCACATTTTATTAGGAGTCACTGAATGTGTCCTGAAGTCAAACACACCTCCCAGTCTTCCCCTCAAAGTTCGCTAGGGTTGCCAATCTCCCTGTGGGGCCTGGCTTTCCAGTGTGGCTGGCAGGTTCCTGCCTGTTTGCACTCCCCTCTGTTTGATTGGTCAGCTGTGGAACTCTGTGTTCTGAGGTAAAAATCAGGTCAAGAAAACTGCAGACAGTTGAAGAAAGGCAATAACTGGATTTAAAGTAGTTAAATACTGTAGCGAAGTGAGAGTATCAAGCTAGTTTGCTTATATGCTGTAATTTTCTCCATATACATAATAAATCATACCTTCCACAGCAGCATTTTGATGCAAGGTAACAATATAGATTGCTTCCAATATTGTGCTACCAACAATCTTGCTACTTAAAATAGATTTATTACTAGGTAAATGGATTTTACTCTTATACAATAGCCTAAAAGAAAAACTTTGTAGATGCATGAGATTTTCTTCTCTATTATTTCCTCTACAACCCTAAAGTTTTCACACCAAAAGTTCTTAACCATTGGTTTTTTTGGATACAGAGAACGCATTTGATAACGAGTCTTGGTTATTTTTAATGAAAGTATTGCAAAATATGAATTGTGGGATTGAATTTTCAAATTGGATGCTAAGCATTTATACAAACCAGCAAGCAAAATTTTTAGTAAATGGCTCGTTAACAGGAAAATTTGAAATAGGAAAAGGAATTCAGCAGGGCCGTCCAATATCACCATTGTTATTTATCTTGGAAATGGAAATATTGGCCAAAAAAATTAGATAGGATACTAGGATTGTTGGAATGAAAGAAGATAAAGAAGCATATAAGATGAAAAGCTATGTGGATAATGTTGTTATAACAGTAAAAAAAAAAAACACATATAATGGAACAAATAATTAGTTTGGAAAGTATTCTGGATATAAAGTGAATGTTTAGCAACTAAAGAAGAGCAAGAAGACATTTAAAAAAATTAAAGAATGTGTTGTCACAAAAAGGCCAATATAATATTTGGGAATATATATAACACCTCAAAATGATAATTTATATAAAAAATAACGATCAAAAGTCTGGGTAAGCATTATTGATGATCTGCAACGATGAAAATTTCATAGTTAGGAAGAATTTCTGCTTTCAAAATGAACATATTACCAAAGTTGAATTTTCTATTTCAAATGTTACTAATTCGTATAGATGAAAATATCTTTAAAAATGGCAGAAAATGATAAATAACTTTGTATGAAAGAGGAGGAAGCAAAGAATAAGATTAAAAATTTAAAAGATGAAAAAAAAGAGGAGCCTTAGCCGTACCAGATATCAAACTATATCACCAGGCAACCACATTTTAAAATTTTATTTATGTCATTTATGGTCCACCTTTCTCACTGAAACTCAAGGCAGATTACACCATGTGAGAGTAGTACAGTCATTATCAAGGACAATTTCATAAACAGTGCCATAGAGTAATTAAATGCAAATTTACAAAGATATAACATTAGCAAGAATCCAATACAGAGTTGAAGAAATACTGAAACAGAACATAAGTAATTCTAGGAGCACATAGGAGCATATATTTAAAGGAGCACATATTTAAAGCAACAGACAGTACGTAAGGCAACATACTGGTGAAGTCTATGAGTGATTTCACCAGTATCAGTAGCAGAGCATCTGAGACTCCTCCCTACAATACAAAAGCCTTTTTGAATAATTTGGTTTTTGCATCATTTGCAGAAAACTAGGAGAGGGGGTTCTCCTGACCTCCTCAGGCAGGCTGTTCCACAGGGTAGGGGCCACCACAGAGAAAGCCCGTGTAGGGGCTGCTGTTGATTTCACCCATGTTCAGGGTGGCACCTGCAGAAGACACTGTTCAGATGAAGTTGCCGTGGTGGAACATAGGGAGGGAGGCAGTCCTGTAGGTATGCCGGACCAAGGCCATGAAGAGCTTTGCATATGATAACCAATACCTTGAACTGAGCATGGTAACTGATAGGTAGTCAATGAAGTGACTGCAGAATAGGAGTGATATTCATGCTCCTGGTCGCTCCTGATAACAATCACACTGCAGCGTTTTGCACCAATTGGAGTCTTCTAGTTAACTTAGATGGGAGACCTATGAATAGTGCATTACAGTACTCAAGCCTTGATGTTACCATAGCATGGATCCAGGTAGCTAGGTTGGCCACGTCAAGGTAAGAAGCATCTTCTAGGCTAGAGTGAGGTTGTAGAAAGCATTTTTTGCAGCTGCCTTAACTTATTTTTCTAGTAGTAGCATTGATTCCAGTATAACCACTAGGCTCTTAACCAAGTCTGCAAGGGTCAAATGAACTCTATCAAAGGTGTGGGGAGTGCAACGTCGTTTAAGATCTCTACCTTCCCAACAAGCATCACTTCTATCTTGTCTAGGTTCAATTTCAATTTGTTCATTTTTTGCCATTTCACTATAGCTGTCAGGCAGCGATCCAAAATTTTTACTGTAATTGGATTATAAATCCAAATAGAAGGAATATTAAACTGGATATAACTGTGACTAGAGAAGGAATCCATAACTATTTATGGATCAAGAAATCATTAAAAACCATTCAAAACAAGATGGTACTCATATGTTGAGGGATAGACTATTAAGAATATAGTTTCAGTGCAGAAATAGAATAAGTCTGCCAACGTCACCACTGATATCTACAATAGATGCCTACTGTGATGCTAGTATAAGATACAAAATTAACTACATAAATTATGAATATATGATGGATAAACAAGGGAAAATAAAACCGTGGCAGGAAATTTATGATGAATGAAAAAACATTCCATGGTTGTTGTATTATCAAATGGTGTCTAAATTTAAAGAACAAATTGCTAAAGAAGGAGGCTGGTTTAGAGAGAAAACAGCTTTTGAACAATTAATTACTGGAGACTCAAAGCACCCATTAAGAAAAACATATAAAGTGTTATTACAATATGACACAGAAACAGAGCAAGTAAAAAATTGAACAATAAAATGAATGCAAGACTTCGGAGATATATCTATGAGCCAGTGGGAAAATCTGGACTAAAAAAATCAAATTTACTAAATGTCAAGTATTAAGGGAGAATAAGTATAAAATTTGTTTCAGATGGATGGCATATTACTTTCAAAGATACTGCACAAACTAATAAAGAGTATAATGGAAAAGGCTGGAAATGTCAGAATATGAATGCAACTTTTTATCACGTGAAGGAAGTATAAAATAGCAAGGAAATATTGGATAGAAATACATGAAACAATGCAAAAGATATTAAAATTTAAATTTATGATGAATCCCAAAAATTATTCACGCATGTGGTGACAGCATCAAGAGTGATTTTTGCAGCAAAATGGAGGGCATAAAAAAGCTCCAGATTTAAAGGAATGGAAGAATAAATTGCATGAATACGCAACTATGGCAAAATTAACATCTTATATACATAATAGACTAACCTCAGAATTTCAAGAAAAATGGAAAGTATTTTTGATCATTTAGCTAAAAATTAAGAATAAGTAAGAATTTCAAGTTTAAATTAGAATAGGTAAAGGGACTGGCAATATATGTTTGCAATACATATTTATAACAAAATCATTACTGGAGATGAAGTTAGATGGTAAAGATAGAATAGAAATATTGAAATAGAAGTGAAAAATCCAGAATATATAAGGCAAGTCTATACAGATACATGAATTATATGATTTGAATGATTTAGTTTAGGTTTATGTTAAATGTATATGTCTAGTTTATGTTTTATGTAGATAAATGTAGAAGTAGATGATAGTAGTTGTATGATTTAAGTGATTATGTGACTATATTTTTGAGTTTATAAACTGAAATAAAACTTATTAAAACAAGAAAAAGCAACTTTTTCTTTTCAACTCCAGCATATTTTGAGACGATGTCATTTTAGGTAGCTTCTCTGGCGTGTAATGCAATCTAAATATTATTTCAAAGCTCTCCTTTCTAAGATAAATATGGAAAGTATGTGATTTGTCATTTTCTGTTATATTCTTACTGACACCCCTGATTGTACACTGCCTAAACAAACATGGGAAAACAAGTGGTACATTTGGACAATGATGAGAGATGAAGCAGTGTAGTAAGAGGTTTTTAAGGGGACTATAATTAGGGTTTTTCTGCTTGCTGCACTTACTCCTGATTTTCTTGGTGGATGATCCACGAGCATTGGAATTAGTTTTTGTGCACGGTTCTTCCACACAACTGCCCTTCCTCTGCATTTTTACAGTTGTGGGGTTGGTTTATTTTCTTCCACATGTGCCTTGAATAATCAGGATTTTCAAGGACGCTGGTCTCATTGGTGGTGGCATCAGTGGCATCATAGCATACCCATACTTTTTAAATTTTGTGCACACCTATATTGATAAAATTTCTGAATTTTAAAGAAGATATAAAATAAACACATGCTTAGGGATGAAGAGAGAGAGCAGGAGGAGCTCCATTGACATATGCAAGGCTGCCAGGTTGGGAGGGGGCTGCAGCTGGCTTTTGGGGAGGGTCAATGCGAACTGCCCCATGCGGTTCCAAACACTTACATCTGATTATAAACCATATGTGAAGTGCTATGTGCCTTTCAAACTGTACCTCTTTTTTCTGGTGCTGGAAGTGGCCACCTCTGCTCCGTTGGGCACCGGGGCTTTTGCATTAAAAAAAAATGGGTATGAGAGTATCATTATATTGCTATATGGTTGTAATGTTAGGTTGAGCAAGTTCTGAATTCCCAGATTTCATTAGAAGAAAAAACCCTAAGTCTCTAGCAACTTCCATTGAGGAGATACGACTTTTTCCTTATATCTCCATTAGGAAGAAATTCACTTTTTTCTAATGAAAGCTGGGAATTCAGAGAACCTGCTAAACTATCATTACAATTATATATTGATATTCTAGTGCTG
This sequence comes from Eublepharis macularius, assembly GCF_028583425.1. Classification (NCBI taxonomy): domain Eukaryota; kingdom Metazoa; phylum Chordata; class Lepidosauria; order Squamata; family Eublepharidae; genus Eublepharis; species Eublepharis macularius. The sequence continues at coordinate 89,988,449 of NC_072790.1, read as the reverse complement.
AAAAAAAATTGTTCCTGCTTATAAGTGTTGAATAGTTTTAAAAAACCAAAAATGAAACTTCTCATCTTCGGAGTAGAGGAGAGGAAGGAGAGCAAGTGGTTTGATGATGATGTCAGGCCAATCATAAAAAAATATGTCGGAGGTGGGTGGGAGTGGGAAGGACAAAGAAGACTTAAAGGAACATTACACATAAAGAAAAGGGCAGCTCAAAACCAGCCTCCAGGAAAAGATTGCTGTAAAGGTGGTCTTAAAAAAAAAGCAGGAAGAAACTGAAACAAAATGAAGTCAAAACTAAAGGCAAAAAAATTGATTCATTGATTCACTTTTTTTTTGTTGGTACAGATTGCATATTACTTCTGTTTATCCCTTGAATCAAACTAGATGCCATGAGAAAGATCTATGATCATAAATCTTTGGCACTTTACTATACTAAGCAATCTCAAAAGAAAGAGGACCAAGTTTGAGATGTGTCTCTGTGAAAAGGGATGTTTAAACCTGTTTTCCCAAACTAAACTCCTCTGTACAGCCCACACCCCGAAGCTGACATTAACTATGCAGTGGAAATCATAAAGGTATCTAGATGAGAGCTAGTGATTTCATCAAGACTACTTAGCGAGCTTCAAGGATGAAGGCATACACAGGCTTCATTTTTCATGGTTATTAACTATACCATGCTGACTGTTAAGCACTTAGGAATTAATTTTCTTCTGTGTCATAGGGGAGTTTTAGTTTCTAGTATAGATGAGTTTAGAAAAGGAAATTAAAATTTGCAATTAATATCTGAAAATTACAAGTTTTTTCTGCCTAGGTATTACAGAGTATTGCCTGTTTCTTTAAACATTTAGGTCTTTAATTGACAATTGATCTTCTTTCCTCCCTCTTTTTTTTCCTGTATAGGAACAAGAATGGTTAGCCCTGCATCTTTAAGAAAATTGCTGGAGTCTTGTAAAGATCTTTCCTTACTTGACGTGTCCTTCTGTTCACAAATTGATAATAGAGTTGTCCTAGAACTAAATGCCAACTTTCCTAATGTGTTCATAAAAAAGAGTTTCACTCAGTGACTCAGTTCATATGCTACTATATGGAATTGATTTGACACAAATTCTGTTTCCCGTGAATTTGTGATGGTTTTCGAAGAGAAAAAAGTCTCCTTGGTATAACAGAGAAAAGTGAACTCATCTTGATGTGAAGGCTAAACACGAAATTAAAATTTTAAATGATGAGTACAGCCATTATTCCTTGCATTGTATCCAGTTACTGTACTGGGTAAGTGATACTGCATGTTTTGAAGTAGGAAGAATCATGTCTGGTGGCGTGTATTTAAATGCCTATTAAAGAGTATTCGATGCAATAAACTATTTGAATGTTAATATCAAACTTGTAATACTGATTAGAGAAATAAAAGGTGAGTTTAAAAAAAATTTTTTTTTTAGTCTTGGCCTTTAAGGTGCAAAGTTGTGGTTTAGCCACCACAAAGTTGAAAAATTGGGATTTTACATTTTCAACAAACAATGTCCAACACAGTATTTATTGACCATCTGAAGTATAAAATTCGACCAATGGATATTATAATCAAAGACAAAAAAACTTGCTAAGGCCAAAACCAGCAGTCCCATATCTGCTTCTGTCTCCCATGGTTACAAGTAATAATATAAAATGAATGACTTAATATCACTTGCTTTGATAATTTTTCTGACCCCATTCCAATTCATTGATTATCACTTTTGGGGATGAGAAAACTCTCAGCAAAAGTAGTTCTACACCATACATTTTACATTATTCAAAGTCAGTGGGGAAAACAGGACTCAACTATGTGTGGCAATGATAATTCCTCTTTTGATAAATCATGTAAGTAGGGGCACAGTCTAGATGAGTAGAGAAGGATTTAAGCCTCTTCCACACACCATTTTTCCAACCTGAAATGGTCCCCAGAAACCACTGTTTGCTGTGTAGGGGAAACATAGGAGTATCTGTATGTTTATTTCAGTGGGACAAATAGCAAAACTCCAAGGGCTGTTTTAGGTCAGGAAAAATGGCATGATGGTATGGCTTTAAAAAAAAATCCAAATTGGAGGCCATGATAATTTAAAAAAATGCTGGGAGGTATGTTCACAGAACTCCCAGCATCATATAGTTGAACTGGTAGAGAAGTAGAACTGCTGTGAGGCCTGGTAAAAGATACAGAATTATATTTAACTCTCGTTGCATGAGTAGAAGGCAATTTCTGCTGATTTTGTCTTTCTTGCAATAGCCCCCTGTTGCTGCCAGGAAGCCTAGGAACTTAAAAACAAGCCATCACCACCTGCTTGCTTTTGTTCTCTTCACAAGCACCACCCCTCCCTAAAATGAGTTAGAAGTTCAGTCTTCACATGTTGTCAGTCAAACCTCTAATAAATCTGCTATACTGTCTATAGTAACTACTTTCTGTTGATACTGTACTGGTATCACTTTGGATTGGATACATAGTTTTCATGTTTTAAATTATTAATAAAGTAGAGAAAAATATAACCAGTAAAAATGTAGTTTTATTACATGGAACTTTTTTCTTGATGTTGTGTTAAGAACGGAAGAAATTAACTGCAGACATTCAAAACTTGATTAACTACTCTTAATGATTGATCATCCTGACAGAAAAATTTCAGTATTCCTCTAATATTTGCATTTTGTTAGATGAGTCTGTATTTTATTGATCTTTTTGCTAATGTGAATTAGTATTTAATGTCAGATCATATTTTTGATGCTGCACGTTGAATGCACATCTGGTGAGCACATATCTGAAGACATTTGGATTAGCTACATAACAGGAGAATAACCCAAAGAATGTTATACAGTTCCATGGAAACCAATAAGATTTAAACTACTATTATTTACTTGCATCCCTATAATTGCTGTGTATCTTAAGCACATATAGCCTTTTCTGGATTGCACTCACATTCTGTTGGTGTTTTTTTCTTACTTAACTTGAGGCTGAATTCCTTATCACCCTTTATTGGGAGTAAGCCTCCTTGAACTCAGCGACATTTACTTCTGATTGAACATTTTATATTCAAAAAGCAGAGAACAGGTTCTCAGTCTCAAGAAAGCAAATTTTGCACTAAAGAACATTCAACAAAATATTGTCACATTGGAAAAGAAAGATCTCCAGGAGAACGGAGTATTTGAGAGTCTCTGTATACAAGACCTCTTACATGAGGACGCTGAAGTGTAGGAAGATGCAATGTTAGCCAGAAAGCCTAGTTTAAAGTTTCATCTTCACTTCCCCAAAGGGGACGTGAAACTGACAGTCTTCGGGGAAATTAACAAACCCTCTGAGGAGCTATCTCTGCAGGCTTTGTGTAGAGAGGTGAAATTGAACTATGCTTCCTGGCTAACATTGCATCTCCCTACGCTTGAGCATTCTCGTGTAAGATGTCTCGTCTACAGAGACTCTGAAATGCAGAGGAGTTAGCCGTGTTAGTCTGACGAAGAGAACTTGATTCTTGAAAGCTTATGCTACAATAAAATTGGTGAGTCTTAAAGGAGAGATTCTGAAAGAATCAGCAAACCAAGGTGTCAATTGATCATAAATTAATTCTTAAACTTTAGTGGTGTTCATACAGCATTCCAAATACTGAATCACTTTTGTACTTTTCAAACATTTTTTTCAGGTAGATTTTTCTAGAATCTGGTAAAACAGTCAAAATCCAAAGGAGGATGTGGGGATCTGAATTTCTTCCTGGAATGTCATACTGCTTTCTTCTCCCTTTACCATCATAGGATGCCGTGCCATTTTCTTCATGCAGCTTTTCTTTTAAGGAGCTGCAGTGTTGCTTAGGGTTGTTTAGCATATGAAGTAGAGTTGCTTAGAACATGAAAACCTCACTTTTTGGTCATAGTCAGATATGAATTTAATATAAACATTATTGTATGGAGAAATATTAGGAGTAACTAAGATGTGCAAGGAGACAGCTGTGCCAATTCTGTAATGCTGATGGGTTAAAGAATGTGTTGGCACAGTCATGGAAATGACTACTGCTGCTTTTGTGTCCCAAACACTAAAATTTGTTCATGCTGGTTACCAGCATTCCTTGCCATGAGGATAAAATAAATAGAGGATACATGTGAAAACTAGTCCTAAAAATATTTCAGTTGAAACATCCCACTGTGACAGAAAGTTGCCCTTGTTCTGTAGAATTGTTTCTATTTTCAATCGTCTAAAATGTGTTTTTATAAATAAAAGATATGCATTGTAATTAAAATTATAAATATGCCTACCTTTTACAAAAGAATGCTCCTTTGGGCTATGTATGTTTACACATTTCAGTATTTTAAAACAAGCCTTATTGGATAATATAGCTCAGGTGTGTATGGTTTTGTTTTCTTTAAACAAAAGTATATTAATATTTATGGTTGTAACTAGAATGTTATTTGTTATGACTATGCAGATATAATGTATGCCTTCCATTTTTCCAATCAACAGTACATTTGAGGACCCTTATGGAGCTGCTGAACATCATTGAAATCAATAACAAAATGTGTTTTGGTTACAGTGTAGTTGACTTTGTTTACAAGCCAGATCAGCTGATTAGTCTTCACAAACATTAGACAAATTATTCTAGGACAAATTTTGTGACTCTTAATTCTTTATTTGGATGTTTTATTTAATATTTAAGGTTCAGAAACTTGTAAGAGACAGTGCACTATTGCCCAGATGCTCTGATAATGTTGTGATTGTTGTGTTGCATTATTTGAAAGGCCCATGGAAGGATAGGAATCACATTGTAGGGAATGTGATTGGACTTTGAACGACGACTGCCTAGAAAATCTGAGAACAAGGTGTAGAGGAGGTTGTTTGCAGCCCAGTGCTAAGAGGCAGGAAAAGGGAGGGAGATACGGTGACAAAGAAACCACAAAAACAGTTGTATGGAATGAATGAAGGCCACAACTTTATTAAACAACAGCTGAAGGAGCAGTTGTGATGCATGGGGGCCAGATCCTGAGCATCGGCTGACACACCTGCCTGTTGATGAACCACTGCACTCCCTCAACCAGTTGCAAAGAGGGGAAACCAAGGAGTGTCAGATAGTGGGAACCACGTGGATGTCCACTCCTCTTTGTGGATCCCCTACCAACTGAGAGTGAGTGTGCCCTGCCAGCTCCCACTGGGCATGCACCCCCATATTCACTCCCAAGAATCCTTAGGGGAATCCCTTTATGAGGAGATTGGACATGCAGGCACCACCTCCTCCCAAAAGAATCTGATCCCCATGACAAACCGGCCCAAAAGTTGTGACCAAGGCTTTTTTATGAGGAAAGAGGTGGCATGCCTCTCACTACATGTGCGTGCAGCGCGCACATGCTTCTGGGACTGCGTGATGACATCACTTCCGGGAAATGACATCATCACAAAGGCTATGGCAGCCTCGGGAGTGCTCCCATGCTCCATAAGGGGGCCAGATTCGGCCCAGATAAGGCTAAATTTGGCCCTGATCGGGCCTGAATCAGCCCAGAACAGGCCACTGTGCTGCAGGGGAGCACTCCTCCACACAGCAGGGGCCAGATCTGGGCTGTTTCGAACCCAAATTGGGCCAAACCAGATCCAAAACAGCCCAGATCAGCCTGGAACAGCCTGTTGCTGCACAGGAGATCACTCCCCCACATGGCAGCAGCCCAAACCTGGCCAAAATGGGCCCGAAATGGCCCGGATTGGCCTAGAACGGACTGCTTTCACAGAGGAGATCACTCCTCCTCCTGGCAGCAGCCCGAACCTAGCTGTTTAGGGCAAAATCCTGTCCGTTTAAGGCCCAAGTTGGGCCCAAATGGGCCCGAATCAGCCTGGAATGGACTGGTGCCACATGGGAGAGCACTCCCCCGCTAGGCAGCGGCCCGGACCTGGCCGTTTTGGGCCTGATCTTGGCCATTTTGGGCCCAATGCTAACAATTTTGGCCTGAATTGGGCCAAAAATGGCCAAAAGGCATAAAATGGCCAGGATCGGGCCACAGTGGGACGGGGAGTGTTCTCCCACCTGGCAGAGGCCCGATCCTGGCCATTTTGGGCCCAATCTTGGCCATTTTGAGCCCAAATTGTGCCCTTTTAGGGCACAAAAGGGACCCAAAATGGCCAGGTTCGAGCCCAAAACAGGCAGGATTGGGCTGCTGCCAGGAGGGGGAGTGTTCTCTCACCCAGCAGAGCTTCGATCCTGGCTGTTTCAGGCCAGATCCTGGCCATTTTTGGCCCAATGGGGGCCAGAATGGCCAAAAGGGGCCCAAAATGGCCAGAACCCGGGCTGCTGCCAGGCAGGGGAGTGTTCTCCCACCTGGCAGAGGCCTGGTCTTGGCTATTTCGGGCCCTTTTTGACCATTTTGAGCCCCTATTGGGCAAAAATGGCTGAAAGGGGCCCAAAATGGCCAGAAGCTGGCCACTGTTGGGCGGGGAAGGGTTTCCTTGCCTGGCAGCAGCCCATGCCAACTTGGGCCCGATCCTGGCTGTTTCGTGCCCTAAATGGGCCCAAAATGGCCCGGATCAAGGTTGAGTCTGCCTGGAACTGCCACTGACAGGTGGAGGAACGCTTGCCCACCAGGCAGCGGTCCAATCCTGGCCGTTTTGGCCCAATCTGTCTGTTTTGGGACCTAAATGGGCCTGAAATGGCCTGAATCGGGCCCAAGATTGCCTGGAATGGGCTGCTGCTGGGCAGGGCAACCCTCCCCCGTTTTTAGCCCTAAATTGGCCCAAAATGGCTAAAATGGGCCCAATACAGCCCAGATTGGGCCCAGATTGGCCTGGAACCGGCCGCTGCTGGATGGGGGAACCCTCCACCACCTGGTAGCATCCTGATCCGAACACAAACGGGCCCCAAATGGCCAAAACAGGCCATTTTAAAAATATCCATGTCACATCAGTCGTGAATATTTTAAAGAGGTGCTGCAACGCTTTTCTGGGGCATGGGGCATTCTGGCTCAAAAGAAGCTCTGGTTGTGACAATAAAAGAAAACGAGCAAAATGTAAACCAGCCCCAAAACAGAGGAGCACCCAGTAAACGAAAACCTGAAATTAGGGAGCGGAAGGTGAGTTGCCATGCAATGCGGAATGAGGAGAGTAAGAAGCTAGCGGCCTTTAAGAAATGTGTAGCCAGACGTGTGAGGAACCTGTGTCTCCCAGGTCCACAGCCCCAATCCCGCCTCCTAGGCTTGGCCAATGCAGTTTCTTGATTGGCCAGACCCGGGATTTTGAATATCCTGACTGCCGGGATGTGGGCAAGGGGAAGGGCCTCCAAAGAGCACATGGCAGCCGCCATGCCTCCACACCCCTCCACCACCCTGCAGGCCGCAACTTGGCTCCCAGGTAAGTCTGGGTGGCCAGCATATCTAATAAGATGAAAATATGGTGCTCAACACTTTTGGGTCAGGATCATAAGACCTCTTGTACACTGAAGCAAGATTCGAGTCCTTTAGCACCTTAAAAACTCACAGGATTTCCAGGATATAATTTTAATTTTTAATTTAATTTTTTTTAAAGTTCTTTCATCTATACCCCTCTTTTCTCCCCATTGAGGACTTGAAGAAGCTTTCATCATTCTTTCCTCCATTTTCCCTTCACAATGACCCTGGAAGATGGTTTAAAATTGAGAGTATGTGACTGGCCCAAGGCCACCCACTGAGCTTCCATGGCAGAGCCGGGAATTGAACCTAGGTTGTCCAGATCCTAGTCTGCCAATCTAGCCATGATACCACACTGTCTCAACACCATTACCTGACAAAGGGAGCTTTGACTCTGGAACAATTATGCCCTGGGAAATCTTGTTGGTCTTTAAGTTGCTCCTGGGCTCAAATCTTGCTCTTCTACTGCAGACCAACACAGCTACCCACCTAAAACTATCTTGTACACCTTAAGTGCTCTCCCAATTTCTACTTCTTCATGCATCATCAGAAACCATTTGAAAAGCTCTCCTGGGTTTTGTGAACAGGGAGAGAGGGTAGGGGATGTGGTATAGAAGAGAGCTCAAGAAACCACCAGTGCACATGCGGAAGCCTTGAGGGAAACACAGAAGTCCTTTACACAGTGCTTTATATCTTATCCCTGCAACAGGAAGAAAAGAAGCTCTGTATTGCTACAATGTTAAAACTTTAATAATTGTGTAGGGGCTGTATGGTGCTCTGTTGAATTTCCTTCTGCTGCATTGGAAATCACATATTTTAGAACATAAGCTTTGTTTTGCTCTGCCTTAAAACCCATATGTTTAATTGAGACTCAAGGAAATTTTTAACTGAAATAAAATTGATTACTCATCATAAATATTGTTCGTCTGTCTTTTTGTTCTGTTTTATGTGCTGCATTCACAAAGCAAGAGTCATCATTACTTAGAACCTGTTTCTTTTTCCTGCTGCTTAATTGCACTTGAGTGTTGATTAACTTCTTTGCTGACTTTGAGTGGATAGTAATGGCACTTGGAATAATAATGTCAAATATAGAGCAGAACATACATAAAATATATGGGTCACTTCTCTAATATGATACTTTACCCTTTTAATAGGAGGGAAAGGGGGCCATACTCTGAATTGGCACTCGAAAGAGATTGTATTGGTTTAAAACTGTAGGGAGGCTAGCCCTAATTCCATTTTCTCACCACTCAAAAGTCCAAAACCCTTTCATCTCAATCAGGCAGAATTTCTTCATAGTGTTGTGGTTTTGCATTATCCCTTTAATATGAAAATTTCTTTTTTCTGGTCAAACCCGTATCTGAAGATAGGTAAAAATTATGATAATTAACGTATGCCAGAGGAGGTCTATTTATTTATTTAAGCATTTATATCCTGCCTTTCCACATAATTCAAGGTAGCCTTCAAAGTGATTTTTAAAAAGGTATATCTTTCTCTGTTATCCCGCTTTTACTAATGAGCTGATTCAAAAAGGAAGGCTAAAATGTGTTTTGGTTCTGGGTCTGAATTTTTCATACACAGTTCTTCTTGAAATGAGGGGGTGCACCACAAGCAAATATGAATGAATGTTCTAAGTCCTATGGAAATATAGCCATTGCCAGTTTTTGAAAGAAGCACAATTGCAAATGTTACCAATGGAATGAAATGGGAAGGATTAGATTTTGATCCATCTTCTTCTCAAGTGTGCAGTGCTGGGAGCAACAACCGGTCCTGCCATCAGATATGTCTCGCCAAAGTCTTTCCTGCTGGCCAACCTGAACAGGCCATCAAGATGTATGTCATCCTAGATAGCCACAGTACCCGGTCCCTGGTCTACCCAATATTCTTTGAGCTCTTCAACATATCAGGGGATGAATTGCCGTACACCCTCAGAATGTGCGCTGGGGTCCAGCACACGGTGGGGAGGAGAGCCGCTGGGTTCCAAATTGAATCGACGGCAGTATCCAGTTCTCTCTACTTCCACTGTTGGAATGCGACACCATACCAGATGACCGCGACCAGATTCCAACACCAGACGTAGCGCTCCATCATCCTCACCTATAACCAATAGCAGATCACCTTCCTGCCCTGGATCCAGATGCACAGATCTTGCTTCTGCTAGGGATAGATGCCACCGATCTGCTAGTTTGCCATGAGGTGATCGTTGGGCCTCCTGGCACCCCACATGCCCAGAGGTACAACCTAGGATGGGTCATAGTAGGGAATGTGTGTGTAGATCACTTACAGATGCCAAACCAGATGAGCGTCTTCGCCACAACCATTATGGATAACGGACGAGCCTCACACTTGAAGCCATGTCCAGAACACTTCACACTAACCGAAGAGGACTATGGCCTTGGAACTACAGTGTTCCGAACAACCAAAGATGATAACATGCTCGCCCCATCTATGGAAGACAAGCAATTCCTACAACTAATGAAAAAAGAACTTCAGCAAGACGACTCTGGAAGTTGGATTGCTCCACTCCCTTTCCGCACACCTAGACAGCGATTGCCCAGCAACCATGAACAGGCCCTATCTTGACTCAACACCTTGCGCAGAACCCTGACAAGGAAGCCTGAGATGAAGGCCCACTTTGTGGAATTTATGAACAAGATGCTGCAGAATAAGCATGCAGAACTTGCACCTCCACTGCGAGAGGGAGAGGAATGCTGGTACCTGCCATTCTTCGGGGTATACCATCCCCAAAAGCCCGGCCAGATCAGAGTGGTCTTCGATTCCAGTGCCCAATTTCAAGGATTCTCGTTGAACAAGGCCCTCCTAACTGGACCGGACCTGACCAACAGCCTACTTGGTGTACTCATCCACTTTAGGAAGGAAGCCGTAGCCCTCATGGCAGACATCCAGCAGATGTTCTATTCCTTCCTCGTCAGAGATGGTCACCGCAACTACCTGTGCTTCTTATGGTTCAGTGATGAGCAACATAGCCAGAAGATTACCGAGTATCGCATGCGAGTCCATGTGTTCGGCAATGGACCATCCCCAGCAATTGCCAACTATGGGTTGCATCAAACTGCACTCATAGGAGAAGGGAAGTACGGCCTGGACGCAAGGCGATTCATGGAACGGGACTTCTATGTGGACGATGGACTGAAGTCCTCACCCACTCCAGAAGAAGCCATGGACCTGCTAAAGAGAACACAACAAATGCTGGCTGCAGCTAACCTTAGGCTGCACAAAATTGCATCCAACAGCATGAAGGTGTTGGAAGCATTAGCTCCAGAAGACCATGCCAAAGGACTACAGGACCTAGACTTGGGTGGTGACACCCCCCTCCTCCAATGCAGCCTTGGACTGAGTTGGGACCTGAAGAAGGACACCTTCATCTTCCAAGCACCAGCCCAAGAGAAACAGTTCACACAACGAGGAGTCCTGTCAGCAGTGAACAGCTTGTCTGATCCCTTGGGGTTTGCTGCACCAGTGACCAGGGGCCACCTTGTACTACACCCCACCCCACCCTGCAGACCTGCAAAAGGAGCTCCATTTAGATCTGGGACTGGGGCAAACAAACAAGTGCCAGCTACAGCCATACCTGTGAGGTCTCAGTAGGGTCTGCATTTCCACCCCATGGAGAGCATTTGCCAGGGACCCTTCTCCCCCTCTCTTCCCCAGAGGTGTATATTGTACCCATCCAAATGACGTTGATCCTGTGAGGGAGTTCTCTGCAACTGCAGCTGCTCTATCCTCTGCTGCACAGGACTTTGATCCTAGAAGGCAATGAGTATCATGGGTGCTTGTCCAGCTAATCCACAGAGCATGAGAGTCAGCTGCCAGATGCCCCAACCACAATTGTCCTTCCTCAGTGGTACTAAGTGCATTCTCTGTGCCTCTCCTGCCACTGAAGTGCAATGCTGTGTGCTCTTAAGTGTGCATCTTCTCTAAGTGTGCACAGCAGAGACCTCTGAGTCAGAGTCCCATGCCATGTGCCCTGTGTACAGAACTACAGGGCATCCTGGCTAAGGTTTATTTAGTGCTGGGGAGACTGTGCTGCTGGGGAGGGGCTGATTGGTTATGGCTCTTGTCATCCTGTGCTCTGTCAGGGCTTTTTGACAGGGCTGCATCTGTGGAGGGGGCCAGCAGCAACCATAGCATGATTTGCTACCCCACAATTTGCCTGACTTACCCAAGCCTGGCTACTTGCTACTGTTCAACAGCAGACATTCCATGAAAGCCAGTGTGCTGTAGTGGATAGATTTTCAGACTGGGATCTGGGAGACCCAGGTTTGAATCCCCACTCTGCTATGAAGCTTGCTGGGTGACTTTGGGCCAGTCACACACTCTCAGCCTAACCTGCCTCACAGAGTTGTTGTGAGGATAAACTGGAGGAGATGAGAATGATGCAATCCACGTTCGGTCCCTCTTGTGAAGAAAGATGGGATATAAATGAAGTAAATATAGCAGAAGATGGGGAGCTGGTTGGTGGTGAGAAGGAAGCAGGGAAGGGTGAGGATATGAGAGTTGCCCAGGAGAAGGAAAAGGAAAAAATAGTGTGGGGGGGGGGGATGAGACCCTTCCCACAAGTCTTTACTGGTCTCCCACTTGTAATATCTGAAGTCCAGTGGAAAATGAGGTGCCTCTGTTACTAACTGCTTTTACATGATTTAACCCCATACAAATAAAGCTAAAACCTGACACAAAATGGTGCTTGCAAAATGGTTTGGATAGATTTACTTGATGTCATGTTAAGTTTTTAATTAGTTCCTTGAGCTGTTTCTCAAGAAAGACACACACATACTTTTTCAGAACAAACTTTATGAACCAGAATACAGAAAGGGTAGTGCAGTTTAAAAGTCTGATGAAATACTTTGAAAGGTCAGACATAATGTCTGGTTTTACATCTCCCCTGTAGTAGAATTGTTACAAATGTATTCTGACGAGTGTAAAGTTTGTAAGCAGTACTTTTTGTAAAGCTGGCTGGGAAAATACATTTTACGTGTTGATCCAATTTGACCATGAGGGAGGCATTGCTCCTCCCCCAGATCATTATCACTGAGCCTACCTACACCACATTTAGAGACTATTGAAGATTCTCCTCTGTTCCATTCCAAGCAGCCCTGACTGCGGCGCTGAATGCGAGCAAACCAATTAGAATCTCATCATGATTGCTATTCAACAGCAGGGCGGTCCCCTTTTCGCAGAATCCAGAGAAGAGGCAGCTGAGCAGTCGGGAGAATAAGGGTTAATGGAGTCCCCAGCACTAAAGTCCTATTTTCCCAAATGACAGACTAGTCATGTGTTATATACTGTGCTGTATAAGTGCGTAACTTCTAGCGTGGAAGAGTGTTTAAGTCCTCTGTGGCACAGAAACTAGCCTAACATCTCTCTACTAATTAATCAATGTGCAAAGGGAATTTATTTTATTGTTATCCATTTTATGTAGAGAAATTCAAGTATACCTTCATCGATAGAAGCACAGAATCCTGGTTACCCAAGTGCCCTGAAATCTGATGTTTCAGACTTCCTATATTCATGCTCACAATTAATACACAAATGGCACTGGCTTCTGTAACTATAATTCTGCTCCCTATGAATTTTATTCCTTTCCCCCCACTTCTATATATGTGTTGATCTGTCCTTTTGGTGATTCAATTATATGATTGTCTACAAAGCATCATGTGGTCATATTTTATTATGACTGTGAACAATCCAGCCGTATACCCCAATGCTGACCAGATATTAGTGGCCATTACAATGAAGGATAAACAGTGAGACTAGCTTGATTTGCAGTAACTGTTGATGTACTTCTTCATTTGTTGCGTTCAATCACAAAATATATTCAGACTCATTTATGCTGGAAGCAATTTGGGCGCCTACTCTTCTTGATTTCGTAGAACATAGCAGGCCTGCAGGAGCAGATCAAAGCTTCATCTAGTTCAGTATTACAGTCTTAACAGCAGCCTGCCAGATGCCTTTGAAAAATTCTCCAGCAGGACAAGAAGGCAGCAGCCATTCTCTGTTGCCTGCTTCCAGCACCTGCGCTTCTGTGCAAGAAGGTTCTGTTCAGTTGTTGTAGCCATTAAACCCCCTATTGTTGATATTTTATTTGTATAGTGCTTAAATTAAGTTAGCACTTTGCAGAGAATTTAAAAATAGAGACCTCTGCTTCACAATCTAAGTAGAGAAGAGGCAAAATATGAAAGATGCAATAGACAAGTAACTGCAAGATAATATATAATGTCCCCAAGAGTTTACGTAGCTCCTGTTCCTCTCCTCCATGAATCCTTGAAAGTAATCTGAACTGGTGGTCATCATCATACCTTCTGAGTTATGTGAAAAAGTTTTTTTTTTATTATTATTCTGAAATTATTCTTGGAAGAAATAGATGTATTAGGAAGTTGGGCTTTGGTTACGGAGCGTGATCTGGAATCAAAAGAATGCCAAATATGGGAAATGAAAAACTTCTAATGTGCTTTGTGCAATTAGGCCTATTGAAAACACTTACCAATGCAAAACAGGTTTTTCTTCTGCCCATTCAGTGGATATGATTACATAGATTCAACTCTTGCGGGTGTCTTTTGACCTTTTTCTCCTTTGTGCTTAATTTTCAGTCTGAAAATTATACTTATACTTGAATAGGTAAAAGCCCATGGAATTTTATATGATCACTGTGTTACACCAGCCTGCTTGCAACTGCATTTTTCTTAGTGAGATGAAAAGTGGTAGCTGCTAGAGACTTCATGTATGCTGCTATTTCCATCTAAGTTGTGCCAGAGCTGACACTAACAGAATTATCAGTGGCAGTAATGCCTAGTGAGTGCCAGACTTCCCTTCTGCTCCAGCAAATGGAAGCATATTACTCCACCATCCAGGTCCCTCTAATCATGCATCTGGGATTGTTTCCAATACCCTGCATTAGATCTCAGTGTTTTTGCTGCATCTGTAAGGACTAATTTCTAAAAAAAGAGGACTCATTCTGAAGCCTGCTTGGTACTCATACCTGCTAACGAGGAAGCCCCTGACTCCTAAACCCAGCCGTGAAATCCTTATAGCTATGAAGTTGAGACAGTAGCTCTGTACATACTCAGAGGTACCATCATCATGATTAATCCTCATATTTCAGGTCACATACTGTCATTTCAAACATGTTCCAGGATCAGTTTTTTCTAAGTGCCAATTCAGATTAAGTACTATATTTGTTAAACTTGCTTGTATTTATGTTTATTGTAGGGAATCCATGCAGTCAGTCACCATTTCTTCCAATACATTCCCAATGTTGGAGCAATGTTGGAAAAACGTCAGCACAGTGTGCGACTGCCATAAAAAAAGCTAATGCTATGCTAGGGGTTATTAGGAAAGGGATTGAAAACAAATCAGCCGGTATCATAATGCCTCTGTATAAATCGATGGTGAGGCCTCATTTGGAGTACTGTGTACAGTTCTGGTTGCCACACCTTAAAAAAGATATCATAGCACTGGAAAAAGTACAGAGAAGGGCAACTAAAATGATTAAAGGGTTGGAACACTTTCCCTATGAGGAAAGATTGAGGCGCTTGGGGCTCTTTAGCCTGGAGAAAAGACGACTGAGGGGAGACATGATAGAGGTTTACAAGATAATGCACGGGTTAGAGAAGGTAGAGAAAGATGTGTTTTTCTCCCTTTCTCACAATACAAGAACTCGTGGGCACTCTATGAAATTATTGAGCAGTCGGGTTAGAACAGATAGAAGAAAATACTACTTTACACAAAGGGTGATAAACACATGGAATTCGTTGCCACAGGAGGTGGTGGCAGCTACAAGCATTGCCAGCTTCAAGAGGGGACTGGACAAATATATGGAGCAGAGGTCCATCAGTGGCTATTAGCCACAGGAGATAGATGGTATTCTCTTTGTGGGGAGGTGGTGCTCTGTTGTCTTGGTGCTGAAAGGAAGGCAGTGGGAGGGCTTCTGGTGTCCTGGCCTCACTGACAGTCCTTTAGATGGCACTGGATTTCTAGCCACTGTGTGTGACAGAATGTTGGACTGGATGGGCCACTGGCCTGATCCAACATGGCTTTGCTTATGTTCTTATGTTCTTAACTCTCCCCCCTGCATCATTTACTTCAATGAATTTTTCAAGAACTTTTAAAGTAAAATTTTGCACTGTTAATTTGTCTTGAAATGTTTTTGTAAACAAGATTTCAATTGGGAGCATGCTACAATCGTATGCCAGTTCGAATGCTTTTGTTTTGCAACTTGGCCTCAAGCCAGCCTTTTTTCATTGATGCAAAAGTGATAATCTAGAATCCCATTGTCCTGCTTCTGATGCTCCAATGAAAAATAACGGTTTTATACAGTATCAACCTGGGCCTCTAAGTCTCCAATCCTATTTGCATGTACTTGAAAAGAAGCCCCTTTAAAGATAGTGCGCCTTATTTCTGAGTAAATGTGCAAGACTGATCTGTGTGTAGTCAGGAAAAAGCTTCTTAAATATCTCACACAAGGGTTTTTATACTATTAAGCACATATACTGAAAATCTGTAGAGATTTCTTTTTACCATTTGTTTTTAAATTCTCTGTATTAAGAGGAAAGTGAATATATATATATTTGTTTTTATCAAGGATGTTGCTAAAAGCTAGGAGAAATTAGCTGAAACATGGCAATCTTCTTTTTAATGCTGAACGCGTTCAGCGCTGAATAGCAGGGAAAGAATCCACTTAAACTGATTCACTCTCATGGATTCCAGTAGAGGGATTCCATAAGTGCAGAAGAAAAACTAATTGTTTATCTATGTAAGCATCTCTAGCAATAAAATAATAGAGGAGAAAGAGTGGAGAAAGTCAATTTAATCCTTTTTTAAAATGTATGTTTTTTAAAATACTTCATTGACCGACAGAGAACTTGGTGCAGGCAAATACAATTGTCAAGAATCAAAGACTTAAATAGAGTACTGAGCAGGGTCGATCCAGTGGAGTAGAGTGAATCTTCTTCATACCAACCAATGCTGGAGGTCCTAGTGACTGCCATCAATAAGAATCTTCTGAGACTGAGTCATCAGTACATTTAATTTCTCTTAAGCAGAATCTTGTTTGTGTTCAATGTCCTCCCCCCCACCCCCCACCCCGTCTTGCTAAGTAATACCATGAAATCTTGACTCGTGTACAAAGGACTTAAGAAATGTGTATATCCAGAACGATGACATGCACTTTTTGATTCGACAGTCATGCACTTTCTAATTATCTGTGTAGCCAATCCTTTTTCCTTTTATAAAAACACATTGTACACATTCTCTTATAGTTTGCTTCCTGGCACAAGTCAAAGTGCTGGCTTACACCTTCAAGCTCCAAATAGCCCAAGTTCTACCTCAAGTACTGGCTGTACTGATAGCCACTTTCCTAAGCATTAAGGTTCACTGGAGAGACCTTCCTCCAACAATCTGCATTACCTGATATGGAGTTAGCAGGGACCTGCCATCTCTACTGCCGTCCCTGGGTAATAGAACGTCCCCTCACCCCCTGCCCCAGGTGAGACTTGTACTGTCTTCTCAGACCTTTCAGAGTTGCCTGTTTTTATTATTGTGGAAGGCCTTCAAATTGCCATGATCTTATTCTTTTTACTGCTGTTTTTAGTATTGCATTTTTATGAATAAATTGTTGCTTTAGGTTTTTAATTTTTTAAATTATACTGTTATTGGGTACCTCTAAAAGGCAGCATGGAGGAATATACACTTTCCAAATAAATAATAGGAGGGGAGATTGTTACCTTGGTGCTGTGGAAATGATATTGTGTATTATTTACCTAGTGCCTTGCAAAATAAAGTAACATAAGCAAATAATAATACTGTAAATGCATTTCCAAAAATTTTCACTTCCAGATTTGGTCATTTCTTTTCCAACAGGGTAATGCTGAAATCTACATCTATTCCCCCTTTGTTGTGTGTTTGTGGATAAATGTAACAAGTATAGTACAAAGTACACAACACTTGCTGTTTAACTTTTTTATTGACTTGCACAAAAGAGCACGGAGCTTTTTCCCCAAAAGGCAAGTCCTTGATGGTACCCGCTTAGCACACAGGAACAGGAGACAATTCTGTTGCTGCTGTTTCTATTCTGCTCATGTAGGCGAGGTCCTAGCTGGCCTTCCCTGCTGCTGCCTGTGGAAAGAAGCGCTCTGTCTGTATTCACTGCAGTGGTATGCAACAGCTTAGCAGTAATGATACTGCTTATTCAGATGTCTGTGTCTCAAGTGATGGAAGGAAGATAATATATCTATAAGTAGCAATGCTGTTGCAGCTCACACCGTCATGGCTACAGAGAATGGCTAGAGGGCCTACATTTTGAAGCAGGAGTAACATCAGCTTAAGGAACCATGTTCACTGATGAAAAGCTCTTGTCCCAGCTCTCCGATCAAAGGTAATGACTTTCTATACTTTGCTTATACTAGAAGGTGAGGAATGATCAGCTGTAAACACAGTCCAGAGTAAGTTATCCCAGATGAAAGGCAGTACAAGTAAACCTAAAGATGGATTTGAATATCACTTACCCATATAGATACTATCCAAAAACTCTTCTCATAGCAGAGCCCACGTGAGCAAACCCAGCTGTGTGTAATGTTCCCATGCTGCCTGAGTCTGTGCTTTGGAAGCGGGGAGAGCTTTACCAAGGTTTATGGCAATTCCCTGTAGATAGCTGGGGAATATTCTTTCATGTATGTCAAGTGAGATGTTGGTCTATGTTAAAATAAGTGATACCAAAAGATATGGTGACATCTTTTTATTGGACAAATTTCTGAAGTTCAAAAGAGGATCTCATTTTTTTGAAAAAAAAAAATCTCCCCTATTTTGTCATTATACATTTCACAGTTTGTGTACCTCCTGTAGGACAGGTGATATAGCCCACAACATTTAAACTGATTAATCCAGAGCAGTTTTAGAGCACACCATACATTGCTATGGAATCTACTGCCAGCTGTCCCCAAGTCATGGCAGAGGTGGAAAGCAGTTAACTCCTGGTAGATTCTCATTAACTTCTAGTGAATTGCCTCTGTCTATGGGCATTGCCTAAAGATCAGCTAGCAGCTACCTGATGGCAACTGAGTGCTTGGCCCTTGTCACAGCAATTTGGCAATAAACTATAACGTGTACACATAAGCTTCAAATGACCTCAGTGGCTATAGGAAGTACATTGAGAATTAAATAGACTGAAACTCAATTACTCCTGAACGGTTTCAAAAAAATTAAAGGGACTAGTGCAGTTTTTTAAAAAAAAAAATTCAGGAAAGTAAGAGTAACCTTATGGGTTTGCGTGTGTCAGCATCCTGTGATTGTTCAAGGAAAATGGTATTTAATGTATGTTTAGGTATTTGCTGGTTGATAGTTCTCCAGTTCTTCTCTGTATAGAAGGTTCTGTAGGCATTGGGAGGGTTTTTACACGTTGAACTGTTTCCTTATTCCAAATTGCACTGTGCGCTCTTGCAAAGTTCTTGCTGCAGGAGCATTAGAAAAGAAAAAAAAGCAGAAATGAAAGCAATCTGGTTAATGTGTAGTGTCCTTCCTCCCCTATTGTGTGTTAAATAGGAATAATTCACTCCATGGAGAAAACTGTACACCAACACTACCCAGAAATAACAACAATGAAAGAGAGAGATAAAACAAGATGTGGTGAGCAAAGAAACCACATAATCCAGAGCCACCCCAGAGATGATAATGAATAATAATATGAGAAGCCAAAGCCCATTAGGGCTTGTTGAATAGATAGGGAGCTTGTGGAATTTAGACGCCTTGTGAAGGGAAGGCCGCGTTCTTCTATCCGACTATCAAGCAAGTTGTTCCGTAATTAAAGGCAGCTTTGAAGCAACGTTGTCAGGGGGTGATTTGAAGGGAGGGAAAGAGCATCTCCCCAGTCTTGTTCCTGTAATAAGAAGGAAGAAACACATGCTGCCTCTGAACCTTCATATGCTGCCAAAGGATTTCCAACAAAGAGAATGTTTGTGAGGGGACTTCTTTAAAAAAAAAAGAGTATATGTTCCCCACCAAACGAAAGATAGACAGACATGCTGGCTGACTAGGTATACAGTCATCAAACCACTTAGACTGAAGTAGCCCTCTGAAATCCAGAATAAATGGTACGAGAATTGCTGCAGTTTGGGAGATGTTTGGGTTTGTGACTATATGTAAAACTGGAAATGTGGATATATATTTGTGCATATTAAGTGTACGTCAGCACATGGATATATATAAACACATTCTTAACACTCTAATAATATTTATATAGTGAGTGCTTAAAGCATTTCACAAGCATTATCTCTCTGATCCTTACAACAACACTTAAAGATATGCCAGTATTTTCCTCTCCATGGGCAGCTGAGATGGAGTGACTTGCCTGAAACAATCAAAACAGTTCTTAGCCAAGCAAACTGTCATTTGATTGAAGAACTCCCTAGCCCATCATTTATGCTCTTATGCTACAACAACCAGTAGTCCATGTAGGTCATGTCCAATCGGTGAAGCATGTGTTCCTTATTGGAAAAATTTGGAAAATGGACAGAAGAACTGGCTCAGTCAAAACAGGTCTATGGACCTCATCTAGCTTACATAAAAATCATTACAGAAATTGTATCCTAGGTAGACAGAGAAAGGTACCACTGCCCAATGGCGTGTGCCCACCTTCCAAGGACAACAGACATATTAACAATGTTTTGCTGCAGGAAGAACCGCCCCCCCCGCCCCCCCCCGGATTTTTCCTTAGCATTTTTACATCTCAGCGTGTGTATGCATGGGAAGGAGAGGGCAGGTAGAGGAAGAGGGCTACATTGTGGCAGTCCTCCGTCCTGAGTACAAAATCAACATTTCTGATTAGCCAAATTGATTGAGAAGAACCACAATTCCAAGTGGATCTTCCTGGATTGAGAAATCTTCCTTCCTCCCAGTTGTAATTCCTAAATTATCTAGAGCATCTGATCATCTCCACCAAGTGATCTTTGCTCTTCTTATATCTTAATGCACATTTTGAATAACATGGAGTGATCATTAGTATCATTGCTGCTAGAGACCACATGATAGATAATCCAATTTCTGTATAAGTTATCCATAAGCATTTGAGTTGTTCTCCATATGAACATCTGCGTCTTTTGTACAAGGGTTCTGACAGAAATAGTCTGATTATCATTGCTAAGCTCTAGGGGTCAGATCCTGTGAATAAACAAAAGCCTGCACAATCCCAAACAAGTCAAAAGCATGGGGAAGTGTTTCATCACAGAAATATTTCCAGCAAAGTTTCTTTTTAAAAAAAATCATAATGGACTAAAACCACTATAGCATGCTATAGCTTGCAAGTACTGCTTACATGCCAACCTGTCTAAGGCATTATTTTACCAAAGACCATGTTCTACAAAGCTTTTTGTCCTAGGAAGTCATCGAAGCTGTTCAGCTGGGGTGGAGTTCTCTCTGGAAATCACATATGGGGAGCAGGACTGCTACTGAGAACATGCCCATATGGCTTAGTTTTCAGAAACTGGATTCATTGATTCAGCACACTGGCTTATCCTGGTCCCCAGCTGTTGCTGTTGCTGTTGCTGTTGCTGAGAGGTAGTATTGTAGACTAGTATGGGGTCTGCTATAGCCTACCTCCCACACACAGGAGCATCAGAAGGAAAGGATGCACACAAACTATCTCAACCTCCGGTTCACTGAGAAGCAAGTAGAATATCAAGCTCTGCCTTGGGCCTGTTGCATCAGACACTATCAGAATCTCACCCATCCACAGCAACTCAAAGAAGCATGGCAACTTTTCTCACTCTTGGTTTGGAAGGGCAAACTGCCAGAAAAAGATTGTAACGAGATGTAAGAAAATTCCACACTCACCATACTTTTGGACCCTGCTTTCATCCTCATATGCTGTGGAGGAAAGTATCGCTTCTGATCTGGGTATATATGCCGCCACAGACTTGCGCACCGATCTGATGCTCAAAAGAAACCTCACGCAAGTGTGTGTTTCCACTATACAACAGCACATTTGTACTGTCAAGTTCCCGCCTGAAGCTGAGTCTAACTCATATAATGCAAACAGCATCGATCATTTGTGCAGGCTGCTTTATACGTTGCAACACAGGATTTGTTTCCCTATATATTCCCTCATTGTAAAAGCTTCATTCATAGACTGTAACTCCTGATGAACCTACAAATGTAGAAACTGCAGTGTGAACAGACAAAGGCACAGCAATTGAGCATGATGTCAGGTATCCAAGACCAGCACACATGATGCAATTTGCTCAATCCCCTACACTTTGCTCTAGGCATTTTGTACTGTCTGCAGAGACTTCAAGAGCAGAGGGACATGATCCTAAAAAGAACTTGCCCATTCATCTCCTAACCATCAACACACGCTGCCAAAAAACCAACAGCCTCAAGCTCATTAGAGGAGGGGAGGGGGAACTGCTTACTATAATAATAATAACAACAGCAACAACATTTGATTTATATACCACCCTTCAGGACAACTTAACACCCAACTCAGAGCGGTTTACAAAGTATGTTGTTATTATTCCCACAACAAACACCCTGTGAGGTGGGTGGGGCTGAGAGACCTCCAGAGAACTGTGACTAGCCCAAAGTCACCCAGCTAGCTTCAAGTGGAGGAGTGGGGAATCAAACTCAGCTCTCCAGATTAGAGTCCTGGGCTCTTAACCACTACACCAAACTGGCTCTCAGTTTGTGTCTCTTATAGACACAGGGAAATGACTATCTTCCAGGATTTAACGGATTTCTGTTTTTAATTCCAGGGCTCATTTCTGGATCACACCAAATGAAAGTGCTCCAGAGCAGGAATGGAGTATATTTCCTTTGCTACAGAGCAATGGCTGTCTCCCTGCATATCTCCACACAAGGCAGAAATATTGGGAATGCACTGCCACAATACTGGGTGACAGTGATTGGCTTGAATGGCTTTGAAAGATGATCAGAAAAGGCGAAGTGTGGCTTGACACCTGGTAGCCATGATAGCTCTATACAGCACTGAGGTGTCCTTCATGCAAAGAGAACACATGGCTGTCTCCTGGAAGCCCGTGAATAGCCAGGGCACGATGTGCCATCAAGCCAGAGCGAGGGAGGCCACTCTTCTGCAACCGCTATTGCCTGTATACTAAGAATGGCTCTCCATGAGGTTTCTTCCCCTGCTGGACATCAGTGGCCTTGGCCAGCTAGCTACAAGCCACCCTGCTAGTGACCATCACGCTGAACAGCCAGGGGAGCTTGGCATACCTGCTGTTAGAGGACCCTCTCAGCTTTCCTCAGGCTGCTGAGGCACACATGCAACGATCCTCTGAGTATTATGGGATAAAAATCAGAAGTCCCTTTCCAAAACGAAATATATTCAAAATGAATATATTCCAGCCGGTGCAAATGTCACAGATTCAGTAGTAACCGTTGTGGGAAAAGGCATAACAAAGGGCTAAGAACAACTCCCCTGAAGCGTTCCTTGCTAACTGGACCCAGTGAAGTACTACGTTTCAAACACAGATATCTTTAGTGTCTTTGGCTGGCTGGCCTACTAGCTTTTTTTTTTTAATACCCAAAGACGCTCAGGGGACTGAATGACTGTCCCACTGCTGGAAGGTGAACTCTGGAGGATGTTTGAGAAGGAGCTTTAAAATACCTTGACCTGTTTGCCCGGTCACGGAGGTCTGTGGAAAGAAGAAAGAGAGCTTAGAGAAGGTAAGCAGGGGGGAGAACTCTTTCCCCGCCCCCTCCCTGTTTCTTCTACTCCTTGTGCTCCCCTGTTGTGGCTTCTTGGCCTGGGAGAGTTCTCCTGGAAGAGCGTTTATTCAAAGCCACACGTCCTGATCGGCAAGTGTGTTTCCGAGCTGGACAAGGCGGGGAGGAGGAGAGAAGCCAGACGCTCCCCTCCGTCCCTCTCCTCCTGTGACTGTGCAGGCTGAAGCCGGTAGCCTTTCCAGCCGCTGTGGGGCGCCCAAGTCCTACTCTGAGCCTCGCGGCTGCTTGGGAAAAGAAAAGCTCTCCTCGAACAGATGTTGCACTGGAGGGATCGGGGGGAGGGGGAATAAAAGGAAAGGGGGAGATGAGAGGGCAGGGGGAGGGGAGAGGCGCTTTATTCTCTAACACGCTCGCTGGGGAGACTTTGTTACAAAACAGATTCATGCGAGAAGGGCAGGCGGGCGGTGTTGTACAATGAACTCTCCGGGGAAGGATAAATCCAGGGACACGGAGAATCTTTATGGCAGAGGGGCATTTGGCTGGCTCAAAGCCGCCCCCCCCCCGCGGGCCCTCTCTGCTCGATTGGCTCGGCTCTGGAAGGCAGCCGCTAGCCCAGGCTGGCCTGCCCCAAAGCACTTCCCAGCACCCGGCCTCGCCCGGATCCTCCTGGTTTCCTTTTGAGAGAGACTTTGGCGAGGCGCTTCTTTGCCTCTCGAGCGTCTCTCGGATCCGTGTCAAAACCCTTTGGGGGTAAAGAAATAGGGTGGGCGGCCGCGAGCGGGGGCGCTTCGCAAATCCTGGGGGATCCGAACGGTTTTGAACATCTGCGGAATAAATCCCAGGCAAGTCCGAAGCAGGACTGGAAAAGCGCTCCCGCCTCCGCACCCCTCGAACGTTACAAAGGAGATGCATAAAAAGCCCAACTAAATGTGGCCCTTTATCTTTAGATACATTCCGCGGATGTTGTGAGTGCGCGAGGGTGTTTTTTGTTTTTTAAATAGGTTTCCTAGTTGTTGGGGAAAGATCGGTTTGCACTAAGACAAGCAAGCAAGCCAGCGCTCAGAACCAGCCATTTGGGCTGCTCTCGGCTGCCGGCTCAGGGATGGTTTCTTCAGGCCCAGACAACCGGCCAAGGTCCTGAAGGCGCACCTCTTTAAATCCCGCCGAATCGCTTTTCAGAAGGAAAAGCATACAGCGGGGCCTAGGCCGAGTGTTTACGTACGCGGGTCACGTTAAGGGTTCCTTTCACAGGATCTGGAGGAGACGGGGGAATCTATGGGTTTCGGTTTTTTTTTTTAAAAAAAGGGAAATTTCTCTTAGTGAACCAAAACAAAGAGGGAAATCTGGAGGGGAGGGGAAGAGGAAAGATATTTCTGCTGGATAATGAAAAATAAGCACTTGATCTCTCTGTTAAGATACTTGTTATCTTCGCCTTAAATAAACGCAATTTTTTTTTTTAAACTGGGGTGGGGGGCGGCGTTTTGAGAAGCGAAGAGTCTCAAAAAGGATTAAAGATCTAATTATAGTCCCCTATCGAAGTAACCTTTTGATGAACTGATGGTATCAGTTAATAATCACATTCATTTCAAGCTTATGAAACAGATTCCCGGAAAGTATACCTTTAAAAAAGCTTCTTTTTTTGCAAAGCAAATGTTACAATTACTATCGAGGGGGATCTTCTTGGGGCAGGAGAACTGCAAATTATGAGTTAGCTGAGATTTTAAAACACAACAAAGACAAATTAGATTGCTAAAGAGTGGGAAAACTCAGGCACCCACAAACGCAGCGTTTCTCCTCAAAATAAGACTACCAGTTCTTCTCCTAGGCTCTGTCTATGGATTTAAGTATGTATATGCTGGATAACATAAGGGAAAAGCGCTTCTCCCCTAGAAGGACAGCACGAATCCGTGTCTCTTCAAATCAAATCGAAACCATTGCAATGCCCTAATTAGAGTAATTAGAATAATAAGGCTGCCTATATGTGGTAAGACAATGTGTACAAACAACTTTATTTAATGTATACTGCTAATCAGCGGTGCGTGCGTGCTTGAATGCTTTAGTGTAATAAAACTCACCCTCGTCCGCCCAAACAATCAAATACAAATTAGTTTAATGATTGTGCCTGCTTCAATGTCTTCGAAATCCACAGGCGGAGGGAAATAAATAGCACCATCCTTGTTCGTGCGTCTCCCCTACTGACCAAAGAACTGGTGCCTCAGTGGACTTGGCAAATGAATGACTGGAGCTGTGAATGAATTCGAGCCGGGACGGGAAATTAATGAACGAGGCAGCCTACCGAAAACTTTCGCACGGGCGGCCCAGAAGTTTCCTAGGTAAGTTAGACTGGGGGGGGGGGGGGATCAAGGCGACAGGACGGGCCTGAGTTGAGCCAGAAGACTCCGCTGTCGACGGCCACGGGAGAGAGATCTACCAGGGCCACGATCCCATGCACGCTTCCTGGAGAGTAAGTACCGAGGAGTACCGGGGGCCTTTTTACGATATTACGTGCACAGGCTCAGGTTGCATATGGACCAGCCTTCAGCAGGCGACGGCCTGCGGTTTTAGTTACCCATTTACAGGCTGCCAAGAATCTCGGAGAAGCTGGAGGATTTGCCACCAGCTGGTTCAAGACTGTTTTATCCTCCAGGTAAAGGGCCAAAAATAAAAACAAAAATAAATGGTAAGAAAGACAACTGCGGGCATTGGAAGGGGAGGATCCTAAGCATGCCTCCGTGGCAATAAGGTCAACCGAGGGCCGTGGGGCAAACCTATTCCGCGTGGGGGTCCTCCCCCCCCTGCATTTCAAACTGCAAAGTTGTTGCACCGAACAATTGGGTTTCCGGGTGATTGGGACCACCGCCACCCCAAGCGCCTTGTCTTGGGAGCCGGACCCACTGGGAACGCACCGGGCTGGGTTTCAGGAGTTTAGGAATCCCTCCAGCCTCGTCCTCCGGCCAAGTTTTCGGCTTTGACTGACTGGAAGGTTTAGCCGATCGGCTCGGTAGCCTTTCTACAGCTCCTGCCGCGTCCCCTATAGGGCTCGAAGCCTAAGACGGCCCACCCGTCTCCTTGCTACAGACACCACTGGGCCTACGACCCCACACCGAAACACATGCAAGAGAAGCGGCTTCTCTCGGTTCAGAGCCTCTAGCTATCCGGCTGTTCCCCTACGAGCAACAGCAGGCAGCTAGTTCAGGGATCGCAATTTTTTCTCTTTCGGGAGCAACAAAGGAGCCCGAGACTTTTAAAATCTACATTTAGCCTGTTTTCAAATGTTCTCATAAGAAGTGGATGGGTTTTTGACTTGCCTCGTTCCCCCTTCGACCCCGCCACAACTTTTGTAAGGGCTAAATACGACTCAAGCGCCACCTAAAATCAAAGCCACCTAAAAATGTCAATTCAGGGCACACATTTAGCTGAAGAAGTGCCCAGTGCCATCCAGGGAGATTTCTTTCCACTTGTGTGTCAGCAAGCTAAATAAAATCATTCTGAAAGCCCGAGGAGGCTTTTTCCTCCTACAAGTTTTGGTCAGGATGCGAAGAACTGAGCAAAGAAGACCTTAGGAAGAGCCACAGCACAGGTGTCCCCTTTCCGCCTCAGTCCCTCCCTCCTTCCTTCCAAGAGCTGCCGAACTGGGACAGAGTTTACATTCAACTAGAGAGCTACAAATGAACTCTCCCCGGCCTCCCCAGGCCCACACTCATCGTATGCATTCGCCGAGAAGTAAATGCCCCTGACGCCAAACCCCTTCCCCTTTCCAGCTGCGGCCTCAATCCAAAGCCCCCAGTTCTCCCCTCTGGCGGGATTCCTTCTGAGAAAGTGGGTTACAGTGAGGAGGTTCCCTGACTTTAACCTTTAATTCTTTTTCAGAGGACTCCCGCATCTACCATAGATCGGCCACCCGTAGCAGCAGGCTGCAGTCTGCCAAAACTATGTCTGGAAGTTCTTACTGTGAGTGTTGTTGTTTTTTAAAAACAAAAACCAAAACTATCTACATCGCCCCACCGCATCCCTCCCTTTTCCTCCCTGCAAGTTTGTTTCAAGCCAAATTTGACTGACAGGGAGGCGGATTAATGCTCCTTCATTCTGTCTGGAGCACTTTCCAGCTGAACACTGCAACAACTCAGAACTCCCTCTGTAACATTAAATACACTTTTGGACTCCGTTTCCCATTGAAAAAAATCTCTAAAAGGAGGGGGTGGGTGGCTGAAAACATCCAAACCCAAACATCATCTTGTTTCCGGTTGTTTCGCTTTTGGTCAGGGTGTCTTTGAGGCACAGCTCTGTGCATGTTCACTTGTAGGTAAGTCCCGCTGAATTCAATGGGATTCACTGTCAAGCGAGTGTGTAAAAGAAGCTGTCCAGCGCAATCCTGCAGCCGTGGAAATTACGGCTACCCACACTTCTCAGCCAAGATTTGGGAACAAACTGGTATTTGGGATAGATACTATGTTTAACTATGGCCTTAATTCTGAAATGGCACTCTTGCTCGCATCATTTTACAATGCTTGAGAGGGTTTGTAAGGGGTCCCTACAAAAATCTGCGCTTGTACCGTGAACTTTTACAAAGTCAAATGTTCCTACAGTCACCTACCCTGAAAGCTAAGTATACATAACTTCCCAAAACAGAACACCTTGGCTGGCTAGCTAGCCATCAATAACTACCTTCGTGAAAACTTTGGAGTCTGCCACGTTTGAGATTTCTCTCTCTCAGCTCAATTCTCTCATCCACCCCCCCCCCCCCAAATTTCAAGACCTTTATTGGAATCAGTAAGAATCCCGCGTCTCAGAACTTTTCCATCCCACCGCTGAAGAGCAGGTCCATATTTACATTCGGGCCCAAAGGATTCTAACTCTTTGAAGGACTTGGGTTAGCATGCACTACTACTAAAATATCTCTTCGAGGGTCTGTTTATTCGTCTCTCTTTTCTCCGAGAGGGTCTGCAGCTTTTCCCGACCTAACTGGGACAAGTTCGGTTGGATTTTGGCCTGAAAAGAGCAAGGATGGGGAAACAGCCTTCTAGTTCTGGGGAAAGACTGTTTAGAAACAGCACGCCTGTTATTTCTGCCTCGGACCACAAGCAAGCTAAGCCGGAGTATTTTGAATTAAAGTGACAAGTACAGAAATTAGCTTGGCTTGTAGCCGGGGGAGGAGGTCGCAACAATTATTCTCTCTCTGTATAAAGGCCTCCTGGAACACTGCGGCGGGGCTTCTCTATTTAAGAAATCGGCGTCATTTATCACATGGCCTAGAAATGTAAACAATCCTGCCACTGAGGGAGGGAAACACTTATTTTTAAAAAGAAGCATGATGCTTTAGTTCCTACATAAACAACGAAAGAGATCCCAATAAAAGGAAAAGTAGAAATACAAATGCCTCAAAAACTGCTTAACGTTTAGATTTAAACTGCAACTATCCCTGTCATATAGTAGGAAAAATAATAATGCCTCTGTAACTACTAATATCGAAGGAAGGACACATCCTAAACTAAATCGAATATGTTAGTGAGTCGATCTTCAGCTATAACTATTTTAAAAAGAAATTCTTACAGCAACTTCTGCCAAGACGCTTTATTGTGGAGTAACCTTTCCCCTTTTAGAGTGCCTTTAGAGTTAGGAATCCTTTTCACATACGGGACTTTCTCCTGCACGATTTTGTTCTAGTTCTAGTATTTCTTGGCCGCTGCCCTAACCTCTCAATTTTTCGCAAAGAAATGAGACCTGGCTTCAGATTCTAACTCGGGCAATCCCACAAACGAAAGGTTCGAAAGCTTCTCACGCGCCATTCAGAAAAGCAATGTTTTTCGCTGCTTTTCTGGTATCTATTGACTCTTAAGACTTCAGTTGCCCGACCGGAAACGGAAATATACAGAAAATCATTTCGGCCTTTCAATAAACTCCTAGCAAAACCAGAAAGTAACAACGGCTTTCCTTGTTGAGAACAAACCTAAACGACGGTAAAAAGCAACCTACAACGTGTCTGGTCAGTTTCTGCCTTTTGCGATTGAAGATGAGATTGATTTTGGCTTCCCTCCGGAAAATGAAGCTTTCGAATATTCCCCCGCCTGATTGGCTGTCTTTCAAGGAACCAGGCCTCAACAAAAAGGACGTCTCCACAGAAGCTTTCAATCTAGTCTCCAACTGATTTCCCTCCACATATCCGAGGAAGTGAGCTGCGACCCATTTCGAAATTAATATTGTCTTGAAGGTACCACTTTTGTTTTATTTTGCTTTTTAACAGAATAACACAGCTACCTACCCCTTTTGTAATCTAGTCTCCATTGCCAGCTTTGCCTTCCTGAGCACTCTATATACCCGGCAGCTCTAACACACATCCATTCTCTAGCTGGAGAGCGAGGGCTTTTTAAAGCAAGGCGAGGATCAAAATCATATCTGATCCAACCAAGTATCGTTTATGTAATTCTTTTTTCGCGCACGGGAGAAGGAAAAAAATCCCTCGAAGACCACTGGAATGTCCTGCAGAGGGCAGATGCTGCCCAGTTTTCATCTTCTCAAACACCCCTCCCTTTAAAAAAAATACAAACAATTCAGCGAGCTATTGACTAAGGGACATTCAATCTATACCCAGCTTAAACATTTTACCCATCAGCATATCTGCGGTCGCAGAACACTCCTTCTTTCTGTCACTTCGCTTCCAGACTATTGATAAGATCATTTAGCTGAATCTGTTTGGGACGCGTGTAGTATTGACTAGGAGTTAGAAAAGATGATTAAATCTAATAAGCCTGGAAACTATCGTTAAAGGGGGAGGCGGGTGGAGAAGAACTGTTAGCATGGGATGGGGGAGCAGTTCACTTACAAAAGCCCAACAAACTAGAAAATGACGCTGTCGCCTGAAAACACGCCGCTGTTACTCACTGGGAATAGCATCTCACACCCATTCCGTTCTAACGCAGGGAAGCTGCTGTTGATTCCAGTGGAGGGCCAGGACTACACATTTGAATCTCCTCAATCTCAACCTCCAAAGTATCGTCAAGACAAGAAACTAAAAGAAGTTTCTTAGGTCGTTTCTCCCGGCCTCCCTCCATATAGGGATTTGCTTGGTTATGGCCACAATACAGCTCCCCACCGAACTGGCTGACCCATAACCCAATTCAACTGAAGCCGTAGAATTTAAGCCGAGGCTTTGCTCAGAAGTCAGTTCCAGGCACTTGAGGAGAAAGTTCCATTGGTTTCAAAGGCACTTTCCTCCCAAGCAAGGACAGTAGTCCGGTTAAATCAAAGCACTTCCTTTCAGCGACTCCTTAGTTGTGGTTCGCGATGCAACTTTATTTTAGTCGCAATACATAAATTAATTAATTAATTAATGAAAAGGAAGGAATACCAACAATTAATGGATTTCAAAACAAAAACAAAAAGGAAACCCAGGGGCCCACAAAAGTCAAGCCAAGCTATTTCTTTGGCACAATCTGGCCTTACGAGACCAAATACTTCTTTAGGGAAGGAAGCGCTCCTGAACACGAGTAGGAGGGCCCTTTAGGTTAAGACAGCAACAGTATACAATCCCCTAGTTCCTTTAAACAATAAACAACGCCAGCAAAATCGTCAAGGCATTGGGTTGCAGTCAACTTAAACCCACTTCCTCCAGATCAGTGCTGGAATCAGTTCTCGGGTCTGCAGTGGGGCGTCGGCGATCCTACCCGGGAGAAAGGGCCTTGCCCTTCAGCATGGCTCTCTTCGCCTTCCTTGTTCGTTTCAAATGGAACTTTGACTTCCAAGGAAGCGCGCCCTTTCGGGTCGCAGCCTACCGCAGCCAGCGATTAAGGATGCTGGCCTGCAGCTTCTCTGAGATGACTTTTAGGTAAAGGGTGCTTAGACGAGTTAAGCCTGCGGGAGGTGGAATCGTCGCCACTTCCCCGCACATGCGCCTCCCAGGGAAGCTGGTTTCCAGAGCATCAAAAGACACGCCGTGCTGGCTGTGGACATCAACATGCGGGTCGTTCAAACTCGCTTTGGCCTGCCTAACAGGAGGCCAGGCCCAATTCCTGTCACACGGGAACTACAGAAGTTATACCAACGGAACCTGTCCATAGATTAGCCATACGTTTCATTCCAAAATGTCATGAAGTTGAACGGATGGGCGCCCCCCCCCATCACATCTAAAACAACTGGATATAATAACTGGATCCCCATAATTTTTTCAAAGGAACTATGCCGTTACTCAAAGCTATTTTTCAACCAAAAAAAGGGGGGGGGAGATGCCAATAATTAGAACAAACTATAAAGCTCTTGTGTATTTCTGTTTTATGTAGATAATAAAATATTACTTTAACATAAATATATAAGGATCTCTGCGCTTTTATTTTTTCCCCACAAGCACATCCAAATGTACCAAAAAACAAAGTATTTCTTTAAAGAGACTGAACAAAAATTACATCCCATATAGATTTTTTTTGTTCTCCTACTCATTTAAAGCTACAGGAAAAAAAACAGTTTCCAGAACCTGTTTGCTTTAAAAGAAATAAATATACATTGAGGCAGGCCACTTAAAAATGATATGAAAATATTTCCCTGGGTAGCATTTAAAAAAGAAAAATAGACAAAGAAAACATTTAAACTATTTCTGCATTTCAAAGGACAAATATTGAACATATATACAGAATGGTAAGGTTTGTGTGGTAACTTTTTTATTTTAAGTAAACCTATTCAGGGGTTTAGAGGATCTACAGAAATCCTTCCCCCTAACGCCTTCTTTTGACCTTACCCAGATATTAATAAGTGTCTGAAAGTTCACTTCCTCTCATTTGCCATTTCCTCTGCCCCTGCCCTGAAAGTCTTTAGGAGGAATTCATCCCCTGACCATAATAACCAGCAGCTCAATACCCTTAAAAAATTAGTGTCCATATCGTTGGGAGGTATGAGAAAAATAGAATAAAAACAATGGAATAGGCTTCCTGGAAAAGTGAATTTGTCTTCTCAAGAGGACAGAAGAGAGAAAATCGGATGCCTTTCTAAGGTTCAGAAAGATAATGGAAACACATAATCTTAAATCCCACCTGCGTACTCCAATGTTTACCTGCGAGTTGCTTTGGGAGAAGTGTTCATTGGCCTCAGAATTCTCAAACATCCCCCTAGGCAAACTTTGCAAAGATTTTTTTAAAATAAAAACGCTATATACCCCCCTTTTGTGCTGAGTAGATGTTTCAAAATGTGAATCTGTCACAGTTTCAAGGGTTATCCCCCCACCCCAATATAGAATATAATATACAGTTTCAAGTCCCCCCTCCTGCCTTCCCTCTCTACAGCCTTCTGCTTTTTGGAAAGTTAACCGTTTTCCCGGCGAGGAAACGCATTTATTACATCGACTAACAAAAGGGAGGGGGGGAGGATTGAAAATGGCATTTTGGTTGCTTTGTTTTCACATTGTTTGGCTCCCTCTGGAGAAAAGAGAAAAGGCAGACCGAGTTAAAACGGTCTCTTTTTTCTTTTTCTTTCATGCCTCCCATTATGCTGAAATTTCAATAAAGGACAGGGAGGGATGCCTCAAATACTGGAGAGCAAATCCTAAAGAGAAATGGCCCCATGTGCCTGTGGCCGGAACAACTGGGGTCCATGAGCCACTGACACCAAGCACTTGGATTTGAAACCAATCCCATGGACTTGTTTACTTGGAATTAAGTCCTATTGATTTGCATGGAACTAATCGTGGTCACCTTCATAGCTTTAACCTCACTGGTTTCAATGGGATTCTCTATCAGTTTAAATCCGATTCTCTGATGTGTTTGGCACATAATGTAGGTCCTCACCGAAGCCAGTGGGAAACCTCACACTGAGATGAAAAGGTCCAGGCTTTCCTCCAGTGAGCGCAATTCGGAAAACTCTTCTGTTACACCCAGATTCTAAACAGCGCGGAAGTAAGTTCCAGAGAAACTATCGGGACTTGCTTCCACCTAGGTGCTTATGAAGCGGGTGCCAGCCTGGAATCATTTCTACCTTCTTCGGCTAAGCAAGTGGGAAGGCAGACAGTCTCGCTCACGCTGCAATTCTGAACTTACTTCCAAGTGACTCTGCTAGAGGATCACAATGAAGGGTCTTTGGGGTTTGTTTCTCTTCCTTCCCTTTCCAAATTTAAAAGCAGATCTCAGCATAAGTGTCCTAGCATAGGAAAGAGTCTAGTACTCAAGTGGTACAAAGAACATCCTGTACATGACCTGCGAAGCCAAGTATTCCTCTCTCTCTCTCTCTCTCTGCCCCCCCCCCCTATCCACAACTTTAGATCTTTTCAAAGTGCCACTTCCTGCTTGGAATAGTCTGGCTGAGTATAGCTGTACCCCTAAGCACACTTACCTGGCCTTGAACCCAATCCAACCAACCCTAAGGAGACTCACGTCCATGCGAATATGACATGGAAGTGCCCATGATTCTCGCTCTCTGGAGTGTGAACACACACAGAGAGAGAAATGTCCTCTAGCTTTTCCCCCAGTGGGCCATGACTTTCCCAAATGGGCCAGCAATCTTTAGATAGTCTCCATCTTTCAGTCGCCTCCCACCTTTGCCCCCAAATGATCTCTCTCTCTCTCTCTCTCTCTCTCTCTCTCTCTCTCTCTCTCTCTCTCTCTCACTCACTCACTCACTCACTCACTCTTTTTCTTGTCTTATATGTGGCGTCATTTCAGAACCGCATTTCTGACAGGCCAGAGCTGTTTCTTCCCACCTTTCCTTCCCTGTCTTCTTCCTGACACTCAAGATAGATTTCTGAGGAAAAGAGCCCAGCTTTCACCCTTCTGGGGGTTAAGGATGACAGAAAGGGCGAATTAAACATGACCGCCGACTAAGGCGGACTCCTTTGGGTACTCAAACTTTACAGCCGCACAAAGAAGACACCAATGGCTGTGGGCTGACCCACAGCTGGTCAGCTCTCTGCGAGGAAAACGCAAGTCATTTTCACCAAAGGAATGAATTCTGTAAACTTCAGTTTTCTTGCAGTGCAAATTCGGGGAGGGGGTGGGTGGGTGGGACCCTACCGAGAAGACGCTTCCTTCTGCCATCTCTCTCCCCCGCCCCATCCCTTCCCGGACTAAAACCAGGCGTAGCGTCCCAGCGCATTGAAGCATCTTTCCTGTGCTTCTGGCTGCCTTTGGCACAGACACGATGGCAAGGACCTTCCTGCTAAGGCAGGCCGACTTCTGCCTATCCGCAGGGAGGGTGGCTTCCAGCCCACCCCACGCCACCCCCCACCATTTGGAAGCCTTCTCTGCCCGTGCCCGCCCTGGACGCGAGAAAGACCGAGCGAGAGAGAGAAGGGGAGAGAGAAGGGGGAGCAGGCACCACTCGTCTCCGTCGCACACGCATCCATATACTCACTGCACTCCATTGCCTGGTTAGTCGCCTGTAAAGGTCAAAACACCCCATTCATTACACACTTTGCTACCATTTCAGGAAGAGTTCAGTGCAGTCGCCTTCCTTCCTTCCTTCCTGTTTTGTCTGCCTTTTTGCTTTGTTTGTTTTAAGGGGGGAGGGGGAAACAATCGAAAGGTCGGAGGAGTGAGGGGTTAGGGGGAGGGGGCCAGGGGCCGCCCCCCGCCCCCGCTCCCTCCCGCTCCTCCTCCGCCGGCGGCGGCGGAGTTCACTGCACAGGAGTCTGTACCCCGTGGTGCGGCGGCGGCGTGTCCCTGCTGGCCCCATACACGTCCTCGGCTCCCGGCAGAGTCCCTCCCGGGGGGGTCATGCGTTTCTCTTTCTGTCTCCTGTTACAAAACCACACGCGGACCACCTCCTTCTCGAGCTGGAGGCTGTCCGCCAGCGAGGTGATCTCCTGGGCGGAGGGCTTGGGGCACTTGAGGAAATGGCTCTCGAGGGCGCCCTTGACGCTCACCTCGATGGAGGTGCGTTTTTTCCGCTTGCGGCCCTGAGCCGCGATCTTGTCTATGCTGGTGGGGCTGCCCGACGAGGAATCGGCCTCCTCGAGCCACTTGTTCAACAAAGGCTTCAACTTGCACATGTTCTTGAAGCTCAGCTGCAGGGCCTCGAAGCGGCAGATGGTGGTCTGCGAGAAAACGTTGCCGTAGAGCGTGCCCAAGGCCAAGCCCACGTCCGCTTGGGTAAATCCCAGTTTGATGCGCCGCTGCTTGAACTGCTTGGCGAACTGCTCCAGGTCGTCCGAGGTCGGCGTGTCCTCGTCCGAGTGCGCCTCATGGTGGTGGTGCGGGTGGTGGTGCGCCTGCTGCCCGCCGTGCGGGTGCTGAGGCGGCGGCGGCTGCGGGAGGTGGTCCGGGTGGTGCGGGGGCGGCGGGGGCTGCTGCTGCTGCTGCTGCTGCTCCTCGTGGGCGTCTCGCAGGCCGTGGTGGTGCATGCCCGGCTGCCCCGAGCCCAGCATCCCATTGACCGTGAAGCCCGGCGGCTGAGAATAGAGGAGCCCGCCCTGGCCGCCGCCGTTGGACGCCGCCATGCCGGGCGGCAGGTGAGCCGAGCCGCCAGTCCTCCACGCCACGGCCGCGGCCACAGCGGCGTGGTGGCTTCCGGCGTGGTGCACCAGGTGCGGCGGTCTGCCAGGCTGCTGCTGCTGCTGCTGCGGGTGGTGCTGTTGCTGCAGCTCGTCCCCTCGGCCACCGGCCTGCACCACCGAGGGCTTGATGTCCTGCTGGCCCAGCGGACTGGTGGACCAGGGCGAGTCCCCTCCGCCGCCGCCCCCGCCGCCTCCCCCGCCGCCGCCTCCACCTCCGCCGCCGCCGCCGCCACCGCCGTGGGACAGCGCCGTGATCCACTGGTGAGCGTGGCTGAGCGGGTGCCCGTTGCTCTGCAGCGCGTAGTCCGCCTGCACCAGCGCCTGGGCGTCCCTGTAGCCGGCGCCCGGCTGCATGCTCCCCGGCGGCTCGGCGTGCACCATGGGCGAACTGGAGGTGAGCAGGCTGTAGTGGTTAGACGCTGTGGTCGCCATGACTCTCCGAGCCGGACTGAGGGCTCCGCTTAAAGGAGCCGCGCATTTGACAGCTACTTTTTCGCCTCGGGCTCCTCTCGCCTCTCGCTTCCCCCGCAAGTCCGCTTGGCAGAGCCCACTGCAAAGGCACGCGTCCCCGCTCCTCCCTCCCTCCGGCCCCCATTGGCTCCCTGCGCTTTGATTTACGTGGAGACCTCTAGCAACCGGCGCAGGGGGAGCCTCCCATTGGCCCCGGCCCTGGCGCTGACACCACGCCCCCCGCACTGCCTCCCTGGCTCCCTCTCTCTTTGTAATCAAACTCTAAGGAGGGAGACAAGGGAAGGGGGGAGGATACAAAGGGGGGGGAGGGAGGGAGAGAGGGGGATACAAACACACATGGGCGAAGGAGGGGGGCGAGAAAGCTCTGCTGCTTCCAGCCACATGGGCTGAGTCCGGGTGGTTGGGGGAGGCCAGATGATGCTGAAACCCCCGGGTTATTATTTTTTAAAACAGCCTTGTCCCTGTTTAGAGGGAAAGCAAGTAGAACGCAGACTGACCCGTTGCACTCCGAGACTCGGAGTGCTGTTGCTTGCATTGTTCCAAAACGTTATTGAATGGTTTACAGGCGCAGAAGGGACTCCCCCCCGCCCCCCAGCCACACAGAAAGAGAAAGGCTCATCCTTTCAGTCGGAAATTGCTTGTATAAAACAACAGCCAAGCAGGACGGGAGCGGTAGAATCCCTTTGCCAGAGTCTTTTTGCTTGAACTCTGAAGCCAGCCCCCTTCCCAACCGTCCACTCCCTACCTCGCGGGTGGACTTCCCACCTCCCCTTTCCGCGCACCCAGATGCCGACTTCCACGCAATGGCCAGAGTTTGTTTGGCGACATCGAGATTGGACTTTTTGCAACACTGGCCTGGCAATTGTTAGGTGCACTTTGAGGCAGGGAGAAGTAGGCGCTGGATGGTCCGAGGCGCGTTTTATTAGGAAGCAAATCGCGTCTAACCCTAGCATCACACCCGAAAGTGCTGGGCCGCCGAGTGCATACCCTCCGCCCCTCACCCCTGGACGCGTTTCCTTTTGTTTTTGGAACCCCGGGGAAAGTTGCTGCTCCCTTTCCACAATGGAAGGGGAAGAAAAACTGTAGCATGGGAAGGGGAGTGTGTGTTGCTGATCCCTCGGGAGAGAAACTCTCGCAAGTCCCCAAACTGTCCCAGCAGCAGGTGCTGCCTGAGAACAAAACCAGGATTCGCTAAGAATTTCAGGGCTTAGCGTAGAAGCAAAAGCTAACTGGCATTGTTCGCAGAGGCTCCCCTTCCCTCAAGACCACCGGTGTGTTTACAGATCTCTCTCTCTCTCTCTCTCTCTCTCTCTCTCTCTCTCTCTCGGACAAAAAGTTCTTCTGGCAGGAGTTTAGGACGCAGCAAGAGAAATTCAGTCTGATCCATGCTCCAGTTAAGCTCTAATGCTTTTAATGCTGTGTAAGTTGATCGACCTGAGTCTTGAGCCCAAATGCCACCCATGGGTTTAACTAGACCTTTACTGGCTACCCGCCGGATCTTAAGGGAAAGGTTGTCAGATCAGCGTTAAAAAGGGAAAAGTTTCAGAAGGATGAAGTGTTTGATCAGCGGAGGACGCCGGAGTTGGACTGTGTGGAAATAAGCAGCATCCCTTTTGAGCTTGATTTGTCCTTTTCTTATGATAAGCAGCGCCTGGCAAGGCTCCGCACCTCTTCTGGCCGCCCAGAGTCCTGTCTCCCACTGCGAGGGAGCCAAGAAGAAGCCGGAGCCTTGTTATTAGAACAAACTGATCCAGGTCAGGGAATGGACACAGGCAGACGCTCTTATCTCATTTGAGATGCTACACCGGGGCGGAAGGGGAAATTTACGACCACGAGCGAGAAGCAGTTTTCTTCCGAGAGTTGTTCGTCATTCATCATCCCAGAGAAGGCTCTCCGGCTCTCAATATTTCTCTGTGTGGGAGGGGCAGTGCACGCAAACATACATCCAAAGAGGCTGTACAAACACTGGATCTCCCAAGGGAGAGGGAAAGGGACAACTTTGGAACCGGGCGAAGGTAGAAGGCCAGTCTGGCAAAGTGCGCGCAGCCTGGTTCTTTGCATCTTGGCTCGGAGGTCAGTCTCACTTTGAGAATTTCTTCCGAATAAACGCTCGCAGGCTTGCACTTCGATGTCCAGATCTTACATTTGGAAGCCAGTCTCATTCAAGTCCTGTTCAACGTCCATGTTTAACTTACTGTGCGGTCCCTATGCAGAGTTGATTTAGGCTGGAGTAACATTGCCTGGATTGTATCAGCACTTTGCATCCCTCCCTCTGGCGCAGATCAGGACGCTGAGAACTCCTCCAAGAAAGTGGCGTCGTGTTTGAGATACAGCCTCGCAAACCCATGCATGTTGTATTGGAAGAGAGTGCCCGGAGTTCAAGTGGACTTATGCTCCAGTCAGTGTGCCAGGGCTGCAGCGCAAGGCTCCAAACGATGAGAAGCATGGTTTGGTTGGAGACAAAATAACATTGTTTTCCTCTTATGGGTAGTGGCAACCTGATAACTTGCTTTCCCATGCAAACTAATACTATCAAAAGATGAATGTGTGCAGAGTGCAAATTTGCTACGGGATTTAAATTTAAAACTTTTAAAAACGCACCGAAGTTGGTGTTTTAACTAACTTCTCTGCAGTCCAAAGATGCACCGGAAGCCGGGATCAACACACTAGAATAAAGTCTTGCCAGCTTTATTCTAGAAAGGTGCCGAACTGCCAGTCACTGGGTTGACATCAGCGAGTCTCTCTCCATATCTCAGCCCGCTCTCAATTCGGCCTTTTGGTGTTTACAGAAGTTCTTGAGCCAGGGCTGAAATCCAAGGGGAAGGCGGTTGAGAGGGGAAGCTTCTGCGGCCTCCCATCAGGCTTATCTCCCACCGAGACTTCTGACAGTCTCCTTGGACAGAGGAACCTCCCAAGAAACCAAACCAGCCCTGACATTAGTCGAAAGCAAAGGAGAAGCTTTTTCCTAGTTCAGTTTTAACTAGCCAGTTGAAATCAGTCCCCCTGGTCTCGCAGAGGAGGAAAGCCGTGCTTACGCTGGCCTCCTAAAGACCCCTATAGCAAAAACTCGCTATCCATAAAGCAAGCGAGCCGGGATGTTGGCGGGGGGTGGGGGAGGGTACGCTCCTCTGCTTAGTTACGTGGGAATAAAATCTCTGGAACTCAATGGGGTTTTCTTCCGAGTAAGCATGTGCAAGAGCGGCGTTTAAATCGTGCCAATTCCAAGCAGGAAAGAAAGTTGCTTTCAGTTCTAACTTTTCTAGCCTTGTGAATCGCGGGGCTGCGATTCCCCTGCCTGCCACAGGTTAGAAGCCGCAACACAGGGACAAAACCCCCATGGAACACCCTCCCCCCCCCCCGGCCTGGTCCTCTTTCTTCCGCACAGCCGCGCCCCGAAATGAAATTAACATCTTTCGCGTCTTTCCTTGGAGCAGAAACGCGTCGAGCGCAAGCGGCTGAAGTCGGAGGCGCTGAAGGCTGGCGTCCCGCCTCCCGGTCGCTCGGCTCTCCTGGCCATTAATTCGGCTGCTTAAAGGGCCCTTCTGGCTCTCGCGCTCCACCCCCCCCCCGCGTCTGCGGCAGGAAGCAGCGAAGGCGCACCAAGCGGCAGGCTGCGCTGCAAAGGGCGGGGGAGGCCAGCGGAGAGGGACGCGCGCAGGAACCCCTGGCGCCCTCGTTCCGTACCCAGCGGGCAGAAGCGATCTTGGACGTGCTTCGGGGCCGGGGGTGGGAAAGAGGCGGGGCTAAGTCTGCCCCCTTCCCCCCTCCCAGCTGACCCTGCTGGGTTAGAGGTCCCGGCTGCCTTTCTTTCCTTTTCTGCGCTCGCAAAAAAGCAGGTTGAAGGTGAGGCGGTGTCTTGGGCAGGCAGTGCAGCCGGCTGCTTTCTCCCTCTCCTCTCTCTTTCCCCTCCCCTCCTCCCTCCTTTTATTCAGCTCAGACCTTCTTCTCCTTCCCGCCCATCACTGTTCAAAACAGCTGTTCAAATACCAGGGCTGCTTACTTTGACGGGAAGAGGATTTTCAAACAACCCCTAAAAAGCTTTGAACTGACAGGCCTCCTTGATATCTCCTTCATTCTAATAAAGCTCTCCGAGAATATTCTCCATAGAAATATACAGTGTGTGTGTGTGTGTGTGCGCCCGCGCTCGTGGGGATTCCTTGTACTGTATGGGAGGCGGAAAGCTGCCTGCCTAAAAGGTCCTGCGCAGTGATGGCCTCAAGGGGTGGATCCTGCTTAGGGTTGTGGGGATCTAAAGCAGAACAGAGGTTCGCCGCACCTCTTATTGCTAGACAGGCTGCGAATCCAGGCTTGTGGAAGCCGGGATAACACAACGGGACATTGTCAGCTAATCCGGGTCTTCTCGTGCACAGGAAAGCCTAGAAGCCACCGCCTAAGCGTCGGTTTTCCAAACTACACGTCCGGGCCACTTCGAATAGGATTTCAGGACCAGACATCCATGAAGTGACACCCATGAACTGGCTTTGCTTTAAAGGATTTCTCTGTTCCCCTCTCTTTCACACCCCTGTTAATTGGCTATGATAATCGATTATTAATCACATGTATAAAATATGAAATGTTAAACATACTGTCTTTTTAAAAATCATCTTGTGAGACTGGCATCTTTGTTAACCACCGATGTTCACCTATCTCTTGATTCAGGCCATCAATACAATTTCCCAGATAATACATCTATGGAGAGAAGGTGATTTCTAATAAACACCCTCTCACATACCGAAGAATCCCCCAAGTATGGGGGGGGGGGGAGGAAAGGAGGTACCTTTTTCATTATGAAAACTTTGGCCTGCCGGAGACACAAACCGTTTAGGAAAATGCCTCTGGGGTATCCCTGGATGCAATCCAGTGCTATCTAATGCTTGTGGAGCACACCCCACTGAACTGAATCGAACTACTTCCCTGATCCTGAAATACTATGGGCCTAAATGGAAATGACCCCCCCCTCCACACACCCTCACACAAGGGACGATGCGAGGCCGCTTCTGAGCGAACTGACCAAGAAGCCACGACGCAGAGCGCGCAATGGCTGGACACACAAGAGGCTCTGCTCCTCCTGCGGCCCCCTCCCTCTCCTCTCTCCGTATTTAAAGGCCGAGCGTGGAGATATGTGCGCGCCTGGACGCGTTTAATGTAACTATTGTGAGCTGGAGCTGTTTTGATCTTGTTCCCTTTTAACCTTTCGGTACGAGGAACCATTCAGCCCTGCGCTGTCGTGGAGCTTTTTCCAGTGGGGCTCGAATGAACCTGATTTAGTGGAGAGGGAGAGACCCCAACAACACATGAATGAAACTTCAACTTTTAAGGGCCTACACAGAAGGACCGAAAAGAGAAAGGGAAAAAAAAAACCCTCTCCGAAGCCGGGGCTTCACAAGTGATCGCTTGAAGACTCCGATCTGGCACAAAGAGGCAGCTGGGCTGCTTTAATGAAATCTCCCTTCAAGCCGCAATAACTGCAGCCGCAGGGATGCATTTATAAGATGACTCAAAAGCTACATTTTCAAGTCGGGGCTCCTCCGGGTGGCTATAACAAACACGTTTAACTAAGAAGCCTAAACAGAAGGGACCGGGGGAGAGGGAGACCTCTGATCGCACACCGCCACACTCACCGCTGAAAGGAGAATTCACCCTTGAAGTGGACTTCTCTCCGCTCCGAAACAGGCTAACTTTATTTCCCCCCAAACCACTGAAGCGATGCTTCGAGAAGACGCAAAAGCCATCGGATCCACCCTCCCCATCCAAGTCCGTAGAAAAGTTTGATGAGAAAACGTTCCACCCTTTCCCCTCCCAAGCTGACAGCTGTGCTTTATTTAGCTCCCTCTTTACACAAGAGGGGTAGAACATTCCAACTTCAGCACCTGAAATTAAAATGATTTGGATTGCAGGATATTCCCCCCCCCCTACCATTCCTGCTTCATCCTCCGGTTCTGAATCTTGTCATTAAAATGATTCACCCTTTGTAGTCCGCAAGTGAATATTTTATAGGCAGATACCGCTACCAATGCTTCTAACAGAACGTCAAACAGTCAGACTTTAGCTATTTCAGGGATTACTGTGAGTAATTTATCAAAGGGACGCTGCTAAATTTGGAGTGGTGAATCTAAAGGGAGAAGGAAGAGAGGGGAAGAAATGAATTTCCATCAGGCTAGGAGACAAATTCTGTGTTCACAGTTAAATGTTGCCCAGTATGTGCTGAAATTTCCAACCCAGCCAAGGTATTCTTTATTGGTGTAGAGGACTTTTTTCACCCACCCCCTCTCTCTTTCCCTCCCTCCCTCTCTCTCTCTCTCACACACACATACACAATTTTTGTCTCTAGCTGAATAGAACAACTCTCTCTTCCCTAAATTAATCTGGACTCTCTATTCAGTTGATCGTAAGCCTTACATTGTTTGGGAATGTATGTCCCCTATAGACTGGAGAATGGTAGGGGAACCCAGTCTCCCAAACTCGCTAGAGGCATCCTAGAATTTTCCTACAATGATGAAACCTTTTAATCATTTGTAAAATCTGGTATAATAACATACAGCGCACACCCCTCCACCATCATCACACTCACAAAAGGTTACAGTTTATAATGTAGTGAACATTCCTCTCTCCTCTTCTGATTTGTGTCTGTATCTGTGTCCCATCATAATACTTAAGGAAGTTATTTATTTTTGGGGGGATCAGAGATGATTAAGGTAAACAAGCAAACAAACACACGGGACAGAAAGGACTTCATTCTCATCCTCATCCTCCCTGACTCAGTGAAATGGTTCTTCCTGGAACAGGTTTCCCTGTTCACACGCTGCCATGAAAGGGGTGCTGGGGGAGGAGAGAGGAAATGAAGCAGGCTGCCCCCGAGTGACTCCGGTCTGCAGCGTTTCACGGGGTACAGCAGAAGGCGTGTTGGGTGCGCTTTGGTTTGCCAGAAAAGAAGCCAGGGTGGATCTCAGCAGGTCAAAAACTCTTCTTTGGAGAGGGGTGGTGGTGGTGAGACTCCACTGCGGAGCGAGACCCTGAAACTTACAAATCTTTGACCCATAAGAGGACAGTCATGGGAGGGGGGAGATGAGTGAGTGAGTGAGTGAGTGAGTGAGTGAGTGAGTGAGTGAGTGAGTGAGTGAGTGAGTGGGGAGAAACAAAGCTTTAGAAAGTCACCTAGCTTATAGTTACGCTGACAGGCCAGCAGCCACCAAATGAAAAACGTAGAACATGATACCCGAGCCCCTCAGAGGCCGGTGGAGGAAAGTCCTGACAGCTCAAGTCTAAATTCGCTCATTTGTCATTGAAATCGGCGTTGGAACTCGTCCTTGGGGGGGGGGGGCTGCAAGTGCCCCTCCCTCTATCCCCGAGCTCTTTCGCAAGTTACGCAAAACAGTGATTGAGGTCTAAATCGCGTCAACTTGATAGGCGGTGGCGGGTCCCGATCCTCCTGCAGCTTCCGCATCGTGGAATGGAAGCATTCACTCTCCCCCACCCTCAGTGACTGACTGCTTGGCCCAGAGAAAGGCTATTTACACGCAGGTGGCCACTTGCCAACTCAACCTATGTGCCTGTTCAGTTGATTTAACCTCCCGGGCTTCAACCAGAGCAGTCTGGCTCCTGTCTGCGCATCGCCATCCTAGCCCGGGGGCTCACTCCTAAGAAGCGACTCACTAGTAAGCGCGCCGAGATTGCAGCATTCAGGATACCCAGAAGTCCGTTCCTGCTGGAGGTGCATGAGGGTTTGTGTGTACGTATAAACCGTCTCCCAGCCCCCCCCCCCAAGACTTTGCCATGATGTCATTGGACTGCGTGGGGACGCGAGGCCTGAGCTGGGACCCCTTTCCCTGTGGCGGGAGGGGGGCCGCTGGGAGGCCTCTGCAATGGTTCAGGAGGGGGAAGGGACAGCATTTCTTCTGTGCTCGGTTTGGAAGCGGAGGAGGAGGAGAAGAAGAAGAAGGGAAGGGAAGCAAACGAGGAGGCCGGCCCATTGTCCAGAGAGGGTGCATTTTTGCCAGCCCACTGTTGGTTGCTATAGCGAGGAAGCAAAACCAAACAGAAGAGCCCACAGTTCGCCTCGCTCCGCTCTCCCTGGCTCCTGCGAGAGGGAGCGCCCTCAGTCCCAACCAAAATAAAAGCGTCAGCACTGACCCAAGGGAGCTAGCTGCCTGGCCTCCAGCCAAGGATGGAGGCCAGGGCACGGGTCATTCTTGGGGGAAAGCAGCAAGGGGGGTAGGGATGGGGAGGAGAAAAGGCTAGGTCACCGATCCCACTGCTTCGGATCTAAAAGGGGAAAACAAACCCACCACCCGGGTAAAACTGAACCTCCTACAGATTTAAGAGGATTGGGGGGGGGGGAGGAGGATATCATCCATTTAATTTCAAAGGTCTCACTTAAAACGGGTCGGGCGTAGGTGGTGGACTATGTGCTTTGCTAAACCACAGTGGGCCTCTGACACGCCTCTGCTTTATATCTCCTTTCTTTTTTCTGCAGCCACCGAATGAAATTCAGAAATTTTCGGTCCCTACCACCTTCTCCTCTCAGAGGTCATGCCTTTTAGGCTCTGTGCAATGACAGAAGCCACTCTGGGCTGCTGTTTTAGGCATACTTACTCGAGAGTAAGTCCCACTGA
The DNA here is from genome assembly GCF_028583425.1 of Eublepharis macularius. Classification (NCBI taxonomy): domain Eukaryota; kingdom Metazoa; phylum Chordata; class Lepidosauria; order Squamata; family Eublepharidae; genus Eublepharis; species Eublepharis macularius. Next base: position 89,943,857 of record NC_072790.1, on the reverse strand, counting down.
ACTAACTTCCAAATTAACAGGGTTGCAAGCATAGATTTCCAGAGGACACTGGGAGATCCTGGCCGCTGTCTGTTCTCGCCCAGAGCTTGTGGTGTCAGTGGCCCAGAAGCATGCCTCTTTGTTTTCTTTTTAATTAACTAATTAAGGAAAACATCAATCCAACAACTTCTTTTCTTTTTGGAAAAAGATGAGAGGGCAGAAGAGCTCTCTCCAATTTTTTTTTAAACGAAGAGACTCTTATTTTGCAGCGGTGTATTCCCCCTCCCCAGTTCTTGCTTCTATTCAACTTTGAAACAGCGTAGCGAGAGAGGAAAATAATGAAGGTTCTTGGCTCCAGATTTTAGTTAAGCGTGTGGCTCAAGGTGACAAGAAGAAAGTTAGTTACTTAGTTAATTGGTAATTAGTTCATTGGGAATCCTGCTAGCAGTCTGTTCTAATGGCATTGGTTAGCGATGGGGGGTGGGTGGGTCTGTCGAGTCCTACCTTCCCATCCAGTTTATATTACAGTTAAAGAAAAGAGGTCAGTATATTTTCAAATTAGCCTGTCTTTATCTCTGCTTCTTTCTGTATCTGTCTCCTTAAAAAAGAAGGGCTGAAGATGTACCTTTCCTCCTCCCCGCCCCCACTCATCCGTTCAATGAGACCAGAGTGTAATGGCTTTAGATGTGAAACTTTTAAACTAGAAAGCAAAGTATCTGAAATAAGAAAAATTAAAGTTTTAACTAGCCAAATCTGAACACTTGTTTTAGTTTAGGTTTTTATTGTGTGCAGGCGGGCTCCAGGGTTTAGTTTGTCTAGTTTTCGAATGGCAGTTGACAGTTGTAATTTGACAGGAAAAAGTACTTTACAGGCTATCATTTAATGCATTATTCACATTTAATAAAAATGCTTGAAAGAAATCACCTTAATGAAGAGAACATTTGTAGTAATTTGGTGATAATTATCAGAATCGCCCAATATTCGCAAAGGCGGTATCATTACGTGTTGGGAGAAAAGCAAAACACATTATTTTAATAGTCTGATATGCAAACTATGGACCATTCAATTACATGGCTTAATAACGCATACATGATGTGATCTTGTTATTGGGATAGGGAGGTCTGCAGTAATTCACTCCAAAGACCAAGTGTGTTCTTACATCCAGTAAAATCCATTGCCATGGATCAGGGGGGCCTGCCAAACTACGTTTAAGAGAATAAAAATTAATGACTGAGAATCTGAGCGTTAAATTAACATTAATTATATGACCTGCCTGCTGGAAAGATTAAATTTCTTACGCCCTAATTAGATAACGTCTCCTAGTACATCACACAATTTCCTCTCCTAGATTTTTGGTGCAGCAAACGCCGAATGACTTGGGGAGGGGTGTTAAGTGTGCGTTGTTGCTGCCTCTCCCCTCAGCTTCCTTCAGAGTTGCCGGCAAAGGGAAAGGGGAGCTCAGGGGATGCTTCTCCGATCACCGTGTTCTTCCAGCAGGATTTCGGTAAGTAATTCCACAGCGAGCGTTTGGCAAATGAGCACCAGCAAGCCGGCAGCCGAAGTTAGAAACAGCCGAGTCTCCGCAAGTACCGCACGGCTCCGCTAGGGGCTAAGAAGGGGCCTCGAGAGCCGTCCCCCTCCCCCTTTAACAGCTCGCCTTCGGGGAGAGGAGCGAAGAAGTCGTCAGAGCCGGCTTAACGGGGCGGCGGAACATCCCAGAGCCCGCGCTTCTGTCTTGCCTCCCTCCTGTTCTTCTCTCTGGGGACACACGCAGACTGCATACGGGACAGCACCGTCCCTCCCTCCCTCCCGAGTTTATTTTACAATGAGCCTTCAAAGAATAAGGCAGCAGGACGATCTCCCCCCTCCCCTCCCCTCCCCCCCTCCCGCAGCCCCTCGTAAAAACCGGGAAACAACATTGCCCGCCTTTTGCAGCGATTGAGAGACGCTTCTCCCTCCGCCCCCCTTCACTCTAGCCTCCATTCAGGAAACGGCCTCTGCCTGCACATGTCTGTTCCTCACGGCGCCCACGTTAATGCTTCCTTACTAGGGAGTAAGCCCCAATAGAGTACGTGGGATTTACTTCCGAGTAAATATGTCCCTGGCTGAGAGTCTGTGTGGGAGTTCTTTGGAAACAGTCGTCGTCCTGGTCCAGTTCTGGCGAGACAATGATATGGGGGGCGGTGGGGGGAGAGGCGGGATGAGGGGACTTGCCAAGGGCCGAAGAATCCCCTTCTCCCGCTTTTTCACTCCTTCACTTTATGAGGGTTTCCAGCCTCTGGAGAACGGCCCTCCACGCCCTCCACGCCTTAACTGCTTCACTTCAGGCGGTAACAAAACGCTTCAGTTCCAGACAAAACAACTGCAAAGTAACGGGGGGGGGGGCACACGCCGCCGCTCTTGTTTGGGCGCTCTTCAGCATCCAATTACTAGGAAAGCCACGTGGGCGCCCGACTGTCCTCTCCTTGTTATCTTGGCCCCTCAGAGCTCGGGACACAGCAGTGTAGCTAAACGAAACACTAGGGGTGGTGGAGGTGTGTGTGAGTGGGCGCGCTGTGCGCGTGCGGATCGTATTTTCCATTCGTTTGTCTGACATTGTTTGGGATTGCGCATCCTGAAGACCAAATTTTGGTAAGGACGCCTCAGTGACTTCTGCCTTCTGCAAGAACAAAAGGCGTGGAGTTGCAAAAGGGGCGCCGAAGTTACGCCGGGCCCTCGGCGCAGAGAGGAGGCGGCGCTGCGTCCGCAAGAGCAGGGGCTTCCAAATCAGGCGAGCAAAGTCCATAGGATGCATCCGGTGTTATTCTCACAGCAACTCCTTGATGCAGATTGGCTCAGATATGGGTAGCGGTCAAAAGGGTCCAGGGCCAATGTTCTTACAGAGCGCGAAGTGGACGTAGCCTTTTCTGCAAAAGGACCTCAGTACCAAGTGTCATAATTTCTTTTCTTCCCACGAGTTTTTTTGTAGTGCCTCTGTGTGGGGGGGTCTATGAATCAATATAAAGGGGATGGAGGTGTGTGTGTGTGTGGTGTCTATGAATTAATATAAAGTCAGAATACAGTTTCCAGAATTCTCTGAAGGCATCTATGACAGATAAACGAATTTTGAATAGGGTGACAATAGAACTCTGTGTTTAGCGCATGCGTAGTAAGAGTGCAATGGCCGGTATAATGGAAATGAATGCTAACGGGTTGCATGAAAGGCAGGAAGTTTACCTGCGTAGTTTCTCATTTCGTTTATAGGCCGCCTTTCTCCCCAATGAAGAGCCAAAGCGGTTTACATCATTAGAACAAGGACTGTGACCACAGGGCTAGAGGATAAAGGGGACCAGGAAAAAGAGAGTAGGTGCAAATCGGCCGATGGGATGTGTGGACGTGACGGAGGGCTGCTGGTGATGAGTGGAAGACTCCCAAAGGCCAGTCGTAGTTATGTTTGCAGGCAAGGAGGGTCTCTCCGCGGCGGTGCATCAGTAGTGCAAATATGAACTACAGCAAGTGCCATGGCTCTCCTTAACTTTCCCTGCACGGCGCCGACTGAAAACCCACCTGTCCCTCACTGTCAGAGCTATAGTTGGTGATGTAGCCGGTCGTCTAGTGTAAACACTATGATGTCAATACTTCCACCTCAACGCACCTTGGATTTCCAGCCTCAACTTTTCTTGAGAGTGGGATAACATTAAAGGTCTCTTAAAACGAGTTTGATTTGTGATCAAATTAAAGAGGAGTCCCTGGCACTGTAAAGACGAACAACGTTTCTTCCAGCATGAACTTTCCTGAGCTAGAGCCCACTTCATCAGATGCAGGAGATCTGACTCACGAAAGTTTGCGCTGAAATAAACGTTGTTGGCCTTTAAGGTGTCACCGGACTCCTGTTTAATTTTGTGGCAACAAACTGGCTACCCTTCTGGAAAAGCTGTGGTTCACGTAGCAGAATGGCTGTCAGTGGAACTAGAAAGAGCTGTGCTCAGCAGGACTTATTCCTCCGACGAAGGCCTGGTTCACACGTGCACTGGAGAATGAAGTGCCAATAAGGCCGAAAGAAGCCGACCGCTATAAACTGCAGAATGCGCACTCCAGGTTGGAATGTTCCTTTTATTATCCCCGTTTGCTTGCTGTGCCGGGTTTTCATTTGACACGAGGGGACATTCCGAAACTCCACCTGCATAAAGCGGTGCAGTCCATTTTACCTGAGGAGAAGGATGTAAGCCCCTTTGGGTTCCCATAGAGGAGAAAGGCGGGGTATAAAGGAAACAAACAAACAAACAAACAAACAAACAAACAAACAAACAAACAAACAAACAAACAAACAAACAAACAAACAAACAAACAAACAAACAAACAAACAAACAAACAAACAAACAAACAAACAAACAAACACATTTGTACTTCTGAACCAGGCCTTAGAAAGGTCAAATTGTGTGACTGAATGTGCCCCAGGAATGAAAGACCTATATCGGCAACTAGTGCAAGGAAGACCATCTAGTGCTGGAGAAGAGGGTGCATAGTTTGTGGTTGAAGGGGCGGGGGCGGTGCTTGGCAGCTGAAAGACTTTGCAACGTCTCAGTGTGGACTCCGGTTTCCTGGTCTCCTTATGCTTCGCACCTTGCTTCTTCTCATTTCTCACCAGGTCGCAAGCCTATAAAGCGGATCCTAGTGGGACTTACTTGTAAGGAAGCGCGCGTAGATCGGGTTGCAAGAACGCGCGCCGGGCTTCGCAGCAGAGCGTGCTTGGACTTCCGCGGATCTGCCCCCAGCGCAGAAGCCCATTGTGTGCGGCGAGCTACGGCGCCTCCCGCTAGCGAGCGCTGCTGCTTTGATTTACTGCCGGGATCTTGGCGGCGCAGGCGGACAGAAGCGAGGCGCGCTTCAGAATCCTCCCCTCCTGTGGCTTTCGGCTTCAATCCTTTTCAGATGCCGTGCGGACATCGCACAGCATCGGCGAGGGTGTACTTTTTACCCGGTAGCACGATCATCTGAGCGATGCCTCTGACATAAATCCCGCAGTGTTCGGTAGGGTTTATTCCTAGGTAAATGGGCACAGGATCTAAACCCAGGGTACGGATCGATGAAGCCTTTCCTTGCATGAGCCCCCCACTGCTTCCGTGCTAAATTCGTTGGGGGAAACTCTATTTGAAAAGTCATCCGGATAAGTGATAAAATGCCTTGGCAAACCTGTACGGCTCCCCCCCCCCCGCTCACTTTCCCCCCTTCGCCCGATTTGCTGCTTTCCACGGATCTTGTCGACATTTATTTGGGAAGACAGGTATACAAATGTTAGTAGACTGATACCTCCTGGGTTTCACCAGCGTGTTTCCGATCTGCGTTGATACATTTCTTGCCTTTGGGTTTGATGGTCTATGCGGCAATCTGCTTTCACAATGAAAGCGCTCCCGGGCAAGTAAGGATTACCCCGGTGAATAAAGTTCTGGAGGATTGCTTTCTCTTAGCTTTCTGTTCGAACACGAATTCTGGAGCACTTCAGTTGAGAAGTATGAGAGAAGTATAAGGCACATTAAGACGGTTCCACTCCATAAATGCCATGAAGAAAAGCGAGAGGAAGCTATGCTTAAAGAAAAGCCGGGCTTCCCTCTCTTGAAATAGTATCTGAAAAGGAGCCCTAAAGTTGGCAACCTTGAACCCTTTTGGTGCCCACAACCATCCTGCTGCAAGCCATACCTGCTGATCTTAATGAGACTCCTCTTCAGTACATGAGTTCATGCTCTGTTTGGACATAATTTAATTACTGACTTCAGAATAATCTTCCACTGAATCTGTGCTAGCAAATGGCAAGGCCTGTGCCTCTAAAATGGCTACAAACACAAGAACCTGCCTTACGCTGAATCAGACCACTGGTGGCAGTTCCCCAGGGCCTCAGGCAGAGGTCTTTCTCTTCACTTGCTCCCCGGTCCTTTTAACCGGAGATGCCAGGGATAGAACCAGGGACCATCTGCATGCAAAACAGAGGTTCTTTCACTGAACCACAGTCCCCGCCCTAGTTTCTTGTTCTGCCTTTTCCATCTGAGAAAGCACTTCTACAGTGACCAGTAGGTGAGGTCCTCCAAAAGATGCTCTAGGGAAGTACTCATGTGAATAAAAGTAAGAATAAACATGTGCCCAAATAGTAAGAGTATCCCATGACAGCCATCAAACAGACCCAAATTTTATCTTTTTACCCAGTTTATCTGGCCATGTCTGATTCTGCTAAGATAAATAGCCACTGCTTTTTTTTTGCTGTACAAAATGTTTTCTTTCTGATTTGTTTCTTGCAGAGTATGCCATGCAATCCTTTGCATGTTTACTCCAGGTTCTGGTGAGGCTTCCTTGCAAGTAAATGTGCAAAAGTGTTGATCCCTAAAGCAACAGAACATTGAAAAACAGCCACAAAGGTGCTTGTAAATTAGATTAGAAACAGCAGTTCTGCTATGGACTGCCCTCTCTCATGGATATCAGGTGGAAACAGTTCAAAATCTGTAATAAAAATTGAATGCCAAGGAAGCCATGCATAAAGAAGGGCCCAACTGCATGGCCTAGGAAATCCAGGCACCTTCCACCAGTATCTCAGCTTCCATCCACAAGCACAAAGCAGGAGTGTGCAAAGTGCAATGCGCAAGCAATGTCCATAGGACAAACACATAACTAAATAAAATAAGCAAAGCACACAGAGCAATAATATCAATTAGACCATTGGGAAAACTTCTTCATAGTGATTACCTAGTCCTTGGTCAAGAAAACAAGATTACCACTTAACTCTTCTTAGTTATTACAGTTTAGACAAGTCCCCTCAACTTTTGGAGAGCTTTCAAAGTAAGAGGCCTAGGACCACGAGTCTTAAAAGAGAAAAAAATCTACATATATTTCAGTGTGATTCTATCCAGGTTTACTCAGAAGTAAGTCTTGCTGAATTCTATGAGACTTTTTAGTTAACCTTTAACCTCTAGTATTGTTTGATGTTCCATAGAAAGGTAATTGCTAAAACATCACATCTGTTAAGTACAAAGATGTATAGCATATTTTCTAAAATAATATTCATTCAGAGATGTACTGTTGCTAGAAAGATTTCTGACTTTGATCTCCATGCTGAAAGTGCTGTATTTGTTCAAACACGTCTCTCCATTCATAGTGCAGAAAGTATGTGATTTCTCCATGTGAAGGCACTTGAAATCGATTCAATCCCTTCTTATTTTTACAATAAATGTCATATTATTTGTATGTGTGTGTGGGATAATATTCAAATCAGCACATGGTCACTGTTCAATAGTAAATGCCCAAACTGTGTTGAATTGGATCTAGGTAGCTTGCCATGCACTTCAATAAAATAATTCTTTTGTTATTCTTCAGCCTGAAAATATAGAAGGCAGCATCATTGCATATAGGGATGTTCAAACATCCATGAGTTCACCTCACGGCATGGTTGCCAGCTGCAGACAGACAGCCAACTTTTTGTTGACCAGTTGGGTTGTTTGTGGAAGTCTGAGCCTGTATATAGGATTCTTTTTTCTGTACTAAAACTGTACAGTACAGTACAATTAGTACGTCATTCATGCACATACACATTCAGCATACACAGTCGAATGGTAGTCCTATTTTCCATTCTCCCCACTATAGCATAGTGTCTCTGCATAGCTCTCCACAGCTAATCTTATAAATAAACAGAAAGGAAAGCAATCAGCCAGCCTGCTATGCCAAACCCTGTATTTTAAAAAAGTCTTGTTCTATAGTGTATGTGTTATTGATATTATTTCACACGTGCACTTTTTTGCACAAACTTAATGGGAGATGCAGTCCCCTCCCAACATCATTTAATTACCTGACTCAGCCACCCATCATCCACTGTAGACTCATCTTCCCTATTGCACAGATGCAAAAGGCCCCACAAGGCAAAGAAATGAAGCTCTACTATCACAAGAAAACAAAATTGGACCACATCTACTGCACAGCCCAAAGCTGTTCAAATCAATAGCCATTCAAGGAGGCTTTGTGGACTGGCAAACAGACTGAAGGCTCATGGCAGATAGTAGCTGTCAAATACGGTATGTTTGGAAGTTGAACATATTTGCCACAAAGTATGCAACATCTAGAGATACTTGACATATGATCCGGACTCCAAAGCCACATAATAACTTGTATGAAAACCACCCAAAGTATCATGAAACAATGTTGAAGTTTTCAAGCTCTCCAGAACTCAGAATGTATACTAAAAAATAACAACGGGGGGCGGGGGCGGGGGGGAATGATGTTTCAATCTTTGATGTTAAGGCTCATTGTCTGGATCTTCTTGTGTAGAATGCCAGGTAGATTTGAATGGATGGGTGCTAGGTGGAGTGGGTAGGTTGCACCTTTGTTCTTTTGGGAAGAAGAAAGGGGAAATGACAAATCCCACATCCAACTGCAAATACAGAAAGCAGGGGTTAATCAAATGTTTTGAATGTCATAAAAATATTAGTCTCTTAAAAGGCTGAGAGCAGAGGAAGCGTGTGGTCGCAATATTAACAAATTAAGTTCTGTTACTTAGCAGGTTTTTTTCTCCAGTTGAAGAATAATTTCCTTTATCAGCTAAATTCAGATATTTCCAAACAGATAGAAGTTGGAGAACCAAACAAAACTCCATGCTTTCTGTTAAGACCAACTAAAATCACAGAAGAGTATGAAAGCTTTTTAATTCTTCAGACCTGTTCATCAGACTGAATGACTTGTCTATGGCTTTTCCATGCTTTTCGCACCAAGTAGAAAACTCTTCACCCGATATGGATCCAAATCACATATTTTCCCAATGTGCAACACACTAAAAGTGAAATCCTAAGTAGAGATACTCCAGTCTAATGGGCTTAGACTGGAATAATTCTGTTTAGGATTTCACTGTAAAAGTGTGGGAAGAGAACACATCCAATCATGCATACTCACCCCCTGTTCCGACTTTTCTTGGTATTCAAGTACATTTGTTATAGCTTTGTGCATTTATTTTGTTATGAAATTATGAAAATGGAGTATTTCATAATTATCATAATTAATAAGAACAGGAAACAAATTCTCCATTCTAAACAGCCCAAAATACATAATTTTCTCCGCCCCCTTCTCTTATATATTTATTACCATCTTGTTCTCCTCTCTATGATTCACTTTTACAAGGCAGCCAGCATTTCCCTAATAAGGGCATAGGGAAAATCAGGTGTTCCTTAGGGGAAGTGGGGAGAGAGGTACTCTGGGCGTTTGTGATTGACTGCAAGCTGTAGCCACTAGGATTACATACATGTGTGAGGCATTCCAATCCTCTCTCCTTCCAGTGCCTGCCCTGCTGTGCCAATCCTCCCTTTGCAACCTGCTGATCTCCAAACCTTGTTCCTCAGCCAAGCAATTTATGTCAGGTCTTCCTACTGCTTCCTGCCTGTCCAGATGCCTTGTTCTCCTTATGTCACCAAATATCCTTGCCCTGTCATTCTTCCTCATTCTACAGGGCTGCTGTGCCAAATTCCCTCACTACTCTCTGTGCTCTGTGTTAATTGTGTGTTTAGAATCTTTCCTATCATATCTCCCATAGGCTTGAATGTTAAATGGGAGTACTTTTTATTGCCTCAAAACAGGGGCATTAAGTAAGGGTCAGCCTTGGTTAGTAATTGGATGGGAGACCTCCGATGAAGTTTAGGGTTGCTGTGCAGAGGCAGGCAATAGCAAACCACCTCTGTTAGTCTCTTGCTATGAAAACCCTGCCGGATGTCCTCATAAGTCAGTTATGAATTTACAGTACTTTACAACACCACATTTCAACTTTTGGAGCCGTTGCCAAATGGGTCTCACTGATTTGAAGTAGCAAACAGTTCTAAACTATAAGCTAGTTTTAACCAAATTATTGATGCAGCTGACTAAGGATATTGCTCTTTGACTTTTTGGACATTAGAAAAAGGAAGCAAATATATAATACTTAACCAGCAACAACGAGGTGCTTTATTCTTTCCCCAAAACTAACTGTAAATTGATCAAAAAGAGTCCAGTAGCACCTTTAAGACTAAACAATTTTATTGTAGCATAAGCTTTCGAGAATCAAGTTCTCTTCGTCAGATGCATGGTATAGAAACTGGTCAAATATAGAAGAGGAGGGAGGAGGAGGGGAGGAGAGAGAAGAGGCAATTGGGGGGGAGAGGGAGGGTGCAACCAAAACATTCCTTTGCTAGTAAATGTAAACATCTCCTTTTGGTGTTGGGGTCAGTTGGAGTTCGCCCTGTTAGTTTGTAGCAGCAAAACCAATTCCAATGCAGTATAAGCCTTCGATAACCACAGCTCTCCCCGTCAGATGCATCTGACAAAGAGAACTGTGGTCCCCGAAAGCCCACGCCGGGTGTCACTGGGCTCCCCCAGACCCAGCCTCTGTAAAGGAAATCTGTTACCTGTGATAATGTGATAACCATTCATAGTCCCTATTCATTCCCAGCTTGACAGAGTCAAATTTGCATATGAATTCCAATTCAGCAGCCTCCCGTTGGATTTTGTTTTTGTTACTGCATTGGAATTGATTTTGCTGCTACAAACTAACAGGGCAAACTCCAACTGACCCCAACACCAAAAGGAGATGTTTACATTTACTAGCAAAGGAATGTTTTGGTTGCACCCTCCCTCTCCCCCCCTAATTTCCTCTTCTCTCTCCTCCCCTCCTCCTCCCTCCTCTTCTATATTTGACCAGTTTCTGTATCATGCATCTGACGAAGAGAACTTGATTCTCGAAAGCTTATGCTACAATAAAATTGTTTAGTCTTAAAGGTGCTACTGGACTCTTTTTGATTTTGCTACCACAGACTAACACGGCTAACTCCTCTGCGTAAATTGATCTAGAGCTTTCAGCCTTTGCTGGGTATGGTGGTAAGTGACAGGGAGAATCATGATGGTTGTTTTGGGGCATATGTTTGGGGGGACCAACAGGGAATTTTTTGTATTGGAGGCCTGGACAGTTGCTCATGTTGTCTTGTCCTTTTAGCAACTGTCTTGTCATGCAGTCACAACAGATTGTAAAATTTAAACACCAGAAGAAGATCTATGATATAAACCATCCCACACCACCATGATTTACAAGTTGAAGCCAAAGGAAGTATGTGAGAGACACCTTTGTTAAGAATATTAAGAAAGATAAAGTAAAATGAGCGCAATATAATGTATGGACCATGGGGGGGGGGTTCATTCTATTTTGGCTTTATTTATGAAATAAGCAAACAATTGCTTCATTTATGACACTGTACTTTGTATAATTAATGAAACTAACAAATTCTGTGACTAATTCATGAAAGCTGTGACCATTTTGCTTCATTCGTGTGAAGTCTTTGCTTAAATGGTCTCAACCTAATTTGTGAAAATGGCTATGCTTTTGCCTAATTTGAGAAATCAGCAAATCCTTTATCAATTAATGAAATTTCTGTGAAAGTATTCCTAACATCACAAACTGGGATTGCCTCTTTCTTCAACCAAGCAATGCCTTTTATTTTTTAAAAAATAAATTATTCTGCCAAATACGATGTTTATTTGCTTAACTACAGGGACTGGCATGTCTGCAGATGTAGTTCTATTTCCAGAAGTCAATCAATTGACCCAAGTGAATAAATCCAAGCAGTATCATGACTTGAGCATGTTTCTGTTTTTTTGCTACTTCAGGCTGGATCCTGATTTTGGCAAGTTTTCCTGTGGCCCATTAGAACCCGTGGCATGCATCAATTGCCTGTTAGATTCTGGTCAGATTACTCTTGCAAGACATGCTTCCAGGACCTCGTCTTCCAGGACAATTAATTTAAAGCTTCCATTGGGCCGATATTTTGGCTCCATTTCAGTCCACACTACTCAAGAACAGAGGCAGCCTTTTGAGGGGGAAAAAATAGCTCAAACTGATTTCCAGTGTGCAATGGGGGTGGATGTATTTCATTGGTATTTTAAAGGCTGGAATTTGTTTTAACAATATAGGAAAGGGCCCAAGGTTTAGGACCTGGTTCTTGGTCTTCCAGGGGTGAATATATCACTTAACTATTGCATGCATAAATGCTTGGTAAGCACACTTTCCATATGGTTCTATAAACTGACCCTGAGATGCTGTGGTTTAGTGGCTACTAGGTAAAGCTTCTATAATTGCTCAGTGTGGCACATGATGCACCGAGGGATAGAGAGAAGTATGACAGAAATGTTGCTGCATCCTTGTTAGAATTTTCTCCTAGAATCTGAGTGACTGGGCATAAGGTATTTGAATCTGCTGTGACTTACTGAAGAATATAATTTAAAACCTCACACTATTCCTATCAGTTCAATGATTTGTGCTGTATACTCTATGCAGTGAACACAATATATGGAGCTATTACAAGCCATGTTTTACTGTAACCGAAATTAACAAAAGAATTACCATTTCTACAAGTAGCCACAATAAGCTCTGTCAATGGAAATGAAATATCCCTAACTTCTCAGGAAAGAAATTATGAAGCCAGTGGAAACGTTACCATATTTATTCATTCATTCACTTTATAGTCTGCTCATTAATATAACTCTTTGAATAGTTTACAATAAATAACAAACATTTTTTTTAAAAAAAGAACACAATCATAAACATATTTTATCCCCAAATCTGATAAGATTAGAAGTTCCCATTTAGTAAATAATAGAAATGCCAGTGCCAGGGAGATTTTTTAAAAAACAGCTCCAGTTTAGGTGGCATAACCACCAAGTAAGGGGTACTCTATGAGACATGAAGGTTGCATGTTTTTAATAATGTCTTGCTCCACTTGACTTAAATAATTCAGGCTGCAAAAGTAAGAAGTAGATACTGGCAAATTTCTTGCAATTATGTTGGTGAAGTGAAGTGAAAAGTGCATGACATGCCTGACTTCTATTTGAGGTAGACCAGCCAAGATGTACTGTGCTATAAATTAGCTCTGGTGGGACAGGTACAACAGCTAAATTTCATGGATTTTTCACAAATCAGGTGGAACTCACTAATAGCTCACCAAGCAAATATTTTTGAGTCTCCTTAGGAGCAGAATGTGGAGGGTCATTCCCCCACCACACTAAGCAGTAGATGGTAGGAGGCCAGTATTCATAGAATTTGGTTTTCAATTAGTTCTGCTTTTCAAGGAGGCCATGAATTGCATAAACACTTCTGGAGTCAGAGGAGGTTTCCTCTCCTTTATGATTTAAACTGTACCAAGTTCCTCTACTACTTCTGTTCTCTACTCCGGCACTTCAGCACTTTTACTGACACTCTCGGGTGTGTTCTGTACCTAACAACGAAGCCATAATGAAGCAACAGAACACAAGCTTTGTACCAAGAAATATTACAGCCTGTACAAAGTAATGACATTAAGAAACTGAAGGATGAAAAATACATTCACACTGCTTTTAAAATTGACAAGTTTTTATTAAAATTAATGCAATTAAAATATTAAGAATATTTGCATGTTTTCTTATTGTGAATCATTTATTCTAGGATGTTGAATTCAATTGTGCTTCAGAAGTGGAATCTAGACACTTTGTTCCTCCCAATTTAGGATGCAGGACTACAGGTTTCCATTGAGGTGCAAAGTTGAAACAGAAAACAGCTGGGCTACTGAATTACTGAGGCAGGAGAAACTGCATGAGTGGGGTGTGCTTAACTGAAAAGAAATGAGCCAAAATTACACACAGAACTCATTGATTCGGCTTGTTAAAGTAGCTTCTAGAATGCTGAACCAAATCCAGGAAAACAAATCAACGGAGTCTCTCCCACTAAAAAGTTTGTGTGTTTCATTTCAGTTCATTCCTTCTGGCAATTTTCCTGAAGAGCGTCAATCAGATCCCAAGGGAGAGAGACCTTATGTTATTCATTAACTCTGTTGACTGAAAGGCAGAATGAAACCAATGTGTGTGTGAGTGCATCTACACACACACACACACACACACACACACACACCCCGCACCTGGGAAATGGGTCTTCTTCCTACCAATCCAGTTCTCACAAGGGGAGACCCCTCCCCTCCTATCAGTTATGGAAACACTTGGAAGGAATAGGCTGCATTGCAATTTGAAAGAGACTTCCTTGGGAGAAAGCACTATTGAATAACATAGAACTTACATCTGAGTAGACCTGTTTAGGATTGCTTTCATAGTCTTTCAGAGCACTTGCTTTTTCTGAGTCAATTGGCAAATGTGTAACTTTCCCATTTCAAAAGCAATTCTGCCTGCCCCTACATCAAAAGGAGAGCTTGTTTTGGGGGCGGGGAGGAGAGGAATTCAGCCACTCATTCTTTCTCTCTGCTTGTCTGCCCTTACGCAGTGGAGAAGATTGGCAGAGAGAATGCCCTGTTTTGCAGTGGAATTCTGAGCATCAAAAGGAGGGATTTGGATTTGCCCCCATTGTGAAAATAAAGCACAAGGAAACATGAAGCAAACAGACAACAGCATTATGCAAAGTAATGTTATTGGCACTACAGAAAAAGAAAAAATGGACATGAAGCAGGCTTGATTTTTGCACTTGTTGCAGCATTCTCCTACTTGGGAATGCCCCCTTGCTCCACCAGCTGGCGCTTGCCTCCCATGGATCCAGGGCTTTTTTTCAGCTGGAATGCAGTGGAATGGAGTTTTGGCACCTCTAAAAAATGTTCACATGGCCGGTGGCCTGGCCCCCTGATCTCCAGACAGAGGGGAGTTTAGATTGCCCTCTGTGCCAGTGCACAGAGGGCAATCTAAACTCCCCTCTGTCTGGAGATCAGCGGGCACTGGCCATGTGAGCATTTTCACTGAGGGTAATTTAAACTTTAAAAAATTCCCCCCTTGTTCCAGCTGACCCAAAGTGACGTCATTGTGAGGTCCTGAGTTCCACTGCCTCTTTTCCCAGAAAAAAAGCCCTGCATGGATCCATTGTTGTTGTTCCGTGTGTGTGTGATTGTGCTTGAGTAACAACTCGGTGAATCAATAGTTTAGACTAGGAGGGGGATTAATGGTTAATGCTATTTTTAATTAAACATGAAAACAGAACCTTATTTTCCCACCCTCCTTGAAAAGAACAGCGCGTGTTTGCGCATGTGCAACAGACCAAAACAAACAAAAAACCCGGACGGCTCAGTTCTGAGGCAGGACCTGCTGAACCAAAATAAACTAGCAATGAAATGGGATGATTCCAGAACTCTTGGAGCCATAACTGAAATGGAGACTTTTTTGATGCACACCCCTAGTCACAAACATCTTTTTACCCCAAAACTCCTTAAGACGCAGCACTGGTCACGCTCATGTGTAGCAAATCCCTAGTATCCATTTTATGAGCTTTTTGAGTATACAGGAGAGAACATGGACTTTCATAACTCCTGGGGGTAGAAAGCACCATCAAGTCATAGCTGACCTATGGAGACCCCTGCTGGGGCTTTCAAGGGAAAGAGATTAACAAGGGTGGTTTGCCATTGCCTTCCTCTGCATAGTTACCTTTGTCTTCCTTGGTGGTCTCCCATCCAATTACTAACCAAGGTTAGCTTCCAAGATCTGGGGAGACTGGAGTAGCCTGGACTATCCAGGTCAGGGCTAAATAGCTCCTATCATGACTAATTATTGTTAGATCCTTTGGGGAAAAATGTTGAGTTCTGGATTGCTTAGTGCACATAGGACCATTTCTTTTTAAATCCCAACATGCTAGCTCCATTTCTGAGGCCTTGCTTCTTTCCTATTTGAGTCTTGTAGAGATGGGCTTCAAGAACATAACTGTGGTGGTGGAAAGTGCCCTCAAGCTGTAGGCTTGAAATGTAGGGGCTTTATTTTTAATCCAACAGGCCAAGATGGTCCCATTTCCTTTGACATGTCCTTGCTGAGTTTCTTGTCAAAGGAATAAAGAGGAACTTCTAGTTCTTAAACCAGCAGCTGGACTCTAGCCTCTGCTGCTGGTTTAAGCACTGTGGTCCTAAAACTAGTGACAGTCACAAACCACTACAACTTGGGATTTCTGTAGTTTATGTGAAAATGTCACGATACATTATTATTCTTCCATTCTTATAACACTGCATTGAATAGAAAGTTTTCAATTTCATCTGGCCTGTTAATATTGTTTTTGTAACTTTGGCACAGTCATTTCTGGACAAGGTATACATATAATGGCTTGCACACTATACTTTGGGTCCTTTTGTCCGTTGCAAAGTCATTCCTCTGTTGCAGAGCATGCTGCCTCTGGTGCTAGGCACTTCTGTTTGCTCAAGGCCAACGTTTCTCAAGGTTCCAAAAATGTCTAGCTTGAGAGGTGCGTGCTCTGCAGAGGAAGACCACAACTGACAAAGAGAAGTGAATGTAGAACAGTGTGTAGAATCCAAGCCAATATGTCAATCCATCTGCCTAACATTGCCAAGCCCAAATTACCTTTCTGCATACGTTAATCAAAGCCATTGATTGTTTTGTTGGCCTGACCTTGCTGTTGTTACAATACGTTCGGACAGAAGGGTACCTATTTATTGTGAACTCAGCTGAAAATGAGTAGTCTGACTGTCAACCTTAGAATCTTTTTTGGACTGATACAAGAAGAGCTGATTCACACCAGCCCAGGATGTTCAAGATTGTAACAATAATTGTGTATTTAGACTATTTTTAACAAATGCAGGCAGTAAGTTTAAATGGGACAAAAATGAATACAATACCTACAGTTCTGTTTTTATATTACTGGAGAGATATTTGGTGAAAGTAACAATACGTTATTTAATGCCATATTTTCACATTATACCACTGCTACAACAAAACAATGGGGCCCCATCCTTAATTTATTTGCTTGCAAATATGATCTAGTTATAACATTCAGAACAGATTTAAATCTATGTTTCAGTAACTGTCTAATTCGTCTGCTACATTTAAAAAAAATGTACTAATTTCTGCTGTAACTTTAATCTTTCTCCTTCAGCACTGCAACCTTCTTCTGCATTTGTTAACTTCTTTGTCCATGGCTTTCATACATCTCCTGAAGGAGGCTTTTGCCTATCAAGTCTCACGCTACATTTGTTAGTGCTGGTGGATTCTTTGTTGTGGGTAGCCACGGCAATTCACTGCAGCAAATATTGCCAGGAGTTTCACGGAGGAAGTGCAAGTGCAAGTTTATGCTGGAATAAAATTTTGTTAGTCTTTACAGTGCCACCTTGTCCATATTTTGTTAATATAGATGTTTTGGGACCTGGAATTTTGATACAAAAGAGGCTCACTCTTGGGGATGCTCATGCACTGACATCTGTCTGGCTTCATGGATCATGTGCAAAGAAGTTATTTGAATGATATATTTTGATGATGTGGCAGGAAAGGCCAGTTGTTGTGGCCTACTGAAGTCATCTTTTATAGAAACAGTTTTGTTCCATGAGTAGCAATTTACTCCAGTAAACACAGAAAGAGTTACTAAAGGGAAGACCTTAAACTCAAATTTCTGCAAACTGCCTCTGGTTTCCTATAGGGCTGGAGTGATTAAAATCACCATACTACACTTATCTAATACCCATTGTCATTAAATACAATTAGAAAACTAGTTATCCAGTTAGAGGTCATAAAGCTAAAGTTAATTGCTAACCTGTTTATGATACTCAGGGGACAAAGCACATAAATACAGTTAGAATCAGCTTAAAACTTAATAGGCACATTACTGAAAATCTATCATGGACTTAGTCATTACATCACCGCAGTTCAGGAACCTGACTTGCCAATCTTCTGTGCTCCTGAGTAATAGGCTGTGATCCAAGCAGACTTACTTGGATGCAAATTCCATTGAAATCCACTGAAAGTTCCTACAAATAAGGGGAGTTTGTATGGATCAATGGGATGATGAATAACTCATAGAAGCTAAAGAAGACAAGTTCATACAATTTGGATCTAGGAAGTTTTGCAAGGCTCATCTTTTTGTGAAGACAGTTTCAGCTGGCTAGCTGTGTTGGTCTGCAGTTGAAGAGTAAAATTCAAGACCAGTAGAATCATAGAGACCAAAAAGATTTTCCAGGGTATAAACTTTCAAGAGTCAATGTTCCCTTCATCAGATATAAGTAGAAAGGGAAATCTCTGACCCGTTATATCCCAGTCACAAGGTTGGAGGGGTGTTACTAAGAAGTGAGTCATGATGCAAAGGTACAATGTAGCCTGATTAGAATAGGAGAGAAATGTTTAGGTGCAGGAAATGCAGAATGCTCCCACAGATGCCAAGTTTATGCATTTCCTACCCCCACATATTCTCCCCATCTCTAATAATGCTGCATTGTACGACTGCACGCTGACACCCTTCTTTGCAACACGTTTTCCACCTTCTGACGGGGGTATAAGGACTCAGATATATTCCTATTTGTATCTGATGAAGGGAGCTTTGACTTTCAAAAGCTTACACCCTGGAAATATTGTTGGTCTCTATGGTGCTACTGGACTTGAATCTTGAATATTGTTGGTCCCTAAGGTGCTACTGGACTTGAATAAGATTCAAGTCCAGTAAGGTGCTACTGGACTTGAATCTTATTTTACGTCAATTGTCATAAGAAAATTATTATTATGTACAAACTTTGTTCTTCTAGAACCCTTTTCTATTTGGTCACTTCACAAGATGTGAACTAAAAAAGTGATTCTCTGTCTCTGTGTTTGCATATAATAATATTTGTGTTAGATTCTTAAAAGTGCTGGGTGGTAAAAATTCTATTACATGCTTTATTTGGGCTAAAAGAAATACAAGTAACTAACTTTAGCATTTTCCATCAAAATGGGATACTCTAATTTGCTTTAGAGAGCTGCTGTTGTGAAGTAAGAATGAAAAACACACTGCCGACAGAAACTCTAGTAACAGCAGGTTGTGTCTGAAGGTTCCCCAGGTACAGCATTTCAGGAAGTTCAGTGGGCTGCAGCTGGAAGGGTGGGAAATTTCCATTCCATGAGTGAAGTTCTGTTCAATCCGATAACTGAGTGTGTACAATGAAAACTAGCAGCCATCAGAAACCATTCAACATGGAAGACTGCAGTGTAAGTGTATAGGTGACTTTCAGTGCCATCCTAAAGGCACTTTTCTAGGAGTACTGAACAAACCCGAGAAGGCTTCTGAGAAAACTTGCTTAGAATTATTCTTCTAGTTGCTAAAAAAAATGCAGACCTGTGACATAAAACATCTTGAGTGTGATGATAGCTGCAAACTGCTTGGCAATTGTTTAGAGCCACTATTCTTTGACACTATCCGGCAATGTCTAAAGATTGTTTAGGATGGAGTGCAAGAACTGTTGCACTATTGCAACTGCAGCTATTGGATGGACTGGGAAGACCTTAGTTAAAAACTTTGTTTAGCCATGAAGCTCTTTTGGAGCAAGTTGCTATTGCTCAGCCTACCCCCACCCCCTGCAATTTGATGAGAAAAGAGAAGGAGAGGAAAGGGGTTAGTCCACCTCTCCTCTTTGGCCAGCTAATTCACATGAACTCTTTTCCCTGTGTTCCATGTGTTCCAACTGACTTTGTTGTCCTATTTCTGACAGAAAAGATTTGGTGCTTCAGTCTTCTTAGGTTCTGACTTTGTCAATCTGGTTTTGTATTCTTCAATGTGAATAGCACATCAGGCATTGTAATTTGTTGGGCTGGGGAATTAACAAATCTCAAGCAGTCAAAACAATATCAAGTGCTCAGGATCAGTATCTGCTAATACTCAAAGCTCATGTGAAGAACTACTGATTCCATGAATCCAAACAGTATGGAAGTTACTCTATTAAATGAGGATGTGTGTGTGTGTGTGTGGTTGAGACACCGGAGGTAGGGGAGGGTAGAGCTATATAAAAAAACAGCGATGGATATAGGTATGATTCATACAGGTCTAAATGTGGATTAAAGTAACAAGGCAAGGGTCCAACATCTGAACAAGAAACAGTCCAAAAGAATAAAAGGCAGGGACATATGTCAAATGGTGCTCTAAAGTTCACAAGACCGGGATCTACTCAAACAGGAAAAACTCATTTTGGGGACAGATTCTGGTCACAGTTACAGGATAAGCAGCAGAAATCAAAAATAAAAACATCATTTCTTTCCAGATTTGCAAAGAAGGAAGTGGCAATCAAGTGAGCAAACTTACTAGATGAAAGAGGGAATATTTATAGGTTCTTGGAATAATTCCAAATAAGGTAAAAGAGGGTAAAATTCCAAGTGTGGACTATAGTGTTTGGAGGTATTCTTGCCTTGTTCTGTAATGTTGGGCTTTGATGGGCACTTCAAATAATTGAAATTGGGTCATTGTGTCACTCAAAAGTGGAACAGATTGTTTCTTTGGCTGAAGGCACACTGATTAATCACTGAGAGTCCTTGATTAATGATCTGATGGACAGCCTATTCTGCTCCAATTTGCATGATGAGATTAGGTATGGTCCTGCTTCTCTTTCCTTGTCTTGAAAACCCACAAGAAACCTTGTTTACTACCTTCATGTGACATACAAAGGCTGCTCATGGTGTCAAGATGCGGAAGGAAAAGAAACATAAGCAAAACGGAAATTTCTCAAATGTTTCCTGGCTTGATGAATTTTTGATTCCAATTTACTATGACATCTAAATTCAGGCATTTCAGTGAGGTTCCCCCCCACCCCGCAGCAGAAATCAGGTTTTAAAGAAATCTTCACAATGGGTCCAGGTACAGGAAGAAGACATGTTTCTAAAAATATGAGGGAAACGCCAGGTTTGGAGAAAAATCTTATATTCTACCAAAATAAGGACGATTTTACTAAAAAGACTTTTAAAAGTCTTTTTACTGATAAGATCTTGCTTCTCCGCTGCGACTTACCAGCCACAGTTGATACAGTAAATGAACTAGAGGCCCCTTGGCCGTCTTCGGGACCCATATTAGATCATTTCAGCCCTCTTTTCGGGGAAGAGGTGGACAGGATTCTGCAGGTGGTACGGCCTACCATGTGCCCCTTGGACCCGTGCCCGTCATGGCTGGTGAAAGCCAGTGTTGACGGGCTTCGGGATTCCTTGGAGGCGATTATAAACCTGTCCTTGAGCTCTGGGGTTTTTCCCAAGGCGCTGAAGGAAGCTGTGGTACGGCCTCTTCTGAAGAAATCATCATTAGATCCTGCTGACCTGCTCAATTACCGACCGGTTTCCAACCTTCCGTTTTTGGGGAAGGTGATTGAGCAGGCGGCAGAGAAGCAACTGCAGAATTTCCTGAAGGAGACCTTGGCCCTAGACCCCTTCCAGTCTGGTTTCCGCCTGGGACATGGGGTCGAGACATTGCTGGTCGCCCTCACAGACGATCTCCGCAGACATTTGGATCAGGGCAGATCAGCACTGCTGATTTTACTGGATCTGTCAGCAGCATTTGATACTGTCGATCATGAGCTTTTGACCCACTGCCTTGCCGATGTGGGGATTCAGGGGACAGCACTGCAGTGGCTGGTCTCCTTTCTCCATGATCGGGGACAGAGGGTGGCGCTTGGGGAGAGAGTGTCATCTCGTAGGCCACTGGTATGTGGTGTGCCACAGGGAGCGATACTCTCTCCATTATTATTTAATATATATATGCGCCCCCTCGCCCGGCTGGTGTGGAGTTTCAGGCTTGGGTGTCACCAATACGTGGATGACACCCAGCTTTATCTGTTGTTGGACGGGCGGCCTGGATCGGCCCCTGATGCCCTGGAGCGTGCTTTTGAGGCTGTGGCTGGTTGGTTGAGACAAAGTCGGCTGAAATTGAATCCCACGAAGACGGAGGTCCTGTATGTGAGTCATGGGGAGATGGCTTTGGGACCCCGGCTTCCTACACTTGATGGAGCAGCACTTACACTGGCCCCGAGAGTTAGGAGCCTGGGGGTGATTCTGGATTCCTCCCTGAAGATGGAGGACCAGATCACTGCAGTTGCCAGGTCTTCCTTTTATCATCTTTGGCAGGCCAGGCAGCTTGCCCCTTATTTGTCTCCCCGTGACTTGACTACAGTGGCCCAAGCAATGGTCACCTCTAGGTTGCATTACTGTAACGTGCTCTACGCTGGGCTTCCCATGGGCCTGATCCGGCGGTTACAGCTGGTACAGAATGCAGCAGCGCGGGTCATTGCTGGAGCACCGGTGTGGGAGCATATTACACCGGTGCTACGCCAACTGCATTGGCTGCCAGTGGAGTACCGAATCAGGTTCAAGGTTTTGGTGTTAACCTACAAAGCCCTATGCGGACTGGGACCGATGTATCTGAGGGACCGTCTCTCACCATATGAGCCCCGGAGGACTCTCCGCTCTGGTGGAAAACATCTTTTAAGTGTCCCTGGCCCTAGGGAGGCCTGCCTGGCATCGACCAGGGCCACGGCCTTTTTGGTCCTGGCCCCGGCCTGGTGGAATGCTCTGTCTTGCGAGACAAGGGCCCGGCAAGATTTGCTTGCATTTCACCGGGCCTGTAAGACAGAGTTATTCCACCAGGCATATGGCTGATGCTGGGCGGTGCCCCCCCCTGTGGAGGGGGGTGTTAAACCATCGCCCCGATGCGAACACAGATGCATGTATGAACTGCTGTGCAGTATGAACCGTAACATTTAATGCTTTTAAATGTTTTCAAATGTATTATTTAATGCTTTTAAATGTTTTAATGGTGGGTGATGTTTGTATTTTGTTATCCACCCTGATCCTGCGAAAGCGGAGAGGGCGGAATATAAATATAATAAATTAAATTAAATTAAATTAAAAATGCTGAGAACTCAGCAGCCATTTTGAATTGCCTGTGCAATTGTAGTCATGAGCCTGTGGTTGCTTGGGTAATCCAAAATGGCTGTTGAAGTTTCATCATGAAACCTGAGTTGTGTTGGTGGGGATGAGGAGTGAACAATCCGGAAAGACAAAAAAGTAAGTAGAGGTAGGAAGTCAAACCAGAAGGAAGGGAGGAAAGAAAAATGGAGTAAAAGGGAGAAGAAGGGAAATGAAGAGGGGAGAGGAGGCAGGGAGAAGCTGCAAGAGAGAAAGAAGGAAAGTGGAGATAGCATTGGGATTAGCTGGAAGAAGGATAAGATTCCCCACCCACCACCTGCAAGTCCTCTTGGATCCCTTGCTTGTTGTTACTATGTGACAACAGTACAAGGGGTGTTAAGGAAGAGTGTAAACATCTTCATTACATTAATAGTTTCTCTGAACTCAGGTAATTATCAGGAGATAATTTTTGCCCACTTTGACCCAACAAAAGGAAATTGCCGGCTTTTAGTTACGTGGTTGATATAATTGTTTTGCTATGGACAAAGTGGTTTGAGAAGCCTATCTATTCCAGTGTCTTATGAAATTACTGCTGTACAGATCAATTCTGTATTAATCATGAAAAACAAAAAAACCTTGAAGTAGTGGTGTTCGGCCATGCTCATATTTGACAGATTGATTCTTTTTTTTATTTTGTAGACACTAATCTTTTCCTGATTGGGAATCTTGCTTTCAGCTTGTAGTGGCTTGCAAGTTCTCATACAATCCACCAGACTGATAGTTCAGTAATGTTCCTGAAAAGTAATTAAATTGTGGAGGTCAAGGAGAGACACAGATTCCTCCTACCATTAAAATCCTTGATGCACCGATTCTGCCAATTCTGTGTACAAATTTTAATAGAGATGAAAGGCTAGAGGAAGAGTGCTACTTCTAAACAAACTTGTATTCAGTCTGAGATCTCTTTGGAGTAGTTCAAATTATATCCCTACCATACTGTGTGTGTAAAGTGCCATCAATTCACAACTGACTTATGGCAACCCCACTGCTACCATACTGCTACAAAGAAAAAACCAGGGTTTCCCCCCCCCCCCTAATTGAAACAAGAACTTATCAGTATCCTTTAAATATTGGTTAAAATTTAGTTCCTGGTTAAAAAAAGAGACCAAAACAAAGTCTCTAGGGAAAAACATTTCTTTTCTGAAAGGGGAATATTTCTCCAAACATATTTCTCCAATCTCACACACAATTCAAAGAGAGATGCAGACATTTTTATCCATCATTTTTATCTTTTATGGCTACATCAAACATGAGAGGCACTCATGGTACTGTATGATAAAATGTGATTATTAGCATGAAATGTAAGTCCTTGAACTTAGCGAACTTTCCTAAGGAGAATGTTTCCCCATCTTGGATTCCAGGAAATGCCCTCTTGATGACCATTATGGAAACATACTGTATGCCTGGAGGCATTCTATCTGTAGTGTCTACATGGTGGAGGATATTCCTCATTATCTATTTGACTGTCCCATTCATAACAAGCTGGAAACATTTTTTCCTTGTCAGCTCACACTGACTTTTGGCCAAGCAAACTGAAACCGTTTTTTTTTTTTTTTTACTTGCAAGAAAAGTCAGATGTGTAACAGAATAAAGTAGCCTCATTTTCACTGGCAGCAGTGAAATCAAGGCAATGCTACTTGAATACTTATATTTTAGATTGTCGTAAGAACGCTGAACGTTAATGATATGTTTTTATTTGCTTTGTATACAGATACATTTCGTGCTGTACACAGATCTATAATATTCTATGCTCAGATTCATTCTTCTTGCTATCCTCTGTACTTATTTATCTGTGTATTTGGTTTTCTTGGATCTCAAATGCTTTGAGATGGCACCTGCTTCTGAACATACTCTAACTTTGGGAGCTGCTTATAAAGGAACACTATGCTACTTTCTCCATCCCCAGCATTGTTAATACAGAACAATTTTTCATTCAATTTCTATTTTAATATTTGTAAATACATAATAACGATGCTAAATATTTATAAATATAATGAACACCAGCCTTGTCACAAAATCATAAGAAGCAACAGGCATGTAGCTTACTGCTCTAATAATCTGCCCCCCCCCCCCCGCAATCCTTTGTTTTTCACTCTCCAAGAGAAAAAAATAACTTTCACTTTCTTCTCTCTCAGTGGCAATCTGCATGCATCAGTAGCTGTTTCTTTTGGGGGTAACTGCAAGGGAGGGAGTTATAATTCTGCATGCGGGGGTTTGCCCTGTCTTTCAGACCTGGATCTGTCTTTTTGCTTTTTAGATGCATCTTTGTCTTTCAAACTGAGGGGAGAAGTAACCTTCCCAGGTCAGGCCAAGGCAATATGGTTTCTGTTATATGGTTACAGGGAAGCTGTGGTTGCCGCAGGACTTATGCACTTCAGTCTGACTTGGAAAGGCTGCTCCACCACGTGAGAGACAGCTTTATTGCCCAAGTCAATAAAGCACTCACCATGGACATTTAAATGTGGAGCCAGTGTGTATATTGTTTAGTGTCAGACTAGAATCTATGAGACCCAGGTTCGAGTCCCTGCTCTGCCATGGAAGCATTCTGGGTGACCCTGGGCCAGTCACACACTTCCAGCTTAACCTACTTCACAGCAATGTGGGAAATACTGTGCAAAAAAAGAAGAAGCAACAGTGCTGTATGGTATGAACATAGGATATGTGTTTTGGTTGGCAGATGTTCCTCTCAGGCATATATCTGCTGAACCTCTCTCTCTCTTCACTTTCCCTACTTTACTTTTCACTGCCCTTTGGGAAATGAAAGCTTAAAAATGGCATGAAGAAATGGAAACCAAACCTACAATACAGCTACACACTCTGGCACTATTAAAAATGACCTGGAAGTTGGAGGAAATTTCATTCATTCTAAAGTTAATGATGTAAATGCATTTGGATCAGATTTTGATTTGTTAAAATCTGAGTGTAAATCTTTATGTAACAATATTAGATGAGTCTCCTGTTCTGACCTTTTCCATAGCTACAATTATATACATGTAATGTATAGTAGTAATCTGTTAAAATGGATTTGTAGCTGTCAAACAGCCAAGAAGGAAGGGTTTCTCTTGCTTGCCAAGGATGGAATGCTGCTTTAGCAGCATCAGTACAAGTAGTTCTATGTGAGGCTGCAGATATGGCCTTCCAAAATGCTGCTCATATTAGTCATCTCTTATATTGAATGGTGATATATACAAGGTGTGTTCTAGATTTTTAAAGGAAGGTAATATTTATTTCATGTTAGTAAAAATATGACCATGTGGTTTATTTCTATTCTTTAATAAATAATGCAGCTGGAAATAATTAAAACAGTTGCCTATTAAATCTTATTTATTATCAAAGGTCTGTGCAAAAGAATTCCACATCTTTAGGCCATGCGAGAGTAGAATGTGAAAGCTATAGAAAGGTCTGAAAATACTAGCAGAGAACACAAGAAACCGACTGATGAAATCCCGTGTTGATTAGCATACAATGATGCATGCATGATTTTTTAAAAAGAAAACCTACATATGCATGCACATGGATATTGATTTGGCTTAACTTAATCTTCACTAGGTTGTGCGAATAATGCTATGAAAAAATGATCCAGAGCATGATCCAACCAATGATGAAAATTTTTAAGTCCCTTTAAGGGAAGAGCTAACTACATGCTTAACAACATAGTCCTAAGCAGCCATTCTAAGTCTGGTGAAGTCTGTTAGGGATTGCACTGTAAATCTCTTCCATTGAAATCAATGGGACCAGAAGTGCTTACAATACTTACTATGGCTGTACCCATAGTCTTCTTTCTTGTGTTTAAAGTAGATATTTATTGTAGTACTGTTATGCTTCTTTGCCCACTAGTGGGCATAATGTCAGAAATGTTAACAAGGAAGACTTTTCTGATGCCTCCCCGCCCAAAATCTGGGCTCCAGTTTGTTTTTGTATTAACAAAATCCTTTTTATCATTAAAAGGGCATTTCCATATTTGAGTGGAACCTTTTAACCATTGCAAATCTATATATAGCTGATCCATTAAATATAAGTTCATCATTAAATCCAAATCGGAGCTTTCTTTACTTGATTTTAAATCAACCCTTTGATATAAAGCTAATCAGGATAAAGATGAATAGTAATCATGTGCTCATAAGTCAGTGTGTTCTTTTGCCTGCATATTTCTGCATCACAGCAGGGGTATCTTCGCTGCTTGATATGTCTGTAAAGAGGAAGCAAATTCATTTCTCCCACCCGCATTTCAGCTGTCCTTTATGACTGAAGCATACATCACTAAAAAACCCTTCTAGTGGAAGAATCTGAAAGATTCTTAAAAATCACACACTGCTTTGCTAAAGTATGCTATCGCTGATTTTTTATTTTTCAAAAAAGACAACTCAAGAGTAACAAAGGTATAATAATTTAAAATGCTTTAAATAAAGACTGGCAATTCTGTGCTTTATAAAAAAAGAGAAACCTGATACTGGAAGATGAATGTTTTCCAAGTAGAATGAATAAAGTGTCAGATGCTCAGGATCACCTGTCATATTTCTGCAGCTAAAACTGATGCTGTTGGGGGCTGGAAAACTAGGAACGGGAAGTGGTTGCTGATTCCTGCTGTAATCTCTCCCTAGTCTGGGAACCTGACCTTGAGACGTCTATGAATCACCCAGCCTCCTTAGAGAGTCGGAAGGGTAGTAGAAGGAAAGGGGGGGGGAGTAGCCAAGGGGACCCTTTATCTGCTTTGAGCTTTTCTGTAACTGTCAGACTTAACAGGGATGGCGTGAAAGCATGAAACTGGCAATACCATTAATGAACTTTAACTCCTGTAGTGAAGTCTTTTGAGAGTTGCCTGGCATTCGCTCAGATTGCTAAGACTTCCTTTAACCCTCGGACCTGGGACACTGTAGACTCCTGACCTGAGCAATGGCTGCTGAGGGAGGCATGGGGACCTTTGTTGCAGAGCAAACTGATAGGAGCCTTAAAGACCCTGCCAAAGAGCATGGGCCCAATGCAGGAGCGCTGGCTGGAGCTGGAGCTGGAGCTGTTGCTGTTGCGAGGCCCCGCACTGGTGTTTCCTGGCTGCCTCTGGACTACAGCGCCTGGATGGAGGGGACCCCAGTGCAATGGACCCCCTGAGTGGTGTCAGCCAGGCGGGAGATTGAAATGAGAGATGGTTGGAGGGCTCAGCTCCACAGACGAGTCTGCTTTGATGGGACGAGTTCCCTGAAGAAGGAGGGGAAGGGGATGAAGATTATGGAGGGAGAGGAATGTTGGAGGGGGGGGAGTAGCCAAGGGGACCCTTTATCTGCTTTGAGCTTTTCTGTAACTGTCAGTCCTAGCAAGGATGATGTGAGAGCATAAAACTGGCAACACCAATAACGAACTTGAGCTCCTGAAGTGAAGTCTTTTGAGAGCTGCCTGGCATCCTCACATAAAACAAATTATGTGTTAGGGTTGCCAGAGTTTTGGAGAACTAAGCAAAGTACAAGGGGGCTTCACCGGGTACAGCCTAGCTACTCTCTAAAAGGAACGAATCACCTGGGGGTAAATACAATAGTTACTATACATTCAATAAATTTTTATAAAGTGCAAATATGCTGAAAGTGCTCAACTTATACAATGTAGTAATCTAATATAATACAAAGGAACGGTCCTGATATCCTCTATATAATACAATACTCAATCCATAAGAAACAATGATTATCTTTCAATACATAGCTTTCAATAAATAATACTCAATGAATATCATAAAATCATTCATAAAAAGTTCCACATAATTCATACATCCAACTGGTGGAAAATCATTCAAAGATGCAGAGCAAATTCCCTTTAAGATGAAGAAAGTGAAGAAATGAAGAAGGTGAGTACATACAGCATTAATGCCAAGACAACTCATTGTTTTTATGTTTACACTTATAGGTCAAAAACCTCCAGATTAGAAGAAATTTCCCTGGAGAGGTCCCTAATGTTCAACGTGAAGCCAAGCTGAAATTCATTAAGACTAAAAGCCAGTGGGGTTTGCCAGCATATTTAATTTCCCGTTTCGCATCAGACTTCTTTAAAGGCTTATTTGCCATTGAATATTCACGCCCAAGAGGCAATTTCAATCTCACCATGAGTTGGGGGCACCTAAAGCAAGGCCTCTGAAGATGACTGGGGCTGGTGGGTAGGTTCGTATGGGAGAAGGTGATCCTTATCGTATGCTGGTCCCAAAGCATATAGGGCTTTAAAGGTCAGTACCAGCACTTTGAATTGGGTCCAGAAGCAAATTGGGAGCCAGTGTAGATAGAACAAGACTGGAGTGATATGATCCATATGACCTACTCCATTCAACATTCTGGTTGCAGTATTTTGTATCAATTGCAGCTTCTGGCCAGTCTTCAAGGGTAATCCCACATAAATCAAAGATAGGGTGATAAGTGGGCACATCAGGATAAGTGGACACATAAGGATGAGTTGTTTAAAGAAGTGAACAGATAACCATGTCTTTGAGAGTGGCTGATGGAAAGTGCCCTGAGGTAGTGATTGATTTATGATGGACACCAAGGGTTTGTTGATGGGGTCCTTACACAATTTTAGCAGCCAGCATGGACAAGGGTCCCAGGATCCTGTCAATATCCGTCATGGTAATTGAGTTAATATGGTCCATAAACAGACTATGTGTTAGTTGTATTAGACATATCTTCTGGCTGATCTATGGAACAATCAGCATCCAGATCAGTGTGTATTCACGATATTTTATCAACAGAAACTTTGCAGATGTATCTAATTGGTTGAGCCTGAGACAAAAAAATCTCAGATTTAGAAGTCAACAGATGCTAAGCTACGTTGAACACTGGGGATGGTTGTGAACTAGCTGATGCAGTAGCATCAGAGAAGTAACCTGTTTTTGTTGCTGTAACATGTTTTTTTGTTGTTTCTTCATAGATATTACAATGAGCTATATAGAATGATGTGCCAGGTCTGTTCTGGATGTCTCCAGGGCCTCTTTAGATCACTCATCTCCATGGCCCTTTTCACACTTAAGGTTTAAACCGCCATTTATGAGCATTCGCCCTGATTGCAGTAGCTTCAGCATTGCACACGTTCATTTCACACTGTCAATTTCAATTACACTGCTTCATTTCACACCCAGTTTGAAGCCTTGGTGCAGTTTCGGGCTTTCGGGGCCTTGCAATTCACATCACACTTTTTTTTTTTAAATTGAGCATGCGTAGTAACATTGCAATGTTGGAACCCTTCCCCCCTTTTTGCTGATTGGGCTCTCCCCTGCCCACTGGAGAGGCAATTGGTGGCAGAGTTCAGGGGGGAAACATGTACGACTCTCATTTTTTTAAATCAAGCCAGGAAAGGGTTAAAATGCTGCCAATTCATCCCCTCCCGGCAAGCTGAGGCTTTGTTTCCAAAGGGCTGTGCAGAATGCTTGGGGTTTTTTTCTTCTCTTTGGCAAAGTCTGAAACATGCCTGGGAGAGAGGGAAAAGTAGTCATTTAATCCTTTCCTGGTTTTTAAAGCCAGGAAGAAAGTGCAGTAACATTACGATGATAGTTGCACCCCATTCTTGTCTTTAAAAAAAAAGTGTGTGTGTGCATACTCTAAGGGAGGAAGAAGAAAGCAGCTATTTAACCCTTTCTTTTAAAGCTAGCAGGGAATTAGCAGAAAGCTTAGGAATCGTTCCTGGCTTTGGGGGAAAAAATGAAAGAGTGCATGTGTACTAGGAGGGAAACCAATGGAGAAGCAGCCTTATGACCCTCACCTTGCTTTACAAAAAAAAAAGGTGGACAAGAAGTTCAGGGAGCTGAAGAGGGTGGGAGTGGTTAATTGTGCACAAACCAATCAGCTCCCAGGGAAAAGGAGAGGTGGGGAGAGAAGCAAAAAGGGGGCAAAAGTGTTCACATTAGCAAAGTGCAGGCCAGCTGCCAGTTGGCAGCGCACTTTAAAAAACATTGCAGTATGTCTGCAGGGGGAAAAATTGGGGATACAGCGGACAAAAAGCGGGACTATGTCCCATGACTGCTTTGAAAGTGTGAAAACCTTGCAAACATGGGATGTGGAACAGGTACAAACACGCTCTAAAAACTGAGTGCGAAAAGTACCCATGATAAACTGGAAGGCCAGGTTTTGCCCCAAGGATGGAAAATATCAATAAGGGGCAACCTTGTCAATAGCTTCAAGGAACTTCGTGTTCCATGCTCTTACCACAGCCTCAACAGAGCACATGTTTCGAATCCCACTCCCGAGCATTCTAGAATCCAGTAGGATCCATGAGCCTCCATGGGTGGACCATTTTAACTGGGCTCTCTTTCCAGTAGGGTATCAGAGCCACTTTCATATGTGCCTTGAGTAGGTAGCAGTTAGATCATTGTTCTTAAGCTGAATCTCCAACCCTGAAAAAAAATTCCCTCAAAGGCTCAGTGCAAAAGATTAAAGAAAAGATGTGATTTCTTTCCTGTATTGGGCCTGTCATGATTTGAGAGACACCCAAAGCAGGTATAGAGGCTCTAAAATTCTAGGCCAGCCCCAGCAAGGCATTGTTGGCATTAATACTGAAGTCCTTCAGAATGATCAGGATAGATGTCTTCAGCACTGCATAGGAAAGTACTTCTGCCAACTCAGACAACATGCCCACTGGAGAACTGAATGGCTAGTAAACAAGCATTATCCCTAATCTATATGAGTCCCTAAGGACTAAAGAGCATACAGTCAATGCCAGTGATAGTTTGCCCTGGAGGTATGTGGAAGTTAAGGACCTATGGAAGATAATATTCATGCCTCCCTGTTGGCCAGCTATTCATGGCTGATGGAGGACTGCATAACCAAGTAGCTTTAGTTGGGATAGACACACAAGAAAATTTTCTTCAAACCATGACTCTGTTATGCAGGTCAGGCCAATTTCCTCTTCCTCTAACATCTCATACAGGTTTGTGCTTCACTGATCTGGTATTGCATTCTATTAGTGTATAGATGGTGGAAATAGGATGCTATGGAAGTTAGATAGGCAGTAAGTAGTAGTGTGTGACTTGGCTTGGGAATACTGAATATATACCCCCCGAATACATATTCAGAATTATTCTAGAATATCTGGATATAGCCAGCATATTCGGATACATTTGGATAAACTGGTATTAATGAATTATCTGGATATTTAATAATTTAATTTAATTTAATTTATTGGATTTATACTCCGCCCTCCCCACATCAGCGGGCTCAGGGCGGATCACAACACAGCTTAAAACACATTTTAATATATTCAGGAATACTTAGGAATCACATTTTAAAGGTTACAGCAGCTTGTCCCCCCCCCTTGCAAGCTTCCTAGGCTTCCCAAGCAACAGGAAGAGGGGGGAGGGAGGCAGCTTTACTCTGTGTGTGTGTGTGTGTGTGTGTGTGTGTGTGTGAGAGAGAGAGAGAGAGAGAGAGAGAGAGAGAGAGAGAGTATTGCTTGCTTGCCACATGCAATTCTCAGGCCTTGGTATTATTGGATTGCTAGATAAAATGCTGAAATTCTTGGGTTTGGTGTTGGTTCTGTTGAACTGGTAGGAGTGCCCCTGCTTCAGTTTGATTCTGCTGTGATTCTCTGGTTTAACATTAGTTCTGGTGGGATACTCTGGTTTACATTGGTTCTGCTGAACTTGCATTGCCCCTGGATTCTGCCTGGGATCCCTGAACGACACTTGTTATGTTGGGCTTGAAACAGTGTCCCTTGCTTCAGTTTGGTTCTGGTGGGATTCTGTGGTTTGACACTGATTCTGGTGGGTTTTGTTGGTTCTGTTTGCATTGGGAGGCTTTTGGTCATTGGTTGCTGTTGCATGTTTGGCTAAGGCTTCCTGTGTCCTGGAGAAAGCCTCAGATTTTTTCTCCCAAAGGAAACAAGGGAGAATGGCTGGGAGCAGCTTATTCAGGCACCTGTAAAATTAAACTCTTTGGTCTAATTCATTTAAAACTTGGCGGGCCATTAGTAGACAGGCAGGACTAGGTTTCCAGAAATTTTGGTGTATTTTGCTTGAAAAATGGCCCTCCGGCATTCTGAATATCCTCATAGGGAATAATGGAGCCTAATATATTCAGAACTGCAAATAAAACCTGAATCTGAATAGTATATCAGTATTTTTGGATCCAAATATTAGGAATACCATATATATTGCCAAATACTGGCCATCTTTGATAAATCCTACCCCCATACCTTCTAGCTCCCATCTGCACTGAAATAGTGCATTTATCAAGCATTCGGCTCCAAGTAAACATTTTATTTACTCATTTTATTTAACAAAATGTATATCCTACCTTTCTGCTGTCATGACGGCCACCAATGCAGCTAAAATATTAAAGCATACATGATAAAAAATAAATAAATAAAACATAATAAAGATTGCCCTCAGAACTGCTAATAAGCAACTCACACACACTATACGCTACTGTCAATAGAGAAACCATACAACCGTCCAGTCCAATCAGGATGTGCTGATGTAAGTGTTGTCCAACGGGTGCTGTTCTACATCAGTAGAGCTCCTGGTTTCTAAGTATGTGTCACTCTTCCTTTTCAGTAGTGGGGAACCTTATTCTACGTGATGCAGGTAATTCCTGGGCCTTGAATGTGTCCTCAAGGCCAAAGAGATACAGGCCAAGAGCCTTCGGGCTCTTGCCCTCCAGTTCAAGATGCTCACAGGTCAGTTGAAAGCCTTCTTTTAATGGTGCAGCAATTCAATGTCTTATTAAAAACAAGGGAGGAAATTCAGTGAGAGGAGTTGTCCACCTCTCAGCATCCTCAGCTACAACAAAGAATAAACTTCAACAAACAGCTCCTCTTAGCCCAAGCTGGCCTTCCTGCATGGTCACCTACTCTCTCTCTCTCTCTCTCTCTCTCTCTCTCTCTCTCTCATTGGCTAAAATTTCCTCCTAGCTGATAATGGTAGAAAGCATATTGTGATATCGACATCTGTCAGATCATATAAATCAAATATATATTTTATAGAGATTTAGTTAAATATCTACCGATCTACAAAGTTTTAGGTATCATCTTTAAGGATTCATTGTCTGATGTAAGGTCCCACTGAGCAATTTACAATGCTTCTATTGCCATCTTTCTTCGGTCTTGAAAATACACTAATATAAGATTTTAGCAAATCAATATTTCTATATCAATAACGCTAACACTATTAGCTCCATAATAGACAGCTATCGGTATGGCAAAAATATTTTCATTAGTTCCTGATATGATACTGAAACAAAAACTGTTTTCATGAGGTCAGTGAAAGTGTTTCAAACACTTGAATTAAGAGAACAGGGAGATTCTTAGATAGTAGACAATAAAATTTCAAACAATATGAAATGTGTTTTTTTTAATTTGCTCTTTGTGTTCTGAGCTGAGTGCCATCTGCATATTGGTGACAAGCCAGTGCAGATTTCCAGATGACCTCACTCAGTGGTTTCATGCAGATGTTGAAAAGCATGGGAGACAAGATGGTGTCCTGAAGCACCTCATAGCCATGGGGCTGAGCAGCAATCCCCCAGCATCACTTCTGAATCATGCCCCTAGGTAGGACTGGAGCCACTACAAAACAGTGTTTCCTGTTCTCAGCCCTGAACAAAACCATGATAGACTGAGCTGCTGAGAGGTCTAGGAGAGTCATCGCAGTCACGCTCCCTCTGTCCGTCTCCTGGCACAGTCCATCCACCTGGGTGACCAAGTCTGGTTCAGTACCATAACCATGTCTGAAACCAGACTGGCAAAGAGCCAAACAATATTTTGGTCAATTAACAGAGCAATCTTAAACAGTGTTACGTCCTTTTAAGTCCTTTGAGACCAATAAGCTTTGAAATATGTTTCTGCCTAGGATTGCAGTATAAATATACTTTTAACAGTGTGTACAGAGGTAATGTTGTCTTTCCCCTTTCCCCTTTATGCTCTGATGAGGTTTTAATCCCATGACCAGCTCATTTAGTTTTATCTAATTCAGTTATTATCTTATCCCATGACAAACTCATTTGGCTTCTAAATCTCTCATCTCCCTTTGCCATAATATTAGGCTTGCATGGGAAGCTGAGCTTCAAATTCTCATTCTGTTACAAAACTCACTGTATGGCCTCGTACTATCTTTCAGCCTAACCTGCATCATAGGGTTGTTTTGAGGCGAAAACATAGCTCCATGGATAATTTATATACATTTGATTTATATACTGCCCTTCAGGACAACCTAACGCTCACTCAAAGTGGTTTACAAGGTGAGTTATTATTATCCGCATGACAATCACCCTGTGAGGTGGGTGGGGCTGAGAGACTTCTGGAAGAGCTGTGACTGACCCAAGGTTACCCAGCTGGCTTCAAGTGGAGGAGTAGGGAATCAAACCCAGTTCTCCAGATTAGAGTCCTGCCGAATGGATATACTGAAACTGTAGAATAAAAGGTATGATGTAATAGGTTTCCCAGTTCAGTCATGCAATATACATGCAATAATTTGCGGTACATATAATTAATGCTATGCTTTACCTGAAGTATCCTCTGTCCTCCTAAACTATCTTATGGACTTATGAAGGAAAAAATGGAAGAGGTGAGAATAATGTACTGGAGCTTCCTAAGGCTGCAAACCTAAGAACACTTTTCTGGGAGAAATCCCCATAGAATAAAATGAACAGACCTACCAGTTTGATGTCATGGCTAGACTGTCAGATTTGGAAAAGCCAGGTTCAAATACCCACTTTGCTATGGAAGTTTGTTGGATTACCTTTGGCCAGAAGCACGGGCTTAATCTACCTCACAGAATTGTTGTGTGAGGATGAAACAGAGGAGAAGGGAATGATGTAAATGGCTTTGGGTCCCTGTAGGGGAGAAAGGCAGGGCATAAATGAGGTAAGGAATGTTGTGCTCATGTTCTTCCCTTTCCAAGCAGTTCCCTAATGTCCCCAGAAGCTCATGCTGGGTACTAAGAGAATCTAATGGACAAAATGTCATGAATCATTGAGGGGCTACACAAGGAGGGGAAATCAGACAAAATCACTCTCACTTCTTTCCTTTTGCTGGTAAAGGAAGCATAGCAGAATTAACTTTCTATTGGCATAAGAGGGAGATATTTTAACAGCATATCTCCTCTTCACTGCAGAGCCCCATGCTTCATGGTACTGAGTCTGCAAGGATCCCCTGACACACATCATCAACTGTTCATGCACCTAAGGAAGATGGAAGAGGATGATGGAGATAGATTTGCCACCACGACTGCCTTCTGCTTATGATTGTAGGATCCATTCCCACATGTACTGCCCTGAACTCCTTACAGGGTGGGATAAAAATGTAATACAAAAGCAGTTAGCAGTAGCTTTGCCGAATAGTATTGTGTGAGCATTAAGATCTTTCCTTAAGCTATATTCAGTTTCTGCATAAATTTGAAAACTTCTCATTTTCACAGTTAAGGTGGTCTATCTCCTAGTGTTTTAGGAATGATTCATATTTTACAGACATCAACTGGAGCCCATAAAAAAGAATTATGTGTGGCAGCACCTCCCTTGACTGGAAATGTGTGAAAGCTGCTTGCCGTAGGGAAAGGCTCCATGCCAGCACTGCACATGCTTAGCAGGAACTGGCAGAGATTGGGGTGCAGAGATTGGAGCAATTTGCTTTGGGGTCCTACACTCCTTGCCCCTATGAAGCCAAAGGTGTAGGCAGACGCCAGGTTGGAACAAGCTAGAGCATCACAACAGGAATTAAGTGCAATAATTTGGCCTCTCATGGGTCAGTAACTGAATGCTTTTGTTTTGACATCAGCTCTGTGTCTTTAATAGCTATATAATGGGTAGAAACAAACTGATGACAGATATTGATTTCCTAAAGCAGCAGAAGAGCACTGTTTGTGTGGTGTTCTTAGATATAATAATGGCTTTGAACAACAGAGCTGGAAGCATTTCTTGCTGGGAGTTGTAGTTGATCATAGGACAGGAAATAAGGAGAGAAGGGATGCAGAAGTTGTGCTCGTTGACAATGAGCCTAGTTTTGCACAATGAGCCTAGTTTGGGACTTAATTTGTACTCAGTCACTTGGCATGCAGATGGTCTTTGGGTCCATCCAATTATCAGGATTCAGGGAGGTTATGGGAAAGATCCTGGAGAGATGCTGCCAACCAGAGTAGACAATACTGAGCTAGATGGATCAATGGTCTGAGATGGTATAAGAGCTTCACATGTTAAAGGCATAAAGCCATTCTCTGTCAAAAGATGACCCCCCCACCTCTGGTCACAGTGAAGAAAACATCTTGGAAATACTGAATTTTTTGTTGGTGGCCTATCTCTATTGAACATCTTCAAGAGAGTTTTTGATAATCAGATTTGTATATTCTGTGCTCTATGGAATGTAAGTTACTTTTATATTGTTAGTACTTCCTATAGCACCAATGAAAATAAAGATAGTTATCTTGCATATTAGAAGTTCTTTTACTATTAAAGGTAGCTCTGAGCTGTGCCAGAATCATTGCTTTTAGGTGGAAATAGCAGGGGAAAAGCAACTGCTGTGGGTGAAAAGTTAGTTCTGATTAGCCTCAGTGTTCAAGATTTGCCGCTGATCATAAAATAAGCCTGACAGTAATTTTATTAATTTGAACTCTGTTAAAACCTTTAAAATTATCCTGATCATCCTCAGACCTATAACTTTGAAACCAACGATTTTTCTCCCCCCCCTCCCCCCTGTGTGTATGAAAGAAAAGAAAGCATCTGCTGTATGCATGTGCATGCATACTGGCTCAAGGATAAGATAATTTGAACTGAGACATCTTACATACGTGCATCTATGTGAATGTGAATATATTAAAGGAGAATTCTGAACCCTGCACACATATTGATACAGCTGAGCAAATACTGAAATGATGTGGCAAGTGCAGAAGAGAAAATAATTGTTCCAAGAGATACTGGGACCTTGCTGGCATTTCAAGAAATGACTTTACAAATGCATTGTTTCTAGGCAGTAGGATGTTAAAATGTGGGGTTTTGTGACACTGCTACTACAAACCCTTGTGCAAGTGTTAGCACAAGACGGTGCAATCTTCCTGTGAAAAGTGGAAATGGCTGTACAATATTTTGCACAATGCACAATGCCTTGTGTTAACAGAAGGACCAGTATGATGAACTCTTTGTGCAACTCTCCTTTGCTAAGTAACTTTATGTGATTTACAGTACTAATATTAGTTTCAGTGGGTAGTTATGATGGTTTGCAGTAGAAGAAGATTTTAGTCCAGTAGCACCTTAAAAACCAACAAGATCCCCAGGACGGGAGCTTTCAAGAGTCAAAGCTTCCTTCATCAGATACCAATAACAGAATATCAAGTAATTTTCTGAAATAAATGGATCCTATGCATTTGTTCAGGAAGTCATATTTTTTGGTAAAACATGTCTTCTAATGGTCTTATTCATAATCCTTATCTGATAGTTCCAACAAAGGTCTTTTGGTTACTAAGGCTTTCCCAAACTCTTTCCTGGGATCCAGTATTGACATTTGGCAAAGAAGATGAAATAAAAATACATGAAGTTGCCTTGTACTGAATCAGACCACTGCTGCATTGAGATTAGTATTGTCTGCTTTGACTGTCAGTGGCTCTCCAGGGTCTCTGGTTGAGTTCTTTTATATTATCTACTGCCTGATCTCTTTGACTGGAGATGTGAAGGACTGAATCCAGGACCTTCTGCATGTAAATCTACTGCATGTAAATCTACCACTGAGCCATGACCCATAAGTGGCCCAAGATTTCAGCACTGTGTTTCCATTTCTGATGCTTGCAGGTCTTAAAATAGTACACAGATAGCACATACCCGTGGCATACAGCAAATGGCTCATTTTCAAATCAAATGCCCAGATATGTAAAACTCTTCATTTCTTCAAGCTCTTGAGCATCAAGCTGGGTCTTACTAAGGATGCTGATTCCTACCAACGATTTTGAGAAGTCCATTCATACTACAAGTCAAATATTTTCAAAAGTCATTTGAACACCAAAAAGGTACTGAATAACAGAACCATGTCACCTGCACACATTTGTACAGATAAATACCTGCAAATCAAGTGAGGGAAATAGGAGGATCCTTTTAATTCAGAAATAATATCATTAATCATAGTCATTGATGACTGTCCCAGGTTCTGGAACCCTGGAACTATCGAGTTGACTTCTGAACATGATACCTCTGATGCTGGTATGCCATCCATTTGCAGATCATCTCTCCCTGGTTGAAGTTTTAGGCATGTGAACAAGTATAAATTCTTACAAGTATTTATTTTTATGCAGTAAGAGCAAATGTTTGCACAAGGCCTACATTAGTATGCACTGTTTTGTGCTACACTGTTTTGTGCTACCTGATTAAGGTGAAAGCAGGTAATAGGTCCCCAAAGGCAATATGCAGATACCTTTTGCTCTCTCTCGCACATCTGTCAAATGATGTGGAATGAAACTATGGTCAGTTGCTGATCTTCTGAAAACACCATTAGGAATTACTCAGATTTCCAATCTGTTGAGAAGAAATCTAAAGGCTGATTAGTAATGTAATTTTCAAGATCTGCTTTACCTTTCTTTTGAAAAACAGGAACAAGCGCACTGATCTCCCATCTCCTAAATTTTTATCACTTCCATAGTTTGCCAAGTTTCTTGATCTGTAATGTTTTATAGTTGTTGCTTTTTTGTCAACTAGAGTTTCTAGGGCTCCTTGAAGAGGAATATCTATTTAGCAACTAAATCAGTGGTGAAAATATGCTTTTACAGTGTCATCCTAAGCAGGTCTACTCAGAATCCTACTAAAGCCTATATGATGGGGCTTACTTTCTGGACAGTGTTTCTAGGATGACACTGTTAGTGACCAGACCTGCTGTGTAGAGGAACATAATTCCTCACTAATTAGTGAATATTATATGTACAAAGTAGAGTGTGGCTCAGTGGCAAATCACATGCTTTGCACTCAGAAGCTTGAATCCCTAGCATGTCCAGTTAAAAGGTCACTGGTAGCTGATGTTGGAAAGACTGTTTTTTTCCTGAGACCCAGGAGAGCAGCTGTCATTCAGAGCAGAGAATAGTAAGTGTGTTTCAGGTAGGCAACAACAACAACCATTGCACTTATATACCGCTATACTTATATAGACAGATTACTACCCCACTCAGAGCAACAAAGTTAGTGTTATTATTATCCTAATAGTGCAGCTGGGAAGCTGGGGCTGAGATGAGTGGCTTAGTCAAGGCCACCTAATGTCATGTCTGACTACCTATTCATTCATGCCAATGATTTTGCTGTCAAGTGTATGCTTTATTCTGTCAGGGGTGACTCCATTTTGTATGCCTGGGAGTTTTCTTGTTTCTAACATTCCAATAAGTTTTCACCCATTCCCAGGCGGCCGGACGTTTTCCAGTTTGAAGCTTTCTTCCTGCTTGTGATATGTCTGCTCTCCTAGTAGCCTGATAACCCAAATATGCATACTGTTCTCACACAGATCAAACAATACTAAGTTGTTTGGAAGTTGGGAGGAGGGATGAAACAGAGGGTAGAAGAGGGATGTAATTTTCCTGTGTAGCCATTCTGGTCAACTTTCTACTAGAACTGCTTAGGTGCTTACCTTGCTCTTAAGTAGACCTTTGGATCTGATTATGGAAAGAACTGATTTCTGAATAAAAGTCATTTAATCAAGAACTAGTGTCTTGTTACAGTGAACCAGAGATCTGTCTGCTGTAATCTATCATCCAGAGTCTGACACCTACTAAGCTCAGGGCAGTAGTGGGATTCAAACCAGCAGAGTGCTGATTTGCAGCCCAACCACTTAACCACATGTTGGTCTGCAGTAGAATAGCAGGATTTGAGTCCAGTAGCACCTTAGAGACTAACACAATTTTCAGGGTATAAGCTTTTGAGAATCAAATTTCCTTCATCAGATACCAATAACAGAATAATTCTTCTGTTACGTAAGTGAGATGGACCAATGAGCTAACAACTTCATGTATTTGTGTCCATTGATCCTCAGTGTGTTGCGTAGGTACATTCTCTAGCTTACTTGTACCACAAAAGATGGTATAGTGGAGATTGGTCAAAATATTATCAACTTGTCCTTGGGCTCCGGAGTTTTTCCTGGGGTGCTAAAGGAGGCTGTGGTGGGGCCTCTTTCAAATAAACTATCATTGGACCCCGCTAACCTGGTCAGTTACCACTCAGTTTTGAACCTCCCGTTTCTGGGTAAGGTGATTGAACGAGCAGTGGAGAGGCAACTGCAGAGTTTCCTGAAAGACACCTCGGCCCTGGATCCCTTCCAGTCCGTCTTCCACCCTGGGCATGGGGTGGAGACATTGCTGGTCACCCTCATGGATGATCTCCGTAGACACCTGGATC
Organism: Eublepharis macularius; assembly: GCF_028583425.1. Lineage (NCBI taxonomy): Eukaryota > Metazoa > Chordata > Lepidosauria > Squamata > Eublepharidae > Eublepharis > Eublepharis macularius. The sequence continues at coordinate 89,902,923 of NC_072790.1, read as the reverse complement.
GAGGTGGGTTGGCACTGCTGATATTATTGGATCTTTTGGCAGCGTTCCACATGGTCGATTATGATCTTTTGACCAATTGCCTCGCCGATGTGGGGATACAGGGGATGGCACTGCAGTGGCTTGTCTCCTTCCTCCACAGTTGGGGACAGAGGGTAGCACTGAGGGAGAAGTTGGGCAATACTCACAGGGGGCAATACTCTCTCCATTATTGGTTAATGTCTTTATGTGCCCCCTTGCCCAGTTGGTGCAAAGTTTCAGTCTTGGGTGTCTCCAGTATGCTGATGACACCCAGCTATATCTGTTGATGGACGGCTGGCCTGGCTCTGCCCTGGATATCCTGGATATGCTTTTGAAGCCATGACTAGATGGTTGCAGCAGAGTCAGCTGAAATTAGACGCCATGAAGATGGAGATCCTGTATTTGAGTCGTGGGAGTATGGATTTGGGACCTCAGCTCCCTACCCTTGATGGGGCGGTACTTACAACAGTTCTAAGGGTTAGGAGCCTGGGAGTGATTCTGGATGCCTCCCTGAAAATGAAGGCCCAGGTTGCTGCAGTTGCCAGGTCTTCTTTTTTCTATCTCTGTCAGGCCAAGCAGCTTGCTCCCTATCTTTCTACCCCCCCCCCATTTAACTACAGTGGTCCAGGCAATGGTTACCTCTAGACTAGACTACTGTAACATTCCCTATGCAGGGCTTCCCTTGGGTCTGATCTGGTGGTTGAAGCTGATTCAAAATGCAGCAGCGCGTGTCATCACTGGGGAGCCGAGTATTGCACATATAACACCAGTATTGTGCCAGCGGCATTGGCTGCTAGTAGAGTACCGAATCAGATTCAAGGTTTTGGTAATTACCTATAAAGTCTTATGAGGACTGGGACCCACGTATCTGCCGGACTGCTTCTCCCTACATGTGCCCCAGAGGATGCTCCGATCTAGTGATAAATGTCTACTAATGGTCCCTGGCCCCAGAGAGGCTCACCTGGCCTCGACCAGAGCCAGGACCTTCTCAGTCCTGGCTTTAATCTAGTAGAATGCTCTGTCTAATGAGACCACGGCAGGATCTGTTATCTTTCTGTCAGGCTTGTAAGATGGAGCTATTCCACCATCATATAGTCGGGGCTGAGCTGGGCCTCGTCGGCTGATTTGAAAAAGAGCGTAGTCCTCCATGCTCCACCACCAGACTGTGTTTTTATCTACCTACTTGTTATCTGTTGAAGTATTTTAGTGACGGTTGGGTGAGATACAGATGGATCTCTGTGCTGCTGTTGACATTTTGTAATTCTGAATTTTTAAAAAAATATTTATATCTATTTTGTGGTTTTAAATTTTTTGAAATGTAATGTTTTAGTGAAATATTTATGTAGTATAATCCGCCCTGAGCCTGCTGGTATGGGGAGGGTGGAATATAAGTGAAGCAAATAAATAAATAAATAAGAAATGAGAAGTCATCAATAACATGTTGAAATGCTACACATCTCCTATATTTCAATGAACCTGGAGTGTGTTTTTGGACAGTGTACTATCTTTTCCTGGGCATCTCTGATAGAGGCCACCATCCTCTTTGTACAAGAAAAGGAAACTTACAATTTAAAATTCTAGCTAGGAATCATTTCTGAAGAGAGACAGTGAAAGCAAGCACATTCTTTTTATGGCACATCAGGGGGTTGATGTACCTTTGAAGAAGCAGAAACCCTGTTGACTTTTGCCAAAATATCAGAAACTTTCACTCAATGTTCAGTATTTTATAGAAAGCTTGCCAGTGTCCCATTAGGACTATACAGTTGTTAGCCTAGTTGTAGAAAATGAGTGCATTGTAAAAAAAAGAAAAACCTCAAAGGCTTTGAACTTCTCCTTGTTGTCACTGAGGTTTTCCCCTACTCATTTAGCACAAGGAGAACGACTCTGTTACAATCAGATAATGTAAATCAAAGGAAACTTATCACATAGCGGCTCACTGGATAAGTGTGCTAATATGGCTTCCTCTGTGTAGCTATGTAACTAGAATCTGGGATGACCTTTCCAGGGGAACAGAAAACTTACAACGTGCACTTTTACTAATGTATTCTAATGCAATTCGTTCACATAAAAAGCCTTGTTAAATTTGCAGTATCTGCTTTCACTGTGACGATAATTGTTGGTGATCTCAAACTGAAAGCGTCATTTTGAAGCACTTCTCATGCAGCAAATAAAATGAAGAGGAAGTTAAAGCTCAAGTTTAAGGAAGGGTTGGGTGAACTCACTCAACTTCCTTCTCAATCCTGTAGTCAGAACAATTTCCACAATGTTAATACGCTTGTTTGTGGGTGTTTAATTGAGATGATAGATTCTGCTTCCAAATGAGAAGGGATAAAGTTATCTGGAACTATTTTAGCTAGGCTGGGATAGAGAGAACAAGAGAGAAATTCTGTGGGTAGTGGGAACTTGGTGGCCAGTAAAAGGAGAAAAGAATAGTTATTGTGGCATTGGTGGACTGGGAGACTCTTAGTAGTCCAGGCTGTGGTCATAGCTGAGGAAGGTGATGTCAAAGGAAGTGATTTGCACATTTGAAGACATGCTTTTTATTTCATGCTGAAAAAATAACCATACTTGCAAATGAGGGATGACACTGGGAGACTGGTAGCACAATGCCATTCCCCAACGAAGTGCTGCTTAATGTTATTTGTTATCGCTGATACCTTTTCTGGAAAGAGTACTCAGACAGTGATAGGTATCTTTTACATTCTGCAGGTTAATTTATTCGTTCTTTTCTAATTATTGCTTGGATTTGTGAGCCTCCTTGAGAGTCTAAGGCCATTTCCCCACACGTTGAATAATGCACTTTCAATGCACTTTCGCAATCCTTTTGAAGTGGATTTTTTGTTCCACACATGGAAAATCAGTTTCAAATGTTCACTAAAGAGTATTGAAAGTGGATTAGCCAACGTGTGTGGAAGCAGCCTAAAAGTGGTAAATCCAGATATAAAATAGATGATACTTTGATGAAGACAGTGGAATGCCTTGGCTGATATGATCAGATAGCAATTCACTATGAAAACAAGCTGGAGTGTTTGATATTTACTGTGCAATGTGTGCCTAGTTTATGTTTGGGCCTGTACTATAACATTTTGATTGTGTGTGTATTCCTTATTCACTTTTTCTCTCCCCCCCCCACAAACAAAAAAGGCAGCTTAGAGTAGGGTTACCAGCCCCCTAGTGATAATGGGGGTCCCCTGCCCCCATCAGGAGAAAAATAAAATTAAAAATGGCCATTGTACCCAGAAGTAATGTCACACCTCTCAAGGAACTGGATGAAACTCAATGGTTTAACCATAGAGTTTTACCTAATTCCTAGACAGGCTTGACATGACTTTGAGGTTTCCCTGGAAGTTTTGTCACAGTGTCAGCTGATGATCACCTCATGTTCCCACCTCCTTGTCTCCTGCTGGTTTCCATGATCTGCCTGGCAACCTTAGGATAGGAAAGGAGCAATTTTAGTGGAGAAGTATTATGAGGAAGAAGAACTTGTTTCTGTCTACTGTTTTGTCATTCAAAACAGCATCTTAGGTTGCTCTTCCCCTGTAGGGTTCTGAACAGGGTTGAACTGACCATTGGGAATTTTCTGTTAGGCTGATGGCCTGGCTCCCCCTTGGCTGGTCCATCTCAGGGTAGAAGGGCTGTGCCCAACTTGGATATGGCAGCTCCTGGTCTGGATGAACCATATGCAGATGCAACCTACCTGGCAGAGCTAGGCACAGCATGCAAATGGCCATGCCAGGAGCTGGCAGAATTGTAGGAGGTGGCCATCTGAGCCATGCCGTATTGACTGGCAGTCTGGCTGGCTCTCTCTCCTTCCCTCCCTCCTTGTAGGAGTGGTGCTTGGGTGAGACGGGTATGTGTGTGTTGGGGACAGGAGCATTTTTTCCCCTCCCAGTCTGCTTTGATTCCAAATGTTTGGAACAGGGACAAGGTCAACTGTCTCTCCTCTGCAACTTTTCTGTTCTTAATCTAGCCCCCTCCAGTGCTTTTGCTTAGTAAAATCATTTGAAGGTGTTCATTCTATGTTTCTGTGTAGTACAATGGTGCTCTCTTATGAGTTTCCTGGCACCCACTTGCTTCTTCCCAAAAGCAAATAGCTAATCCTGGGTTCCATCCATTTCAATGAAATAAGAGTTCCTTCAAAATAGGACAGCAGAATTTGAATCCAGTAGCACCTTATAGAACAACAAGATTTTTCAGGGTATAAGCTTTTGAGAGCCAATGAAGGGATCTGAAGAAAGGATCTTTGACTCTCCAAAGCTTATACCCTGAAAAATTATGTTGGTCCCAAAGGTGTCACTGGACTCAAACCCTGCTTTTTTACTGCAAATCAACATGGCTACCCACCTGAAACTATTCCATTAGGAGACTTTAGATTTGGGCTTGCAGGAACCTATTTGAAAATAACTGCCTTCGTCACAGGAGAATGCCTGGCCTGGAACATCCTAACATTTGGGGAATATCCCAACATTTTTTCATTTGCTCCAGCTCTGATCACAGGCATTTTGTTGTGGCCTGGGAACCTACTATCAGTTGTCAAAATTCCAAACATGCTCATAATTTCAGCAAATTTGTGAACCCCCAATATGAGGTTTGTTGGCCTGAGAGAAGGGACAGGGAACAGCCTTTTCCTTCAAATAGGTGGAAAGTACTGGACACAGAAAGAGACAGAAAGAAAAGGGAGGTGAAGGCTGGCTTTTGGCAAGAGAATCCCTTTCCCCTTGAGAATCCATTGCTTTCACTTTGATTCTGGATATACCCCCCCCAAGTAAATGAACTTTCTAACTTTGTGATCTCTTACCTGGGCTAATCATGCTGATTATTCAAAAGGCCAGACCTGAGATGCTAACTGACAAACCTTGTCACAGAGGCCAGATACATAATTGTGATATAGCAGGATATGGATGGAGATGCATAGAATATAGGAACAAACTAAACCAAAACAAAAGTCGGGGTTCTTGTAATAAGGGTATAATTTAAGGTATGGTATATAGGGGTGCAGCTCTGAGACTAGTTTATCATGATAGAATGCAGCAATAGAAAACATTAATAGAACAATGGAAAATATTAATAGAACAAGACTGCAAGACTCTGAGAATATGCAGGCTGCATTTCAGTTATCACTAAGTAACCTCAGCTCAGCTTCACACATCTGGGACTGGAAAACAGGGCTATTAGGTCGGATGGTGTAGCTCAGCTCCTATTTCTCTTTTAGAAATTAAACACTGCTTGTAATATGTTGTAATTAAATACAATTGCTTGCTTTTTCTGAACACAAATGCCTTTGTAAACATCCCACTACAATTATAAGAGTGAATAAACTTCTTGGCTTGAATTGCTGCTATTATGCAAGTGTAATCTTCTTTTATGGAAGTCACTTTTCTCTCACAGTAATTCAGCTCTAAGTGCAGCCAGATATCTATGAATAGCTATTTGAAAAGCATCAAAATGACTCTGGACTTTCAGTCGCACTGATTGCGAACCCAAACTCTTGATATGAACCTCAAGTAATTTCCTTTCCAACAGAACTCTTTGGACTGTATGACTCCAATGTTGCCTGCTCTTTTGCAAGTGATCTGAAATAGTAATTCACCTCTGTGTACTAATCTGGCAGAAGGCGTACATAAAAAACACGACAGTTGTCTTGCACTCCAGGCCTAAGGATAGCTTTGTCACTTCCTTAAATATTTTCAGAATGTAGCCAGAAGGTGCTTAGATACATGATCAAGAAACAAGCCAAAATCTTATTATTTAATAATTTAATTCTTTAATTTAATAATTAAAATTAATGACAGCCTGTAATAATTGGGGAAAGGTAATTAATTCTCAGCATTCACACTGACACTGTATCATAGTTCTGTTGAGTAGTGGTTGTGATTAGACATGGGCTCAAACAGGAAAAAAACCCGAACAGGCTATTCGGTGTTCGTTCCCGACAATGAACATGAACAGCCGACCGGACACGAACATGTGCCGTTCCCGAATGTGTTTGCTGTTCAGTGTTCGTTGGTGTCAGGGTGGCCCCCTTAGCATTTAGAGAGCCCATATTCACAGGGAATGTGCAGCAGGCTCTTCTCCAGCCACCACCCAAGTATGGTCAAGATTGCAGTAAAGATCTCAGAGTTATACATTCCCAAATTTGACGCCCCCAGGAAACTCCCAATCAACACAAATGGAGCCACCCTCCCCAGTTCACTTGTGCCCTGTGCGGTGGTCCTGAAGGTGTGCCACCTCCCCTTTCGGGGACAGGGGGTCTGGCCACTTGCCAGCAGCACCCCCATGTGCCCGACTGCCAGGCCTCCGGGTTGGAGGTGGACAACGCATCTGCTTGTGCAGCAAGGTGGGTGAAGACTGTGACCACTGGGCCTGGTGGGCCTGGGGAGGTGGTGGCCTGCCACCTTCCCTCAGGGGGCAGGGGCGTCTGGCTGCTCACCGGTGGCACCCCCCATGTGCCCACCCGCCTGGCCTCTGGGTCGGAGATGGACAACGCATCCGCTTGTGCAGCAAGGTGGGTCAAGACTGTGGCTGCCGGGTGGTCAGGGAGAGGAGGACCCAGGGGTCCTGGCCACAGTGATGAGCTGCACCTGGAAGATCCTGCGAGGGGGACAGGAAGACACCGATCTGTCAGCGGCTGTTGGCTTCACTCACCTCCCTGCCATCGTGGAAATGAGGGAACAGGGTGGTACAAGTGCTGGGGAAGGGACTCATGGCAGTACCCGAGAAGTAGAGGAAGAAAGAGGGAACATGAAGTGGTCAGGGTGGGAGAGGGGGACCCAGGAGTTCCAGCCATGGGGACGAGCCGCACCTGGAAGATCTTGTGACGGGGCCTAGAAGACCCCAATCTATCAGCAGCTGCTGGCATCAACCACCTCCCTGCTATCACAAAAAGGAGGGGACGGGGTGGTGCAAGTGGTGGGGAAGGGACTCGTGGCAGTACCTGGGAGGGAGAGGTATGGATTGGGAACTGGAAAGCTCCGAAGTGAGAGGTAGTTGGGAGAGGTCGGAGTGGTCCCAGAGAGGGAGAGGGAGAAATAGGGCAGTGGCAGCAGCTGCCATCGCCCACCTTCTTGCCTTTGCGGAAAGGACGGGAGTCGCGGCCCAAGACACGTTCACCCTTGGCTGAAAGGGGTCCAGTCAGTCCCGTTGACAGGGGAGCCACCATGCTGTGCAACCAACTGTATCCCTATATGGTACAGTCGGCTGTGCGATTGCAACCGAGCTCTGTAACCAAGGAGGGAGCAGTAACAGGATAGTCCCTTGTGAAGCAGCGGCTGACATGACAAGCAGTCCTGCCTTCGCGGAAAGGACGGGATGGACGGGACAGGAGACATTGCTTAGATGGGTCAGAGTGGTTCCAGAGAGGGAGAGACAGAAACGGGACAGCAGCAGCAGCAGCAGCAGCTGACATCGGCCATCTTCCTGCCTTTGTGGGAAGGACATGTGTCGAGGGACCCATTCCCCCCTGCTCAGAGGGCACAGCATTTGCAATGGACAGGGGCACCATGCAGCTCAACTATATGTGCAACAGCTCCTGAGCTGTTGTGCAAGTGCCCAAAGGAGACTGCCACCAGCATCACCCACTTTCCTGCCTTCGCAGAAAGGAGGTGTCATGATGATCTGGCTGTGCCAGGAAGGCCTAGCAAGGTCTCAGAAGCCTGTTAGCAGTGGGAGTGGGCCTGGCTAAACCTGACCCAAACGTGCCAGCCCTCATTCAAGATACCCGCAGGACTCGACAGGCAAGGGTGCGCGGCAACGGCATGGAGAACCAAGGGGCAAAATGTTTTAGTATCCTGTGGAAGCCCACACACTCCACAATGGATATGGGCAAGCCATGTAGGGCAATCATCTCTGCCAAGACGCGAAGGCCCACCTTCTGAGCCCTCAACCTCGATGTTCTAAGCAGCGTTGTCCCAGAACCTGAGGGGACAACTTCCGTGAGCGCGGCCTGCCGGAGCGCTCCACTCCCACCAGCATCACCCTCAGGGCAAGGTGATCCTCCCACTGATCCCTGCTCAGAAGAGCTGGTCACCCATTTTCTCCCCCCAATGGATGTTTCACTGGGCGAGGATGGAGACAGGCTTGGGTGGTATGTCTTCAGGTGCCGAGTCACGACCGTCGAAGACAGGTGCTTCGGGTTTTTGCCCCTGTGCACCAGGACATCTCAGGCATGGCAAAACACCACACGGGGGTCTTTAGGAAGGGCCTGAAAGTGCCTCCCTACAGAGGTGTTGAAACGTGGACTGCTAACTGTCCCAGGGGAAGGAGGACGAATGGTTACAGGCTGTGCTGCGGAGCTAGCCACAGATGACGAGGTGAAGGGTGGACTGCAGGTGGGGACACCACCGAGAATTTGGGATGGGGACAGGAGGGATCTTTCATAAAACACAAACCATTCCTCCAGTGATCCATCACCCACCCCCTCCTCAAAATGTTGAGAGAGATCATCTCCCTCCAGTGGAAAGACCTCTTTGGCCTCCTCCACAGCCCCCACAAGTGAATTTGGGGGAGTGGGAGGACTCTCTGCTGCCCCCAAGCCACACCCACTACTGCTTTCCACAAGTATACCAGGAGGACTGCCTTCATACTTCACCCCACGGCCACCCTTGGTGGCCAACACAACAGGAAGACTCATTGTGCCACCAAACTAGAATTAAGGAGGACAGAAAAGGAGATAACACTGTGAGACCTCAGCCGAGGTGCCCAATGAGCTCAGTCCCAGCGCCTGGCAGCAGCCCTGGAACCAGAGGGAGGGGGTAGAGCCCAAGCCCAGCACTCCCAGAAGCCTGATCAGATCAGGCACTGATAGTAATGTGAGCCCTCAGCCAAGGTGCTCACTGAGCTTGGCCCCAGGACCTGGAAGCAGCTCTGGAACCAGAGGCTGGGGCTAGAGCCCTAGCCCAGCAGCACTCCCAGAAGCCTGATCAGATCAGACACTGATAATAATGTGAGCCCTCAGCTGAGGTGCCCACTGAGCTTGGCCCCAGGGCCTGGCAGCAGGCCTGGAACCAGAGGGAGGGGGTAAAGCCCTAGCCCAACACTCCCAGAGACCTGACCAGATCAGGCAGTGATAATAATGTGAGCCCTCAGTTGAGGTGCCCACTGAGCTTGGCTCCAGGGCCTGGCAGCAGCCCTGGACCAGAGGGGATAGCTCCATATCCCACCCACCACACACAGAAAAAGCCCAGCTCCAATGCACTCTCCCACTCTCTCCTCCCAAACGCTATTAAGAGCTCTGTCCCACTCCACTGCTTGCTGAAAGTGAAACCAGAACTGGGAGCGCAGTGCCCTTTTCTAAGCTGAGGACTCATGGAGAAACGCAGGGGGGCTGTGGTTGGCAGTCAGAACTGCTTAACAGGGTTTTCAGGGATGAGATTGGAGTTCCCATGGCCACAGAACAACCCCCTCCTCCCTCCCTCCCTCCCTCCTAGTGTCTGCTCCCATGTTACCAATTGTTACCGATTTGCAGCTGCATGCTTGGAAGGAAGACCTGACCATCAAGATAAGTTGGGCTTTGATTGGGGTGTCTGGAGCGACAGAGGGAGTGCAGACAGAGTTCAGGCACTCCCCCCTCTATTTCCGAGGCAATTGATTGAAGTCGCCTGAGTGCCTAGCTTCCCGAATGGCAGCCGAGCGCAACGAACAAGGCTTGTGCCGACTGCCAGTTTGGCTTGAGTGGCGCATCACAAACAGCCCGTTTGCGAGCAGCCGAGTGGCCTGTTCGTGGTTTTTTTTCTTTCATAATGCTGTTCGTGCACATGTCTAGTTGTGATCTGAAGAGAAACCAGAGAAGAGGGAGTGGGAGCCTGTCAGTAAGCAGATAATATAAGTGACAGAGACACTGTTGAACCATCATCATGTATTAATTTTGCCACCCATTAAATGGTCTTGGTAGGAATTTTGGTATTCTATAAAACCAGGAGAGTGTTGTTTTTTCCATGTCTATGCAAAGTATTTTTTGTGACAGACCCTGTCTGTCTTCTGAAGACTTTTTTCCTATTTCAATTACTACTGAATGACTGAACTACGCGAGTGCTTGTTTTGGGACTCTCAAGTTCTTCCTGTTTTCTCATATAGCTTGAGCTGCCATCACTTCTCAGCGCCTGCCTTCCAAATACCTGTGTCCACTTAGCACTGCTATTTCCTTTCTTCATTTGATGACATGAAGCTCTCTGTGCTCATTTTCTATAATACCTTCACTTGTCTTTCAGAGAGTGTTAAACACTTCCCTATGCCCTACTCCCTGTCTTATTCAGATGCCTACCTATCTGTGTTCATGTGCAAGTGATAATTTTAACTGACTATAAAAACTATGAGACTGAGTGTGGCATAGTAGTTAGTGTTAGACTAGGATTTGGGAGGATGGGTTTGAATCCCACTCTGCCATGGAGGCTCACTGGGTGACTTTCGGCCACTCACACACTCTAAACCTAAACTACCTCACAGGGCTGTTGTGAGGATAAAATGGAGGAGATGAGAATGATGTAAGATCCTTGAGAATGAGAATGATGAGAATGATGTTTGGTCCTTGATGGGGAGAAAGGCAGGGTATAAATAAATTAAGCAAACAACCCCCCCACCCCCAAATCAAAGCAGGAACATTTTCTTCTGGGTATTTGAACTTTGTCATGGGTGGTTAATTGGGTGAGAGTATACAATCCTTGAAAATAGAAAAGAGTCCGGTAGCACCTTTAAGACTAACTAACTTTACTGTAGCATAAGCTTTTGAGAACCGCACTTCTCTTTGTCAGATGCATGAGAACTGTGGTTCTCGAAAGCTTATGCTACAATAAAGTTGGTTAGTCTTAAAGGTGCTACTGGACTCTTTTCTATTTTGCTACTACAGAGTAACATGGCTAACTCTTCTAGATCTGATCCTTGATAATGTTACGCCTATTGATTGTGGAGAAAAGTTAGAACCAGATGTGTGTTCTGCCTTTAATTGCTTCTAAAATTGTGACACTATATCCTTCTTTCCTAAAACTGGCAGGTAGTGCTTATGGATATGGAATACAGCCCCTGTAAAGATTGCTCCTACTGAATGGGGAAAAAATTACATTCAGATATATAAAAGTAGTGGAAACAAATTGATAAAGAAAACATATACAAATAATAAACACAGAGAAAACAATATAAGGGAGAAGGTTGAATGTCTACTCTTCTAATGGCTCACTTCCTGAGTTGTTAACTAGCATCCTCACTGGCTTCGGAAGGGGAAGGGGCTCTTCAGCACTTTATTATTTCTCCTACAGCTGCCTCCCTCTTTCTCAGTCTATGTGCTGGATTCTTCCTGTCTGGCCTAATCTCTGACCCTTTTAAAGGCAAGTCTGGCAGGCTGCTCATGTACCTAGCTATGTTTGTCTTCTTGCAAAGGTGCTTTTCTTCATGAGAAATGGGGAGTGATCCCTTGTGTGGGTGAGGTTGAGCCCTGCCTCCAACTGATCCAAGCCATTAGGTTATGCACAGGATTTAAGTCACTGGATATATTCATGATGAAATTAAAATCAAGTCATGTTTATTAAATGTCGTTTCAGTTTAGTATGAAATATTTAGGTTTAAATATATTTTAAATTACTTAATCACACATACTTTCTAGTCTGCCTGCCAGAAGGCACAAACAAAGTTTTGCTGCTGTTTGTCTAGCATGCAAATGAAACCCAGAGGATGAAATAGCATATGCAAACAATACCTGTATTTATAAAGTATTAGAAAGTCCTCCTAAATGATGCAGTGATTGCTGGAAAGTGAAACACTATGTAAAAGAATATCCATGGAGACAATTTTGGACCATAGGAATATTGGGAAACTGTTCTGATTGGATTTTGATATAACATACCTATCTGCTGAGGTAAGTCTCTGCTCTCACTGCATGTTTAGACATCAGCTGCCCAGAAAACAGACACCAGACAGTGAGGCACCATCATATCAGAAAGTTTATGACCATTAAAAAATGGCTGAAATAATTCTGTTTGTATTTCAAACATTTATTATATTAATGAATTGGTGAAATTTGGGTCAGATTTTGATTACCACAGATGCACAGCCCTAATAATCTTGGGGGACTAAGTGAAACATAGTGTTATATTTCTGGGAATGCTCTCAGCTCTGCATATGGAATAGTGTATCCTTTTTTTGATTAAGATTAACAAGTTCAAATTGAAACACAGAACAGCTCATGTGATTATAGAACCGGAAAATTTCCCTGATGAACAGAGATTAAAAGAATTAGTCTTGGTTAGTGCAGAAGAAAGGATGCTGAGATACAATCTCTACACTACTGCAAAGGAAATTAACAAGTTTGATAACCAAATCTTACTCTGAACTTTTTAATAGGGGCTGAGTAAGCCTTTGCCTGAACATCATGCAAGGTATACCTATAGGTATGAGACTCAAAATGGTTGTTTTTCAGAGCAGTGCTTATGCGAAGAGCAGTTATGCATATATGTAATGTAAAAATATTAGAATACATCTCCCCACTCTTATAATAAAGAGGTAAATACATTTGGGATAATGATAGCTGGTATACAATTTCCATTCCAGTTTGCTAAAGTCATTAGCTTTAACTAGTTGAGATGTCCCTTACTCATTCTCTGATCAACAATGGTGCTATGAAAAATTCTTTCACTAGCCCTGCAAATAATAACCTCAGTCTTGACCTTACAGGAAAAGAAAATCCCCTAGGCACAGCAAGAGATTACCTGTTTGTCCATGCAGAATGTATACAACGCAGAACACTGTCTTGTAGGCAGCAAGATGAGTCCAAGATGAGGCTGAAGGAATGTGATTAGATAGGACCCTGGGGTAAGACAGCTCCTAGGGGACATTATAAGTGACTGAGTACTGCTGAAACAGCATACATGTTACTGCAGTCCACCATTGGGAAGCCTGGATTGGCATTACTGCATACACTCACTCTCTGTGGATGTTGCTTCAGGCACAGAAGTCTCTTTTCAAAGTGGAGAAGAAGAAAGCAGGCGAGGACAGCAGGGAAGAATATGCAGGGTTAGGGGGAGGAAAAGCCACATAAAAATTCACTACACAAATTGGACGTGCTTCTTGGCAATGCTTTGTTTGGAATGGGTGTTCATACTAGTTCTCTTTACTAAAATATTGAAGGAACTATGGATGTGAACAAAGGATCAAAGATACCTAAATAGTCTTGCAAAGTACAAAAAGAAAGAAGATATCGGCAGTAAAAGGCTCCAAGGTTCACCTTTGTTGATGAAATTAATGCCTTTACTCTGAGGCAATTGCTAATTTAGAAGACCCTGGCAGGAATATTTTTAGAGAAATGAGTATCATAGTTGGAGAAGGCTGTCTCTATTGTAGTGGGCAGTTGAAGTCAAAAGAGGATTATTCAGAGCAAGGATTATTCAGAGTGTCTTAATGGTTTTGGTAGTGGCTTTGGGTGTTAAGTATCAGCTAACATGTTTATGCCTGGCCTTCAGATGTCCATTCACAAAGACCCTTTTCTTCTCTTCCTGGCATGAATCCAGGGCAATCTTGAAATATTCTCTCCCCCTCCTCCAATCTGCTCCGTCCTGACCCATCATTAAAGACAGGGGTTGTCTTGAAGCTTCATCTGAGAAACGACACAGTGCAAGAATGCTCACTGACCCATAACCTGCAGATGACTATAAAATGGGACCTAGTTGTCTATGAATGTGAGGGTTTCACAGCATAAATTAATAAGTAAAGTAGTTTCACTGTACTTGCCTTATTGAAATACCTGGATTCATAGGGGCAGAGGGAAGGAGGAGAGAAACCCAATCAAACAGCAAAATTTCTGATGTCTAGTAGTACACTAAAGACTAAAACAAGAAATTCCAATCAGATATATTTATTTTATTGGAAAGGGAAGATTCAACATTCTAAATGTGGTGGCTTTTAGACTCAAAACCCAGAATACACTTATTTTCACTGATCACATGGGCTTTGATACTTAAAATGATTCTGAGTTACAGCTGCTATTGACTTAATGGAACATGGCACTTACACAAGGCTAGACATATATGAAAATATGTTTTATTGTTGCTTGCTTTTAAAAAAAGGGAATAGTGGAGATCATAAAAGAATTTTATGTCATTTTTTAATTGTTGGTCATTATTTTCCATTCTGTCATTTCTTTTTCTTTGCCTCAGATACTGCTGAGGATTTTATTTATGTATCTACATTTTCTATTGTATATATGAATGCTGGTCATTATTTTCTTCAATGGTCAGTGGTCAGCCATTTTCTTATGGTTGGCTCTGATCTTAAAACTTCTGCTCACAGCATAATAGGTTTCTGTTCCAGGAAAGCCGGTAGGACTGAAGAGCCTGATTCTGTGCAGTCCTTTAGAAGCATACATAGTCCACTGGGTCTACTCTCATTTTTTAATTGTTTAGAACAAATGGATTTTCATCACGCCCTTTTTTTGGACATTGTGATGAGCAATATGGATAACTTAGCTACCAGAATATCATATGCCTCACCTAAGTGGTTAGTTGACCTACAGAAAATTGACATGGATCATCTTCCATATAGGTATCTCTCAATTTTTTTCTAAAGGAAGGGACAATAGGAAGATATTGATTATACCAGCAACATACACCTTCCACAAAATAGGGGTAGTTAAAGTGTCTATGAAATATTAATTGACAATTGAATGTGGTCTACCATTGAATTGTCAGATTTAATGACCATATGAAAGGGGTATTTTGCGCTAGAGAATTAACTCTAGTGACAAAGCTGAGCAATAATGGGTACCACCTCTTGAACATCTTAGCTATGAAGGTTCTGCAGTCAGACTCAGCTTCTGTTTGCTTAGCCAATTTGTATGAGATATTTGCTTTGTTTAGACCACTTTTTGTTAAAAAGAATCTCATCAAAATGACTTTGAAGCCAGGGAAAATAGTTGGTCTAATAGTGATTGCCAAGCAATCAAGTGGTGTATCCGACAGAAGCATTGTGAATTTAAGAGTAATTGCACAATATGGGCTCTCCAAGAGTTGCTGGAGCTTAAGAAGACTTACATTAGTGGCCAAAATTGTGGAAACCTTTTGAAAAAAGTGCATTTTTGAGGTGTGAGGGCTCATAACACCACTTTTCTTTGGAGTAATACCATAAAATTATATATCAATGGAAAGATAATTTAATCAAGAATGTAATGCAATAACTTTTATGAAGGAATTTTTTTAGAACAGTAGTTATAAAGAAGAAAATTGAAACACATAGAAAAAATGAGTTATACAGCAATTCCCACCATGTCAATTAATACTTAGCTGGGTAACCTTTTGCTTTAATTATGGTCTTACAACTCCTTCCCATGGAGTGAACCAGGTTTTTTAGTTCGGCAGCTGTTATAATATGAAACCACGAGTGAGTTATTGCTTCTATTAATTGCGGTTTATTGCTGGGTTGCTTCTCACTAACCAGTTTCTTTAGTCAGCTCCATAGATTTTCGATGGGGTTAAGGTCTGGGCTATACCCAGGCCATTCCAACAGTGGAATATGATGATCTTGAAACCACTTTTTGCACACAGCAGCAACATGACATGGAGCTGAATCTTGTTGAAATATAAATGCTTCATTATCTTGGAAAAGATCACGTGTGGAAGGCTTCAGTTTGGGCTCAAGTATTTCATTTATGTATTTTTGGACATTTATATTGCCATTTATCATGCAAATTTTGCCCACACCTTTTGATGTCATACAACCTCATGTCATAACACTAACTGGGTGTTTCACGGTAGGTGTAATGCAATCAGGATGCAAATCTTCTCCAATTCTTTTTCTCATGTATTTTGTGCCATCATTACCAAAACGGAGATTTTGGTGTCATCATTCCAAATAACACTGTCCCATTGTTCTGCTGTTCAGTTAACATGGATTTTAGCCCAGTTTAATCTTTTCAACCTTTGTTTGAGAGATAACAATGGTTTTTTTCATGGGATTCTAGCATTAAGACCAAATTCCTCCAGTCTGCGCCAAACAGTGTTTGCACTCAACTTCACATTGAATTGCGCCATTTCGATCTGTATGATTTTTGTTCTGTATGATTGTGCCATTTTGTTCTGTATGATTTTCTTCTGTCACCTAGGCTCAGTCTCTCAATTCTTCTATCATCCCTTGCTTGTGTGCACCTTTTCCTGCCTTTACCAGTCTGGTTTTGTAGTGACTGAGTTGCCTTATACCTCTTCAAAAATTTAGAAATGCCACCTTTGGTTAAGTTTCCACCAATTTTTCTTCTAATTTCTTCATAACTGTAGCCTAGTTCACTTAATAGTACTATTTTACATCACTTTCTGGGTGACCAGTCAACTCTTTGTGCCATTTCTTTAATTTTATTACATTTTACAAGCTCACTAAATGAAAGAACACAAAACCAACCAACCAACTTGATAGCAATCACATAACACACTAACAAATGACCTCCTCTCAGCTCCAGTACATGACATCAATAGCTGAATCCTACTGTGACCTGATTGGCTCATTGCCAAAACAAGATGACACCTGATTGGCTCTCTAAAGACTCATGCTCTTTGGCTACATTCAAATGAAGGAAAGCTACTTCATATCAACCTAAGCAAGTTGTGCTTCCTTTTCCCGGTTATTTGGCTATAACATTTGATAGAATACAGATAATTGAACAAACTTTGTTGCATTACATTCTTGATTAAATTATCTTTCCATTAATATATAATTTTATGGTATTACTCCAATAAAGGTGGTGTTATGAGCCATCAAACCACAAAAATGCACTTTTTCCAAAAGGTTTCCACAATTTTGGCCACTAGTGTATAGAGAACTTATTAAAACCAGAAAATGGGTGTCCTTGAATAAGGAATGGGAACATCTTATTTCAGCTATTAACAAGGATAATAAGGTCTTTTGGCTTATCTCCAATTCTGCTATTAATTCAAATTTTAAAATTCCTTGCTGCATTGTCTCTTTAGTGTGGGAAAATCATTTCAGGGAGTTAGTCTATGATGCTGATTCTTCCAATTCATCCCTGAATATTATTTTTCTTGACTCTGTGGTTCTGTGGCCTGAGGTGTTAATCAGGGAGGTCATATGTCTTATTAGGGGGCTAAGATTATGAAAAGCTCCTGGCCCCAATTTAATTCCCAATGAGCTTTTTAAGGCCGATCCTACAGTCCTGGCCCAAGTGCTTACTTTAATGAATTCATCTGGCCAGATGCCTAGCTCATAGAGACATTCCATTATAGTCCCCATATTTAAAAAGGAGTCCAGATTGGATCCATGCTGCTATCAGCCAAGTAGCCTTCTTTCTTCATTGGGAAAGCTTTTCTCCTTTTACGTAGGAAACTTTTAGATTAGATGGAATTAGAAGCTGTGCTGCTTTGTGAGCAGATTGGTTTCAAATGGGGTTCCTCAACTTATGACCACTGCCTAGATCGCTACCATCTAGCTGAGAAATATTAATCTTTTAAAAGGGAGTAATTGTATGTGACCTTTATTGATCTTAATGGGGGCTTCAACTCTATAAATTGCCCCAAATTGTAGCATAAACTTGCCCAAACCACCATTGACAAATGACTTCTAAGGTTTATACAATGACTATATTGTGGCTCAACTACTCAAGTGTGATGTGGGTATAAAGGAAATTTAACAATCTCATTTAACTTGCAAAAAGGGGGTAAGACAGGGCTGTTTACTAGCTCTCTTTCTGTTTAATCTATATTTAAGTGGTTTAGGATCTACTTTTGATGACAGATGCCATCCACTTAAATTAGCTGAGACCAGGGCTTTTTTTCAGGGGGAACGCGGGGGAACGGAGTTCTGGAACCTCTTGAAAATGGTCGCATGACTGGTGGCCCCACCCCCTGATCTCCAGACAGACGGGAGTTTAGATTGCCCTCCGCGCCACTCAGCAGCACGGAGGGCAATCTAAACTCCCCTCTGTTTGGAGATAAGGGGGCGGGGCCACCAGCCATGTGACCATTTTCTCTGAGGGCAACCCACTGAGTTCCACCACCTCTTTTCCCAGAAAAAAAGCCCTGGCTGAGACTATGTCCCTGTCTTGCTTTATGTGGATGATGCTGCCATTTTGTCTCGCACCAGGGTTCATCTGAAAAGAGCCTTGAAAATCTTTTCCAACTATTTTCTTCACGAGAGTCTAGTGATTAACTACCAGAAATCTGTGATCTTCATCAAAAGTAGGAGATGGACCCTGTTACAATGGTCAATAAATGGATTTAATATTGAGAAGGTTAGGACCTTCTCTTATTTGGGGATTCTGTTTTCAGCACACTTTTCTTGGAATTCCCAACTTAGAATGCCATTTAACAAAGCAAAACCCTGTGCAAGTGCTATAAAGATTCTTCTATAATAAGAGGGGAAAAGTACTTTCCTGGAGCTATGCAGGCTTTTGAAAGTGGTTCCCATAATTCTTTATGGTTCAGCTATTTGGATTAAAGCTGCCTCTGAAAATATTGATCAGCTCCTTGCTCAATTTTCAAGAAAACTGTTGAATATACCCTGTTGTGTCTCAAATGTTGCATAGTGGGAGGAATTTGGCCAAACATCTTTGGAAGCAAGATTGTGGCTCTCTGCCTTCAAATTGAGATTTTTTTTTCTGAGGACAGCCTATTGGCTGAAATGGAATACTTTCAAATTGGTTTGGATGAAAACTTTAGATGAGAAACTGCCAGTAGTCAGTATGACAACTAATCTTATCTTTGAGATGGGTAAATCAAAAGCTCTCTCTTTGATTAAAAAGTGTGTTCTAGAAATCAACCATTGACAAATAGAGCTTGTTGGGTCTTCCCCCACCCTGTCCTTTGGCATTACTCTTCCAAAATCTTTACCTCCTCTATATGTATTTCATGCTATTGTAGAACATATTATTTGTGACATTGAATATTACACCTATGATTTTAGAAGAAAGATTTTTAAATAGGCCTTATTCTGATAAAACCTGCTCTTGTGGTCTTAATAGGATTGATATATTGTTATATGTCCTGCTTGAATGCTATTTGTATGAGAATATAGAGACTATTATATTAAACCACTTCCCTCTACACCTCGGAAACACTATTTTATCTGCTTAGAGATAATGATCCTAAGATTACTTTGGTGGATGCAAAATTTTTTTCATTCCTTCTATCTTTTGAGTCTAAAAAACGATGAATAAGAACTTTCTGCTGCTCAAGATTTGTTAATCAATGAGCTTCTAAGGGAATAAAAAGAAAGAGGGAAGGGGGAGGGGTCTGGTTTTTTTTTTTTTTTTTAGTATAGTAGCTGAGTGGAGCAGTTTATATTCCTGGAATGAGTGTGCGAATGGTTTCCCTCATGCTGAAGCTAGGACCCACTGTATTCCCAGTGCTGATGTCCTGGTGCTTCCTTTTAGCAATGATTGACAACCCATTGGTTTGGCTTATATTCTGTTCACTATTTGTGATCACCACCAGCCATACATTTAACAAACTGTTCATCTTAGTTTGCATATGTTGCTTAGGTTTGACCGTGCAAGAAGGACAATAGCACACGAGCAATCACGTAATGGTTTACCCAGCTTCCCCTACATCGATACCTGCCCATCTGCTTTTTACTACATTCTTTAAGAGCGTGTGTAATATTTTACTTAGTTTTGAACCACTCTGTAATGATATGCTATTTATTTTAACCATAAACTTTTGGCTTTGGACCTTAAATTCCGCCCCTCCTTACATTATCTTAAATGTATAGCTTAGGAGGGCTCTGGTCACAGCCAACACACTTTTTAATTCCTCTATTTTACCAAAGTTTTTACCCTTGAGAACACTTTCCCTCTGTGTTTGTGTGACCTGTATACTGCTGTGCCCTTGACTTCCTTAAAAGATTTTCACTGCCATCAAAGGCTTTCTCCTTTCTCAAAAGTGTTACAGATTATAGTTTAATCGAATGGTCAGCTCATGAGGGTGGTTGTGAAGTAAAAGTTGACCTTCTTTCTTATATAAAAATAGAATTTATTTTTGAGAACATAAGTATGATTTTTGCAGAGTTTTGATACATATTTTGGTTTCAGAATTGTTCTTAAGCTTGGTGATTTCAAAGACAGTTATATATTCCCAAACCCAGTCAAGTAGACTAATTTTCCACACAGATCTTCTGTAACATAATAAACTTTCATCTAATACATACAGACATAGATTTACTCAGGCCTTCCCACACAACTTGCCTGACCTAGGTAGAATCGTTTCTCTCAGATATACACAGACTGCCATGTGAGCATGCACAATTTGCCTGACTTATTTATTATTTATTTATTTGATTTGATTTATACCCCACCCTCCCCATAGATGGGCTCAGGGCGGCTAACAACAT
The DNA here is from genome assembly GCF_028583425.1 of Eublepharis macularius. Taxonomy (NCBI): domain Eukaryota; kingdom Metazoa; phylum Chordata; class Lepidosauria; order Squamata; family Eublepharidae; genus Eublepharis; species Eublepharis macularius. The sequence goes on along the minus strand of NC_072790.1, from coordinate 89,882,601 downwards.
TCCAAAAATACATTAAAAGTCACAAAAACATAAAATCAATAATTTTTAAAAAGTCATTAAAATAGTCCAGGAGCAGGCTATTTAAACAAATATTGGGAGTCTGTATACGGGCATAGCAGATGGCTGAGGGCAGCCCCAGAAGAAGTGATGGTCTTAGATGGAAGAAGGAGGACCCCTGCTGGCACTCAGCCAAAGACCCGGTGGAACATGTCCATTTTACAGGCCCTGCGAAACTGTAACAGATCCCGCAGGGCCCGGATCTCCAGCAGGAGAGCATACAACCAGGCTGAGGCCAGGGCAGAAAAAGCCCTGGCCCTGGTTGAGGCCAGACGGATGTCCTTCGGGCCGAGGACCACCATGAGTTGCTTGTCTGCAGAGCACAACACCCTGCAGGGGATGTAATGGAAGAGGCAGTCCTGCAGGTATGCAGGTCCCAGTTGGTGAAGGGCTTTAAAACCCAAGGTTAACACCTTGAACCAGATCCGGAACTCCACTGGGAGCCAGTGCAGCTGGCATAGCACAGGATGAATGTGCGCTTGGATTGGTGTTCTGGTAAGGACGTGTGCCGCTGCATTCTGGACCAGCTGTAACTTTCGGGTCAGGCCCAAGGGCAGCCCAGCATAGAGTGAGTTGCAGTAGTCAAGCCTGGAGGTGACCGTTGCATGGATTACTGTGGCCAGGTCCCGGGGCGAAAGATAGGGTGCCAGTTGCCTGGCCTGTCGAAGATGAAAAAAGGCAGACCTGGCAACAGTCGTGACCTGGGCCTTCATTGAAAGTGTGGCATCCAAGGTCACACCCAGGCTCCTCACCATCGGTGAAGGTTTCAATTGTACCCCATTGAGGGCTGGGTGCCGGGTCCCCAGCTCGATTGCCCCACGACCCAGACACAGAACCTCCGTCTTCAGGGGATTCAATTTCTGGTGACTCTGATGTAACCATACCATCACAGCCTCAAGACCCTTGGCCAAGGAATCTAGAGCGAGATCAGACTGGCCGTCCATCAACAGATAGAGCTGAGTGTCATCTGCATACTGGTGACAACCCAGCCAAAAGCTGCAGGCTAACCGGGTGAGGGGCGCATATAGATGTTAAACAGCATCTGGGAAAGAATCGCCCCCTGAGGGACGCTGCATACCAAAGAATGACAAGTGGACATCTGTTCCCCGAGTGCCACCCTCTGTCCCCAATTGCGAAGGCAGGAGTTCAGCCATTGCAGGGCTGTTCCACGAATCCTCACATCGGCAAGGCGGTGGGTCAGAAGATTATGATCGACCGTGTCGATTGCTGCTGTAAGATTTAAAAGTATCAGCAGTGCTGACTCGCCCCAGTCCAGGTGTCGCCGCAGATCATCTGTGAGGGTGACCAGAGCCGTCTCTGTATCGTGGCCAGGCCTGAAACTGGATTGGAATGGATCCAGGATAGAGGCATCATCCAGGTATACTTAGAATTAGGCTCTCACGCAGCTTGCCTGATTTTGCTAGACTCCTTTCTCTGAGAAACTCACAGATTCTCTCAGGAACATACAGACAGTTTAGGCTCCACATAGGTTGCCTTACTTAACTAGAATAACCTCTCTGTATGATATACAAAGTGTGACTGAAAACTTTCCCTCAGCACTGACTAAAAACTGTGCTTCACTCTGCCTCCAAGAGTACAGCTACCAGCTAGTCAGATTACATTCCATTCACTCATCCAGCCCCCCTCCTTCTTTCCTCAGAGGCCTACATTTAAACTCACAGAAATCCTATACCCTCCCAGCGGGATACCTGTTGTAGTCTTTTTCCATGCAAGCAAAGCTTGCATACGCTCCTGGAAAGGTGTGAGAAGTGACATCATCACAGCAGCCATGGGCATGCTTCTGCCCCAGTGAAGTGCAAGAGCATGACCACAGCTGGTGTGATGATGTCACTTCAGGAAGTGACATTGTCACACCCAGCCAGAGTGCATCTGGTGCCTGCTTTCCTGGGTTACCTTCTGGTGGCAGGTGATTGCTGAGGGGGTGAGGTTTGCTACCTCCCACAGATTGCCAGTTATCCATGGGCAACTGGGCAAACCCCAGGGAGATTGGTAATCCTATCCATTAGCAAGCAGAAATAAAACACAAATTAAATGCATTACATGCAAAACCTTATGTTACAGAACGTTAACACCTCACAATTAATGATTGCAGTGAAATCCTAAGCAGAATTACTCCAGTCTAAGCCAATTGATTTAAATGGATTTAGACTGGAGTATGTCTGTTCAGGATTTTAGTGTTATATTTGCAAGGTATTCACACATGTGCATTCTCAGGGCCAAGCTACAAGTGATGAACGACACTTGAACGGCAAGTGTATTTCTCTCTGTTCACTTGCCCTCCATTCAATCCACTTGCCGTTCAAGTGTCATTCGTCACTTGTAGCTTGGCCCTCATATAGCCCCACAGGAATTCTACGTTTTTTTACCCACCCACCCTCATTTATCTACCAAACTAGAAGTTTTTAAGTGAAAATATTTTTTATTTTCTCAAGCCTCTTCAACAACAATAACAAAAAATTGCCACCTCCACAAAAAAATTAGATGAGTCTCTCTCCCTTTTACTAGGACCCACTGTTGGTTTTGAGAAGGTAGCCGTTTCTCCAGGGATTATCTGCCCCAAGTTCAATCCTTTGAGGAGACTTTCCCCCTCCTGCTTCTCTACTGTAGTTTTGTGCATTTATTCGTCTCTGGGGGTTCCCTCAGCTTTTCTCTCATCTTTCTCAAGCCTGTTTTGGTCCAAAGTTTAAGGAAAGATTGCAGCAAAACCTGGATGGCTGTAGTGTGGGTGGGAAAATTTGGATTTTCCAGCCCACATTTTTAGATTTTCCAGCCCACATTTTCCCTGTACCCACAGCACCATTTCTTCTCCCCCACATCAGAGGGCTTTAAAAAAAATCAGTACTAGAATGTAATTATATCAATAGAGCATTGAAAGCTGTTGCAACATAGTCACGTGACTGGGATGCAAATCAGCCCTCTGCTAGTTTGACTCCCACTACTACCGTGAGCTGACCAGGTAGCCTTGGGTAAGCAACTCCTCTCAGCCCCAGCTTTCTAGCTGTATTGTGGGGATAATAACAACACCGGCTTTGTTCATTCTAGAAGAGTGGTATATAAAGACACTGTTGTTATTATTAAGTATAGATAGCTGGTTCTCTGAATTTGCAGCTTTTGTTTTTTTAAAAGTCTTTAAAACAAACCTTGTTGTTGGTGTTCTTAGTGAATTTATTTAAATCCGGTTTTGCTACTTATTTTTTATTGTTCGTATGTGCACCTTATAAGCCACTTTGGATAAAGTTTCATGAAAAAGTGTGGGGCAGTCATATTTTAAATACATGACATGTATAATCAGGGGAACTGGAAGGGAGTGTTATGTTGTGGAGAAAGTGCTAGGAAATAATCTTAATTGTCCCAAGTGTGTGTGTGTGTTTTAAACACTAGCTGTATTGGGATATTGAGTGCTTTTCTCATCAATGTGAATGGGAAATTTTGGATCCACTTCAAGCAAAATAGGATTAGGCCCTTAGGCTGTACACTAGTGTCAATGCATATAAAAAGAATGTACAATTGCTGGATGCTTCTGAAAACACTTGATTAGATCAATCTTTTTGCTGCCCTGAAGCTTTTAAAAAAGTTTAATGCTCTAGTACATATCTATGGCAGATGGCAAGTTGATAGCTGTCAGTGAGATTCCTCCTTCCCTTAGTAATGCTTTTTGCTAATGCGTGTTTGTGCCTCTCCCTTAACTACAGAGCATTAAACTTCAGAAATATATTGTGATGCCAAACAATCAGAATACGAAAAATCACATTCTCCTTAGGCCTAAAGCACTGACAGTCTGCACTCATGCTGCTTTATCCATGGCTGCTTGTAATGCCAATGATACTTTTACTATGATGACGATCTGACGGGGGATAAGTCATGGCATATTTGCAGAAACACGGTACATATGGTAAGTCCCTTCCCTTCAATCCAAGTTTGGATTGCCTCTTGGGAGGGTAGGATTTGCTCCTTTCCTTTATCACCTTAGTATAAGGCAGAAATCCAGCCTTTAACAGGTGAAGTTTCTCCATCACTGCATCTTCGTACTGGCCAAAGCTACTCTTATTTAATCACTACCTGTCACAGAGCTGTTAAAGGCCCTGCAGTATTGCAATAAGAAGAAAAAAAAGGTGGCAGCTTTATATGTGAGGTTCATCATGAGGACAGGCTGTGTTTTTGCATCCAAAGCCTTTCTAAAATGGGTTGCACTGTGTTATGTAAAATTTTAATCTTCTGTGGTAGCAAACCCCTCATGCGATTGCCAGGTGCACATTCTGAGTCTAGAGTAAACAGTGCTTGACTTAAAGAGAATGAATGAATCTGTGTGTATTTGTAGGAGGAAAATAGATCAAGATGGGTAGCCGTGTTAGTCTGTCTGTAACAGCAGAAAAGAGCAAGAGTCCAGTAGCACCTATAAGACTAACAACGTTTGTGGTAGCTCATACCCTACCACAAATTTTGTTAGTCTTATAGGTGATACAGGACTCTTACTCTTTTCTACTGTAGGAGGAAACACAGCTCTGGCTTTGACTTTCCCTCCAATCTGATTGGCATGATCTTCTCAGAGACCCAGGGCCAAGCTACAAGTGACGAATGACACTTGAACGACAAGTGGATTGATTGGAGCGCAAGTGAACAGGGAGAAATGCACTTGCCGTTCAAGTGTCATTCATCACTTGTAGCTTGGCCCCCAACCTGCCATCAAAGGTATCCTACTTCCCAAATTTTGGACAGAGAGGAAAAAACATTTCTATTCTGTAGGAAATTAACATTCTCACTTGCAGAGCAGGGACAGGAACATATATGACAATTCAAAATAACTAGGAACAGGGAACAAATAATACAGAAACAAAAAAGGGCCAGTATTCATATATAAGGTTGCACAGATCCCCACAAATCCCCCCTCTCTCTGTCGCTCCCCATCAGGCTGTCCCTGAGTATCCAGCAAAACCTGAGAAAAAACATTGGCGAGCTCCATATGCAGCAAAATATTGGAGAGCTCAGTAGCTGCCGTAGCTGCAGCGCCGTCACTGGCCTGCCTCAACTCCAAAAAAGGAGGTGTGGTGAGCAAAAGCCATTCTCTCCCACACCAAAGACATCTTTATTATCCATTCACATGTTAGCTCTTGTATGCAAAACAACTTCTCAACCCAAGCTCTAGGAACTCTTGGTTGAAATTAAACCCTGAGCCCAAAATGAAAATGAATAGTTTTCTCACAGACTGTTATCCTAAGCAGAGTTATCCCCTTCTAAGCTCATTGATGCAGTGGACTTTGAAGGGTGTAACTCTGCTTAGGCTTCCACTGTCAGTGAAGAGAGAGTTATTTTTCTGGTACAACAAGACAAAAAATACACTACCTAGAGGATTTAGGAAATATCAATTATGAATACAATTTCATAGAATACTTTGAAGATTAGAGAGAGTGATGGCTGTTGTGGGTTTTCCGGGCTGTATTGCCGTGGTCTTGGCATTGTAGTTCCTGACGTTTCGCCAGCAGCTGTGGCTGGCATCTTCGGAGGTGTAGCACCAAAAGACAGAGATCTCTCAGTGTCACAGTGTGGAAAAGAAATTGGCAGGTAATTTAACTTCCACACTGTGACACTGAGTTATCTCTGTCTTTTGATGCTACACCTCTGAAGATGCCAGCCACAGCTGCTGGCGAAACGTCAGGAACTACAATGCCAAGACCACGGCAATACAGCCTGGAAAATCCACAACAACCATTGTTCTCTGGCTATGAAAGCCTTCGACAAGAGAGAGAGTGGGTCTCCCACTTCAGTGTTTTACTATGCCTGATAAGAGCAACATTTCTAAAAACTATCATCACTGTAATTGTTAGCATAAAGGTATAATGACAGCAGAAAACTAAAGTTTGGAATAGCCTCCAAATGGAACTGGAAAAACAACAATATGGAATTAGTTGTGGGGACAACTCTGTTCTCATTGATAGGAAAGCAGTTTTTAGAATATGGAAACTTGCATTCCATCCTCATCTGGCTGCAATTTACCAGCACTGTTACAACAATAAATGCAGCACAATGATAACATAATTCGCAGCAACTGCGCATGTTCTCTATCTACAGACAACTCTCCCAGTGACTGTGTAGAGAAAGGAGCAATCGCTGTCTGAAACCAGAATATTGTGCTTTGCATTTCCTTCAAGTAGTTATCATAGTCTGAACATTAAAAGTTGCATCTATATTAATAGTATTTGCAAATGTGTCACAGACATTTTGTGACCCAGGGGGTGGACACCAATTGGTGTTTTCCATTGGTTAAACAAAAACTAGGGAGCCACAGTACAAATTATTTTTGTGGCTGCTGCCTAGTTTCTCAGTGATGTCAGTTTCTTTTCTCTGTTCCAGGGAATATTAGCTGGCAGTAAGCTTTGCTAATTTCCCTAAGCATGTATTCTCCCCCACCCCAAGTTCCAGAGTTACAGCTTTGATCACTTTTGATCGCTTAAAGGCTGTGAGTCAGTTTTATTTCCCAGTTTGGTTGTCACTTCAAAGGGATTTGAGGGGTTTTCTCCAACAGAAGGCAGCCAAGGTTTTCTTTTGACACAGTTCTTCAGCATAACAGAGATATTCCATACCCATGAAAAAAATAGGGCATGATGCTCTACCTTTAGCCATCTGTGTAATCATTCTAATAATAGGCATCACCTTCTAAATAGACAAGATGTTACATAGCACATTTCTCCCCAGAATGTTTGCTCTTGAAAACATGGTGGGGCATGCACTACCCATGAAAAGATGATTTAAATATAGACATTCAGACAAATGGGAGCCAGCTCCATTTTCGCTGTTTGTAGATTCTCAGCTGCTTCATCAGGTTTTATGACAGATATAGTCCCAGCATTTGCAAATTCATATTGTGGTGCAAACCACATTTAATATGATAATATGCAAAGTGTGACAAAACAGCAACTGAACAAAAGAGCTTGCAGTTTTCTCACAGCATCATCGTTAAACGACTGACAACAGAAAGATTAAACGGGTGCTCATTGGTATGTGCCTGCACTTCTTTGTGAGAAATACCCCTTGGGCTCTATAGGGCTAGTTAAAAGCTTGGATCTCATTCATGGCACTTAAAATAAATGGTAAAATAACAATCTAAACTTAGGGGGGAACCTTGAAGCAGCAAATAGTGAAAATGCGAGCCCTTTCTGTCAGCTGTTATGCTTCCTAAGGGATGGATTCACACATGCAGCTGGTTCAAATCCCTGGGTAACAGGAATCAAGAATAGGAAAGACATCTGCCTGAGACCCTGGAGATTCACTGTCCATCAAAGTAGTCAACTCTGGGCTAGATGGATTCTGTCGGTCTGTCCTAAAGACAAGTAAGAAAGGCTATGTCAGAGGAACCATACTGGGAGCTGATCCAAAGATGCAGGGCAGCCTGTTCTACTGTCCTTCCATGGACTTTTATATTCATATGGGGAAAGGCAAATTTATTTATTTAATTTATTTTATCAAATTTATACTCTGCCCTCTCTGTGAATGGGCTCAGGGAGGCTAACAACATATATTATACATTAAAAACCATATACATCTCTAAAACCATATAAAAGCAATACAAAAACTGGCACCATAAACAGTTCAGGCTATAGTAATTATCTAAAAAAATGTATATAGCCATGGCATGGGCCCAGGGCAGCCATCAATGGAGCATGGGATGTGGCAGAAAGAAACAAGAAAGGGACAATTCGCTAGTTCTCAACCAAAGGCCCGGTGAAACATCTCTGTTTTACAAGCCCTGCAGAACTGTAATGGGTCCTGCAGGTCCTGGATCTCAATTGGGAATGTGTTTCACCAGACCTGAGCCAGGGTCGGAAAGGCCCTGGCCCTGATCAAGGCCAGGTGAATGTCCCATGAGCCAGGGACAACCAGGAGCAGCTTATTCGCAGAGCACAAGGCTCTATGGGGGACATAGTGGAAAGGCAGTCCTGCAGATATGAAGGTTCCAGTCCATAAAGGGCTTTAAACACTAAAACCAGCAACTTGAACTGGATCTGGAACTGAACTGGAAGCCAGTGCAGCTGACACAGTACAGGATGGATACGTCCCCAAAACAGTATTTCAGTAAGAATGCACGCTGCCACATTCTGGAGCAGCTGTAACTTCCAGGTCAAGCCCAAAGGCAGCACAGCATAATGTTACAGTTACAGTAATCCAACCTCGAAGTGACCATTGGATGGATTACTGAAGCCAGCTCCCAGGGCGAGAGATAGAGTGCCAATTGTCTGACCTGCCAGAGATGGAAAAAGGCAGATCTGGCAATGGCTATGACCTGGGCTGCCATAGAAAGCATGGCATCCAGGAACATGCCCAGGCTCTTCACCGTCAGCGACGGCTGTAATGGCATGCCATCAAGGGTTGGGAGCTGGGGTCCCACATCCATTACTCCATGGCCCTGGTACAGAACCCGAGGGCCAAACTACAAGTGACGCCTGACACAGGTTGGACACTTGCCAGCTTCCCTCAAGTTTTGATGGGAAATGTAGGCAGCTTGGCGGAATGTTGGACAAGTGACAGTTGAAAAGTCCATTGGACAGCAGTCAGAGAGTCAAGCTGCAAGACCAGGATGCCTACATTTCTCATCAAAACTTGAGGGAAGCTGACAAGTGTCCAACCTGTGTCATTCGTCACTTGTAGCTTGGCCTCAGGGCCAAGCTACACATGACGAATGACACTTGAACGGCAAGTGGATTGAGTAGAGGGCAAGTGAACAGAGAGAAATACACTTGCTGTTCAAGTGTCATTCGTCATGTGTAGCTTGGCCCTCAGTCTTCCGAGGATTCAGCTTCAAGCGACTCTGATGCAACCATTCTGCCGTGGCATCCAGACCCTTAGCCAAGGAATCTGTGGTGACATCTAGCCCTTCCTCCCATTAAAAGTGAATTTTATATGGAAAGATATCATGAAAGGAAGCATACAAAAAACTAGGCTAAAAACCTCTTCCCTAGGTTTGAACACAGGGAGTTTTGTTTTTTTCAGAAAAGCTAAAGATCTGTTAGGACTCTGCCACATAACTTGCCATAATTAAGACTGTAGTCAGGTAGCTAAGACAGAACAAGCTGAAGCTGAATCCAAACAAGACAGAGGTGATAGAGGTTTGGAAGGATGATATTTTAAATGAGTGGATTCACTTGTAGTGGATGGAGTGGAGTTGGAATTTATAGAGCAGGTCAAGAGTCTGTAATGCTCATGGATCCACCATTGGTGTTTGAAAAGCAGGTAGGTATAATGGCAGGTAGATACAGCGGCAGGTGGGTATAGCTGCATTTGGTTTGGCAACTCTCCTTCCTTAGGGGTTTTCTACATGTTTTTTTACCTGTCAGATCTGGCCCCATACTGCTTTGATTTATCCCTTGAGTTCCATACACATTTGTGTCTTTAGGTTTCACTTCAGATTTTTTTGGCTTTTCCGTTTTTTTACCCTGCTCTTTTGAGACCATTTTACCTTAATTTTTTTTCCAGAAGCTGATTTTGAGTTGATTTATCACTTGTGCATAATGTTTCCTTCAGTTTTGTTTGTCTCGTCCACTCCCACCCACCTCCCACCCACTTTCAGTAATTGGACGTTCATCATCATCGACCCACTCCTCTGGCCACCTTCTTTTTGCCTCCTCCTGGTTTTGTTTTCCATCTTTTTAGACTGTCATTTTCATAGCGGTATATTGACTTACTATTGTAACAATACATGAAGCAGATTTTCTGAATTCCCAGATTTTTTTTAAAAAAAGTAAGTCTCTAGCCCATTCCATTGCAGACATATGCCTTTCCCCTTACATGTTTGCAAGGGACGGGGTTGGAGATTTCCTTTAAAAAATATTATTATTATTATTATTATTATTATTATTATTATATTAGATTTTAAAAATGAAAGCTGGAAACTTAGAGAATCTGCTGCATCTATTATTACAATAGTAGGTCAAAATAGTGATATGAAAATGACATTTTTTTAAAAAATGCAAAATCTCTGATGGCCCAGGGGAGCAGGGATGTCCACTTCTGACACCAGAAAAAAGCAGTGTAGTTTGAAAACCACATAGCTGCTGCAGGCTCCATCCCAACAGAGTTCAGTTAGCCCCACCAGTGCTGGCCTCTGCTTCCTGGCTCTGGGTCAGCCTAGGCAGTGCTCTCTAGTATGGACTGTGGGAGTGGGGGGAATTAGGTATGGGTGGCAGAGCTGCTCCCCTTTTAGGATTTCCAATGTAAAAACTTTCCCATGTGTTCATTTTTTACCTTTAAAAAAAATCCAGCCCTTATATCGATAGAATGATAAGGTGGTGGTGGAGAGTGCCTTCAAGTCACAACTGACCTATGGTGAACCCTGGTGGGGTTTTCATGGCAAGAGACTAACAGAAGTGGTTTACCATTGCCTGCCTCCGCAACCCTGGTCTCTGTTGGAGGTCTCCTATTCAATTACTAACTAAGACTGACCCTCTTTAGCTTCTGAGACCTGATGAGATCAGTCTCACCTTGGCTATCGAGGTCAGGGCATAGTGCTATAAGTGTTCACAAAAAAATAAAGAGAGTATGTGCTTTGACATCACTGATTATGCCACTGATGATGCCAGCACCCTCACTAAAAATCTTCATTATTTATGGCACATGCAGAACAAAATATAACAACTCCACTACTGTAAAAATTCAAAAGGAGGGCAGACATGCAGAAGAACTATACCAAAATGGAGTAAATCAAGTGTGCAGAAAAGCCATTAGACTTAGCATATCAGGCCATTCTGATGCATGGTTTTGTAACCTCACAGTTGGATTATTGCGATATATTTTAGGTTAGGCTGCTCTTGTAGACAACCTGGAAATGGAGCAAAATGATTTGGTGTGTGCAGTATGTGTTTCAGGGACTGGCTACCCTTGGTTATGTATGTATTTATTAAAATATTTATGGACCCTGTAGCTCAAATTCCATGAAAAGCCCAAGTAAATAAAACAGCCTTATAGTACCTCTTTAAAAAACTTCTAAGGACAGCATCCCTATCGGGGAGCCCATTCCATAAAGTAGGAAACACTTTCGAAAAGGAATGGATCCATTCCTGATAGATGTCAAGTGGACAGCTTTAAGCAGGGGAAGAGCCAGAATGGGGCAGCTAGAGGACTGTAATTAGAGCACAGGGATATATGAGGACAGACAGTTCTTCAGATATTTTCAGGTGGGCACCCTTGTTAGACTGCAGAGAACAGCAGTTCAAGTCTAGTGGCACCTTAAAGACCAACAAGATTTTCAGAGTATAAGCTTTTGAGAATCAAAGATAGGGAACTTTGAACTGAGCTCAGAAACCCTTTACTTCCCTTCCGGTAATAGATGCAGAGGAGTTAGCCATGTTAGTCTGTGGTAGCAAAATCAAAAAGAGTCCAGTAGCACCTTTAAGACTAACCAATTTTATTGTAGCATAAGCTTTCGAGAATCAAGTTCTCTTCGTCAGATGCCTGATACAGAGACTGGTCTCTGTATTTGACCAGTCTCTGTATCAGGCATCTGATGAAGAGAACTTGATTCTCGAAAGCTTATGCTACAATAAAATTGGTTAGTCTTAAAGGTGCTACTGGACTTTTTGATTTTCCCTTCCAGTAAAACTCTAGCCCACCCTTTCTGTGCTCTTTTTCACAGAGTTCAAACAGAGTGCAAACAGGTCAGAGGATGGGACTCCCGGGCTGGGCTCCCGCAACAGATTAGAGAGAAGGATTTGCCCAAATGGCCCCTCAGCATAGAAATGAAACTAGAAGGCACAGATAAACATGGCATAACAGCAGGATTCAAAGGTAAAATCTATTGGCTTTTCTTTGCTGTGTTGTGCCAGACCAGTTGGCAATGGAGCTCTCGCTTGCTTGCTCACCACTTGTTTCCTGCGATTGTGTGCGCCTGGCCACTACCAACATTTGCCTTCCTTTGGGGTTCATTGTTGTGTGAGTTTTCATGCGCTTGAGAAGAACCTCATTGGATGATGGATTTTTGGACGATGAGAAAAGAACAGTGCATGCATGCATGCTCAGCTGCCCAACACTTGCCTTGACAGGCACCATCACCATTCCTTGGGGTCCATAAACACAGAACTCCATTGTTGTGTGTTCTTAAACTCTGTGGGTTGATGGTTTAGAGGGAGGAGAGGGAGGACTGTGTTTCCTGTAAGATTTTTGTGCCGTTGTGGGCAAAAGCAGCTGCCCCAATGCCTTGCCTTCTTGAAGACTGCATTTGTGCATGCATGGCCAACTTGTGAGCAAGGGGCCAAAACTCATGAAATGAAAAAAACCCAAACAGATCATTTCTGAGCCAAGATTGTTCTGTAAACCCTAGAACTGAAACACGCTGCTACTAAAAACATCTCTTTGTAAATGTGAATATGGCTTGGCATATGTAAATTGTTCTATGTCATTGCCATTTTAATAGTTCATTCTTGCTTTCTTGACTATCACTGTTTTGTTTCCCCCTTTCCATTTTGTATTTTGGATACAGCAATAAAGTTACTTGCTGGTTTCTCCCTGTCCATCTGTCTCCCTTCCATTGTTTCTTTTTCCTACGAGACTTACTGTGTTAAACTGGGAACTGAATACACACTAGACACAAAAGATCTCTACCCCGGACTCCATGTTCTAGACTTCTACATGCATAAAATTAAAGGTATAATAACTGTGGAGGTATAATAACTGCTGAGACTGAGGAAACCATCTCACTCAATGATGCATTAGCAGTTTTAACCCAAGTCTCCAGTACCTTTCTTTAACATGATTTCAAAAGCCAGGATAGACATGGATCAAGAGCACCATGCCAGGATAGACATGGATCAAGAGCACCATGCCAGGATAGACATGGATCAAGAGCACCATGCCAGGATAGACATGGATCAAGAGCACCATGCCAGGATAGACATGGATCAAGAGCACCATGCCAGGATAGACATGGATCAAGAGCACCATGCCAGGATAGACATGGATCAAGAGGCCCTCACATCCACAGCAAGATCAGCCTATCTGCAGAGAAGGGACAAGCAGGTGCTTCTGACATTTCAGGTATTCAACTCAGGCTCTAAGTTGGAATGGACAAGGAAGATGTTATCAACAAAAAAATGTTGCAGAAACATCGCAGCTGGGGACCAAATTGACAGTGGGACTAGGACTCAATTCACAAACCACCTTAAAAAGCTGAACAGGAGAAGATTCAGCTGACAGTAGTGGTGGAGAAAAAACTCTTATTCACCACCATAACCATCGCCTAACAGACTTGCAAATAGTCTCTATGGTGTGATCTGTCTGATTCATCCTGAGTCCTCCTTCAATGGGGCTCTAACTGCCTCCCATTTGTAACTATTCCATTTCTGAAAAAAATCCTTGCAAATATTTTTTTAGGAACTTATTATGCCCCTTTAATGCACTTTCCCCAGGAACCACTAGGACAATTTGGTGATCTATCTCACGGCCTAATCGTTTCTAGAATAGTGAAATTAATCATATTATGTGGCAGAATTGTTGTGAAGTGAAAATATAACAAAAAAGACCTGTTTATGACTGTGATACGGAATTAATTTCTCAATTAAAATGTGCATCATCTGAAAGTTTCCACAATGAGTTGTATGCAACACTGAGTACAAGAGAAACCAGTGCAGTGAATCTGGGAGTGACAATTGCATTATGTCAGCATGACAACATAAGTAAAGTATACATCCAATTGTACTTGGAACTGGTACTTTTAAGATAATTGCTATGGTTAAATTAGATGAAGAAAGAATTTGGATACAAGCAAGTATTCAAAACAACCATTGTGCAAGTGCCAAGAGGCAATGTGGTGATAACAGGTGTCAGATGAGTTAGCAGCACTGCAAAATGAAGGAGCAAAGGATTCCTAAAAAAACAACTTCTGGGCAATGAGGATGTTGTTAAATAACAACAGAAGCAATATCAAAGCAATTAAATTTGTAAGAAAAGGGTGAAGAAGGCTAGAAGAGAGAACAGAAATAATGATACGAAAAAGTAAGAGGGATCAATTTGGGTGAGTTTGAACATGGAAGCAAGGGAGAGCTATCAAAGCAACAAGAACATATTGGTCCTCTTTAGAAACGTGGGCTACTTTTAGAGAAACACCTTATCTTTCTTTCTGTTACATTTTTATCTTAGAATGGTAGCCTGGTTAATTTGTTATAGCAAAATAAAAAAACAAAAGTCTGGTGCATATTCAAGAGTCACAACTTTTATTTCAATATGAGCTTTTGTGAGTCGCTGCTGACTTCTCTTTCCTCTTCACATATCTTATGAAGTGAACTCTTACTCATGAAAGCTCATGTTGAAATAATTTTTTTTTAATCTTTAAGGTGTTGCTGAACTTAAGTTTTGTTTTTATCTCAGCCTTCCTCCAAGGATCTCAAATAGTATACATCAGCTCCCCCCTCCATTTTATTCCCTTAACAATCTCAGAGGTATGTTATGCTGCGAGTGAATGATTGATCCAAAGTCACCCAGTGAGATTTATGGCTGAGTGGGGGCTTGAACCCAGTCTCCCTCCAAGTCCTCATGTGACATTTCAGCCTCTAAACCATGCTAGCGGTCTCACATGGATGTGCCAAGTAGGTGAGTCATTAATATTCATCTATTTCTCAGATGTTTCAGTAAAAGATGGTCTTTGCCAGGAAGGTGAGTCCTAGAATGTCCACTTCCCCATACAAATGTGTCAGGTATGGGCAGGTTTCAAACACTCTAGTCTAGGGCCTGCTTTAATCTGCTTGTAGCTTCCACAGTGAGCTGTCCTGGGTCCTGACACTGGAGTCCTGGCAGAGAATGATCCTCCCTGTTGTCAGCTTAACTAACATGGTCTGCAAGACTCATATGGCTAGGAGTCCAGAATTTCATAGTATTAATTCCCAACCCAACCCCCAATCCCACCTTGGTTACTTAGGGTCACTCTAAACGTTACTTCCTTAACGAGTTCTCCATGGAACCAACTCAGGCTTGTACAGATGTACAACAGCTTTGGGGAATGGCTTGCATAAAAAAAGGAGAGCCCAAAGGGGCTCAGAAAGCTGCCCTCTGGGGAACGAGAGTTCCTGCCTTTCTCCCAAGCTTTTTCCCCTCATGCAAAAAGAGAAGGAGGGGGAGTGTACCATCTCATCTGCTCCACATGGAGGTATTTTGTGCATGTGAGGCAGCAGAAATGAAAAAAAAAACTGTTCCCTCCTCACTGTTTTTGCAGGAAGTAACATTTAGTGATACCCTTAGCAGTGCCTCTTCTTTGGGTTTCAGTCATGAATAATGCAATATGTAAGATAAAAGACAAAACAGTATTTAAAATAATTTATTGGGGGAGTGTTTTATATATTGTTAAATTGTGCAATTTGGTGGCAGGTTTGCCGTGGAGAGATAGGTAGGATAAGTTTCCTAAAACAAGTAGACATTTCAGACTGTATATAGGGAATACAATTTTAACTGTTCACTCATGTAAAAAATTCTCTACAATAGAGGTGCCAATTCCTGAAAGACAAAAATTTGGGTGGAGCTATGGCCAGAGTCCAATCATAAATGGGAAGAGTATGTGCATCTGGTGGTAGAATCCAGTGGAAAAGAGTCTACAGAAAATTCTGTGTTAATTTAAGCGACAAGGCTGTGCCATGCACTTGACATTCCCTTAGAAATACATCCATACACAACATTGGACCAGTTCAGATCAACCTAATAGAATCCAAGCTGTGGCAAAAACACAAAGTATGGATAGATGCATAAATCAAGCAAGTGAGCTCAACTGCACATTACAATCAGGTAATACAGTGCAGCATATTAGTAAAGAGGCTGCAGCCTCTCCCTGCCTGGAGTGCCTGCCAAGCTGTGGGGAGGGCTGAGGCAGTAGTGATTCTCTTTCCTCTACCTGTTATCCACCCAGCTTGTAGCACTGCCAATGGTGGCAGGGGATGGGTGCGGCTCCCACTCCTCCTCTTGACTGGTTGCTTCCCTGCAACATTAGCAACTGGAGGTGGTGGTGGCAGAGACAGGGAGGTATGAGCAGATCCCATTCCTCTTCCCTCACCTGTGTGGTTCATGTGGTAGCAGACACCTGCTCCTCCATTCTTTAAAATGGTGGTTGACATAGCATGACCTAACACCATGCAATCTCTATATTTTATGCCAAACCTTAATTTTTATTTATATATAAAAATTAATGCTATATATATATAAATATTGCAGAAATATATATATAGAAAAATACTCCTTATCTTTATATGGTCCCATTCTCTGTCCTTTTTTAGAAAATCCAAATGGAGGGTAGATTCAGAATTAGATATATGATACCAGGTTAGATCTTATGTGGCAGAAAAAGAGATGAACAAATGTATTGAATGACCTTGATCCCCACCTTCCTAATTTCTCACAGATCAAGCTAATTGGACCTTGCAGTGTCAAATTTGTCTGCGGCTCAGAAACAAGGTGAAGTACTGCTGTGGTGACTGTCATATTTTATGGGCTGATTAAATCATTGTGTTTTGCTTTCTCTCTCTGAGCTTCATTTATTTACCTTTTACTTTTATAACCTGAAGGAAGATCATCTGCATTAGATGCTTCTTCCCTCTCCATTAAAAAATGGCTGTTAATGATTTCCTGTTGTGAGAAGACATCAATTTTGATGTTTATTCATCTTCAAGGGAAATAAGTCCCTTGGTTTTGTGATCTAAATATAACCATAGTGTGACATAATTCTACAGAGGTGTATTACAGAATGAGAGAACCACTGGGTGAGTAATCAATTAGATTTTAGCATTCTTCTGATGTTCACTGTTACTTAGGAAATATAGAGAAACCTGCCTGCTGCCTGCTAGGGAAGTAGAAGCTACTCTCTGTCTCCAAAAATTAAAACCAATCAGCAGATCCAGGGCTCCTCCACTCCCAGAAAGATGAGCCTTTAAAATAAAAAATCACAAATGCAAGGAATTTCTCTGAAATTATCTAGAAATTTGCAGAAAACTGATAAGCTATGGAATGTGCTACACTTCCATAAAAAGAATGTATAATTTGACTGTCCTCAAACCTTTTTGAGTGCATTTTATGTATGTTAGAAGCATAGAGCTGGAAGGGACCACAAGGGCCATCTAGTTCAACCCTCTGTATAATGCAGGAAATTCACAGCTACCCCTTCCACTCCCCCAGTGACCACTGCTTTATGTCCAGAAGAAAGCAAAAAAACCATTAGGATCTCTAGGCCTATCTGGCCTGGAGGAAAATTCCTTCCTGATCCCAGAATGGGCATTACTCTGGGCGTATAAGAAAGGGCCTCAAGAGCCAAGCACCGGCTCATTCCTTCCTGCCCTCCCTTTCAGGATCTGCCTAAGTTCATACTGTCAAAGATTCAGCATTGCTAACAAATAGTTGCCTAGCTTGTGCTTAAAATTCTCCAAAGAAGGAGAATACACCACCTACTGAGGAAGCTTGTTCCACTGAGGAACTGCACAAACTGTCAGGAAGTTCTTCCAAAAGTTTAGCCAAAAACTTTTTGGATTTAATTTTAACCTGTTAATTTTGGTCTGGCTCTCTGAGGCAACAGAAAACTATTGCTCCATCTTCTCTGTGACAAGCCTTCAAATAATTGAAGATAGCTATCAGATGGCTATCACCTCTCAGCCATCTCCTCTCCAAGCTAAATATGCCAAGCTTCTTTAACCTGTCCTTTCCTCACAGAACTTGGAATCTCAGAATCTGAGGGCCAAGCTACAAGTGATGAGTTACACTTGAATGGCAAGTGAATGAACTCACATGTATTCTCCCTGTTCACTTGCGCTCCACTTGCACTCCACTCACTCACATAGAGATCGAGTGGAGTGCAAGTGGAGTGCAAGTGAACAAGGAGGAATACATGTGAGTCCATTCACTTGCCATTCAAATGTAACTCGTCACTTGTAGCTTGGCCCTGAGAATCTGTCTCTCAAAATCTATTTCAGTACAGGTTGGACTGACTTTCTAATAATATTGACACATTGACATCAGACAAAAGGGACAGAGAATATTTACAAAGGTGTTCTGCCTGGAAATATTTGGTGTACAAGCAAAGCAATTTGATATTGTTTCAAAAACTTGCTTTACTGAAACTTAAGCTTCATGGCTGACATTTGAGCTCATAAATAGGCTCAACCAAAGGCGAAATCTATACACTAGAACCTGAAATTTCCCCTTCATCTCAAATTAAAACATCACATTTGAAATTCAGATTTTAACACTTCTTGGATGTGAAATCAGCAAGAGTTATCCATGCGACTTCACTGTTATTTCCCCTCTCCAAAATATGTCACTTAGGATCAAAGCACTTATGCTAGGCAATTAACATACCAAACTCTAGTACCAGTTAGTAGGAATGGAGCCATATCTTAGTGTTAGTGCCTATCTTTTGTATGTAGAATGTCCCAGGTTCAAATCTTGGCATGCTAATGGGAAAGAACTTCAGGTATCAGATGCTGGGACAGATCCCTACATACATATTGAAGAGCTATTGGCACTCAGATGAGACCACTGGTCTGAATCACTATAAGGAAACTTCCTATGTTCTTACTGCCTCTCTTGCAGCACAATTTCAGGTGGCGGTGGTGAAAGTGCATAGGAAGCTGACCAGCCCCTATGATGGTGTATCCTAGAGAGCCAGTTTGGTGTAGTGGTTAAGAGTGACAGGATTCTAATCTGGAGAACTGGGTTTGATTCCTTACTCCTCCACTTGAAGCCAGCTGGGTGTCCTTGGGTCAGTCACAGCTTTCTCAGGATGATTGTTGTGAGGAGATAATAACAGACTTTGTAAACCGCTCTGTGTGGGTGTTAAGTTGTCCTGAACAGCAGTATATAAATCAAATATTATTATATGCTAGTGCAACTTGGAGATATACTGGCACAGTACCCCAACACCATAGACCAGAACTAAGTGTCATAGCAGTAATGTCATGCTCCCAATCAGAGGGGAGCATGTTCCTCCATGGTGTGTATCCCTTTGCCACAACAACCCACAGCCACACCAACCCAAAGCAGCAATGGCACCGGGCCACTGACTGACAGCAAGGAACTATCCCAGTGCCCATGGAATGGCTGTTGCAGTATCAAGCAAGGGTAGTCCAACCCCCCCTTTATGCAGGCCCCCCTTCCACTGCCTGCTCTTCTTCCCAGCTGGGCAGCTGCAGGAGATGACCTCAGGCCAGAGGGTGGCAGTGTGCTGCTGCTAGGGAACTGCTGCTGACCATGGCTGCCTCGGAGTGGGACCCTGAGACCTGGCCTCCACTGGGGATGGACGCCAACAGAGCCAGGGGATGCCTGATCAAGCCACCCCCAACTCTGAGCCCCCAAGCACTTGCAACATTCTGCCCAAGAGCTGGGCCCCCTTGGCTGTGATTTGGAGGAGGCCCCAGGACCCTGTTGGTGCACTGAAGCCTGTGGTTGCAGTAATGTTGGTGTGTTTCTTTCTAAGGCAGGACCCATTTAGCAATCCATTCAGCACCCAGAACTGTCTATGCAAGCAGCAAGTCTAGCATAGGTCCTCCCCACAGTGCCTTCCTACCCAACTCCTGGGAGTTTGGGCCAGTGGCCTGCATGTGTGCTGCTCCATGTCCTGCATGAGCACTGTGATGCTGGCCACCTCCCTCTCCATCCATTGCGGAACAGTCGCCATCTGCACCAGCTGGGCCTTCATATGACACAGGATCATCAGTACAGCCATGGTTGATGCACTAAGGGTAGTAATGGGTGCATGGAACACAGTTGGGCACTCTGGCCACATTCCTGCACCTTGTCCAGGCAAAAGAATACAGCTGCTTGACCCGCCTGTGTGGCAAAGAATGGCCTGGGGAAGGGTCCTACGCTTGCAACTGGAGAAATTCACCCTTGACAGAGTGTAGCAGGGCTGGCCTGGGGGGGCTATTGCCTCCTGGTCCAGGGCTGCAACACCCTCAGACTGTATGGGAGGACTCCCCTGCCCATCTGACCCCTGATGCAGTGCCATGGGCAGGCACTTAACCCACAGAAGGCTTACCACATCAGGGGGGCTGCCCCATGTTATCATCCATGCTGCAATATGTGTTCCCAGACCTGCTCCCACTTGGCAGTGCTCTGAATATTCTGACCTGATTATGGGGGCTCTGACAGACTATCCCCTCCATTGCTGGGTTAAGGGTCTTTCCCTCCAGTTGGGGCAGCAGCAGCTGCCAGATGGCCATGTTATGGAGCATAACATATATGGCAAAGAGTTTGGTGAAGCTGAGGCTCTGCAAGGCCCTGTGTCCCATGGTGTGGTGCAGTTAAAGAAACACATCTTCAGTTAGCCAGCTGCTTACTTCATGACCATGTAGATCCAATGGTGGGCCTGGTTGTAGGTGGCCCAGCCTGCTGGCTTGTCTGTGGCATATGGAGTGAGTAGGTATGGCGGCAGGCATGTAGTGATTATAGCAGTGATAAGACTAGGTGGAAAGGTTTTGCTTTCTTCCCTGTGAAAACACACCATGAAGAATTTTATTTCATTATATACCAATAATGGGGGGAGGGGGGATAAAAAGCTTCTGTTTTTATGAAAGAAAAATACAGTAATAGCATGCCAAAAAACATCTATGAAAGAAAATTCAGAATATAACCTCTGTGATTTCTCCCTCATTTTTTTCATTTTGGTGTCAAAAGTTCCACAGACAATTAGCTTCAAATGCAGAACTGCTTCAGCTGCCTCTTCAAAGTCAGGCTGTAAACACTTTAGTGCTCTGTTCTTTTTGTCCTTAACCTTTTTTTTAAAAAAGGAAACCCAGACTGTAAATATAATACACTTATTATTGAGTTTCAGTGGATACAAAATTCCCTGGACTTCATTCTTTGGAACACTTCTTTCAAGCTTTTGAGTAGGACTAGGAAGAAAGAGAGATTAACCATCTAGTTAAGTTCAGGGAGTGTTTGGTGGGCAGTTCTAGGAGACACCAAGACTGAAATCTCCCAAACCCATGAACCATTGAATGTTTTTTAATTTTAATAAACACTCTTTATCTAAAGATATAATCTTTCTACTACATTTTTCTACTGCCTTGCCTCCAAGGATCCCAGGGCAACTTAATGGTTCTCCCTTATGCATCCAGTTCTCACTGTAACCCTGTGAGGTAGGTTAGGATGAAAGAGACAGTGAGTAGTACAGGGTCATCAGCAAATTTCTTGGCTAAGTTGGTTTGAACCTGGATCTCCCAGAGCATAGACTGATATCTCTGTACCACAATGGCACTTACAAATGGCTAAAATAAAAGGATTGCTGCAGAGAGGACATGGGAAGTGGTTCATTGTTCTTTTTAATAACTGAGGTCTCAATATTTTGGAAAACACAGGATAAACGATTACTCCATGCAGGTCCAATGATCCTGAGAACAACTTTTCTTGAGGCCAGAAATGGCTGCTTGGAGGAGGGTAAAGCTGGAAGTTGGCAATCCTTGCACAGTCCTCACAGAATGATAGCACTGGATCCAACTCACTATCTTATAATCCTGTATTACCTTAAAAGTACACCCCACTGATTCCAGTGAAACTGAAAAAGACAAACATATTTGCTTAATAAAATAATATTTTTAACTTGTTCAACAAGAGATGGCCAAATTTGATGTTATGTCTGCCATGCATTGGGCCAGAATTCCCTGAACCATTTTACAGACAGATATGACACCAGAAAATTAATTTGCTCAGGTGCTCTGAGGCCTGATTAGGCTTGTTAGTGTGGTGCAGGGGAAAAAGGAGCTTCATACCCCCACCCCCATTTTTCTGAGCCAAAATAGCTGCAGGAGGCCCTAATTGCCCCACTGCTGGGCTCCATGTACTGCAAATAAGTACCCATGGCCATTTTGGAGCAATAAAACAGCACAGGAGGGGAGCTGAAGAGCCTTCCCTATACCATGGTCCCAAGCTGGATGAGGACCTGGATTTCTTGGGAATGTTGATTCCCTCATGTTATGTCTGTCTATAAAATGGGTTAGGAAACCCTGACCTGACTCATGGCAGGTAGAACATATAGGCTGGTGCTGAGGGAGGACACTGGTGTTGTCAGTATACTATCAACTTACCAATTTGTATTTTCTCTTGAAATCCTTATAATAACAATGTCTGACTCCTCAGTACTATCAGATGTTCACTTCTGGCATGGTCAGCGCTGGTGCATCAATGGAGGCAGGTCCGGCAATTTCCTCAAGCGCAGGGGCACCAGAGGGGGCGCGCCATGGAGCAACTGAGCAGGAGGGCTGGGAGGAGGCATGCATGCCAAGCATTCCCCCCTATCTCCTGTCTGTCACCTCATAAACTGGAAAGGAGTGGAGAAAAAGTGATGTTTGTTTGGGGGGACTGGGGGTGGGGATGGGACGGAATAATGACAGAAGAAAGCAAAGGGAAAGGGGAAGGAGAAAGTGAGAAGGACCTAGAGAAACAGCTACACCTCAGGGTGTGCACTTTGAATGAGCTGCTGAAGACTCAAATCCTTCTTCCAGGCACAAGCCTGCTGGACGTGAGGGCACCCAAAGACCATTCCAGGGTGGGCTGCTGCTGCTCTCTCCCAGGATGCCCTCACGTTGGGGGTGGGGAGGAGGTCTTGTGCCTGGAAGAAGGATTTGCGTCTTCAGCAGCTCATTCAAAGTGCACACCCTGAGGTGCAGCTGTTTCTCTAAGTCCTTCCCACTTTCTCCTTTCCCTTCCCCTTTGCTTTCTTCTGTCATTATTCCATCCCATCCCTCCAAGAAAACTTGCATGACCCTTGTCTCATTTGGTCCGGCTGTAAGTTGCCCTGTGCTGCTGCTGCTACTAGCACACAACTGTGGGCCAGGTGTGACAGGTGGCCAGGGTGGTGCAGAGCAACTGAGCAGTCTGGGTGTGGGCACGTGAGCACACGAGGTGGCAACAGCCCTGAAGATGCCTCCGGCCTCAGGCGCCAGAAACTCTGGCACTGGCCCTGGGCATGGTAATGATTAATAAGAGTGATATTTGGTTAAGATTCTAAGAATGTGCACAATCCGTGTTGATATATTGGGCTAAGCTGGAAAATATCCTACAGAAGTGCTCTGTTATGTAGCCTGTTGGAATACCTCATGCATGGGTCATTAAATGTACTCAAAACATACTTGCCAGAGTCAGTGGCTGAGTGGAAAGTGTGGTATGAAAAAGTGGCCAGCCTATTCTTATCTTTCCTGTCCTTGATAACTATTTACTCTGGTACCTTCATCTAAAGCCTTCATATGCAAATAAGATATATTGCAGATGATGTTTCTAACCATCAGATGAATGATATTCTGGAATAATGTATCCAATAATAGTTATGAGGACAACAAAGGTCATCTTGCTTAAATGCTGTGGGCTTTACAAAGTTTATGATCTCTGTATCATGTGGCACTGCTCATTTACTTGAGGCAAATAGATTTCATTTCCCTAAATGCATTTCTTGTTCTGTGTAAACTTCTAGGAAGATGTGTCTTCCTGATATCAGCTCATAACACACAAAAGTATAGAATATCATAGCAGGTTTCAAATGTACATCATGATAATATTTGCATATTTGAACCAAACAGCTTGGTAGACATGGATGTAGAGAGCCTGCATGGTGGCAGTGGTTAGAATGTTAGAATATGATCCAGGAGACCCAGGTTTGAATCCCCGCTCTGTTACCCAAATAGACAATCTCCTAATTAGTTGGAGTAGTTAGCTTACAGGAGTCAGAGTGAAGGGGGGTAACAGGGATTCTTAAGATAACTCTCAAAATGAACCAGCCAGATATTCAGCCCAAAAGGTTTTTATTAAAAGAGAAATAAAAAGGCAAACATACAAAAATTACACACAACACACATACGAGGCTAACTAAGAGGAAATCAGGGAGGAGAAGGGGAGAAAGCAGTTTTGGGGAAGGCTATAGTTACCAGTCTCAAAGAAAAAGGTCCATGGAGGCAGCAGAAAAATGACCAGTGTTTCACGGAGAAGGCCCAAAGAGATTTGGGGATGAGGGCATGTATTCGTATTCAAAGACACACACTCACTTACTGGTGGACAGAGAGTCCAGTCATAGGGCAAAATTCTCCCTGGGGCAAGCTGACATCTTTGCCCCCAAAACAATAACTTAATGAGTTTTCTGGAGGTGAGTAATGAGTTGGGAAAGGCTTAATGAGTCTACCTGAGGTGACCTATAGGTGTAAATGGTGCTTGATAACCCTTTGAGTACCATATGGGAAAAGCTACCAAGTTTGATGGTGCTTAATCAAGGTGAGTGAGTGAGGGGAGGCCAGGCATGGATAATTCAGGAGCTTCCTGGGAGCCTCAATGTCCTCAATTATGCATCTCTCCAGCATGTGGAGAGGGTCTTTAGACAGTCAGCCATTCTGACTCCCCCTCTAAAATATTTTTCCAGACTCTTGCCTGTCTGGCATCCATTTTGTTTCGTTTCAGGCCAGGCAGTGTCTTGCACTTATGTTATATGAAGAAGGGTGTTTATGATTTTATATCTATAAACTGCTCCTCAGTGGGAGGAGGAGTCTGACTGCTAACAGCTCTGCCATGGAAGCTCACTGAGCTTTGCCCAGTCTCACATTCTCAGCCTAAGCTACCTCACAGGGTTGTTGTGGGGATAAAATGAAGGAGAGGAGAAGATAGCCCCCTACTTTGACACGGCTGGTCTGGCCACCTAGATCCATGCTATGATAACATCAAGACTTGACTATTGTAATGCACTATACATAGGTCTTCCCTCTAAGTCAACTCGGAAACTGCGGGAGTTTGATTATTATCAGGAGTAAGCAGGAACAGGAATATTACTCCCATTCTGTCTACCTATTGGTTACTGAGTTGAATTCAAGGTATTGGCTATCACATATAAAGCTCTTCACAGCCTTGGTCTGGCATACTTACAGGACTGCCTCTCTCCCCACGTTCCTCTACCGCAGATTCGCTCATCTGAACAAGGCCTCCTGCAGGTACCACACTGCACTGGGGCAAAATCAGCAGCTGCCTGTACATGCGATTTATCTGTGATCACACTCACCTTAGGGAATGGCCTCCCTGAAAAGGTCAGGAAAGCCCCCACTCTTCCGGCTTTCTGCAAACAATGCAAAATTAAATTGTTTAAGAAGGGTTTTTTTACTCAAATAGGAGGGCTGTACTCTAAGGAGGTAGTTTCAAAGAAATGCTTCACTAAAGAGATAGGAACCATAGACTTCACTATCATGTGTTACTATGTACTAACTGTTGCCTTATGAACCATCCATTACTTTAAATGTATGCTGCTATGTACTATCTGTTGTTTTAAGTATGATTCTGCTGTGCAGTTCTACTTTGTCTAATATGTCAGTCTTAAAATTGCTTATGCTGTGTTTCAGCATTTCTTCATCTCTGTATTGGATTTCTGCGGATGTTATGCCTTTGCAAATTTGCATTTATGTACCCTATGGCATTGTTTATTGAAATGTTCTTGAAATTGACTGCACTAATCTCACACTGTGTAATCCGCCTTGAGTCTCAATGAGAAAGGTGGAAAATAAATGACATAAATAAATACATAAAATATAAGTAAATGAATAAATAAATAAATTTTCCAGCTAACAGCCAGTTAACGCTAAACTGGTCTTTTTTTTTTTTTTTTGCACTTATGGAGCCATGGAAGCAATATAACAAGTCAGTAAGAAATTCACAGATCTTCATTGCACCAAGTTCTGACAAACTGTCACAGCTGAGATTTTTAGTCTGTTAGTCTGTACATTATGTTGTTGATGACAATTCATGATGATAGGGCAGGGGTCTCCCCCCAAAAGATTGCAAAGGTGTAGCCATGTTAGCTTGTTATAATAAAATAAGACAAAAGTCCAGTGGCACCTTCAGGACTAACAATATTTATTTCAATATGAGCTTTGGCGAGTCACAGCTCATGTCCTCAGATGGATAGGTAATGGATATGTGAAGATGTAAACGGTGACTTACAAAAGCTCATGCTGAAATAAACGTTGGTGTTCAAGGTACCACTGGGCTTTTGCTTTATTCTCCTCTGAAAAGCCATATATCTGAACTAGCCCTATTTCTCTGGTGTTATAAAGTTTTTAAAAGTCAAAAATATTAGAATTAAATACATCTCAACATGAGTTTTAAAAAATGCATCTCAAGAGTTTTGAATCATAGACACAAGGACATGGATGGTTCACTTCCAAGGTGTAGGCGAAGAAAGATGCTCCTTGTAAGGAAAACATTTTAATTTTGTTTTGCTGATAAAATCCAAGAAAGGAGCTGTAGGTCAGTCACACAGCGACAATCTGATAACTTTTAAAACTAATTAATAATTCAAAAAATGGATTTTAGGGGATTTTTTTGCTGTGAGTTTATCAGGCAGATATGATCTAACAATGTCCCTAAGGTCTTAGCCAGGCACAGGAGGAGAACACTGAAGGTGATGATTTAAATGATTAGGTGGTAATGGTAATTTGCTTATGATAAATGAATAATAATGGCACAAATCAAGGCAGATAAAACAAAGTTCTAAACAAGACATAGACTCACTTGTCTTCTATAACTTGATTAAAACCTTGAAGGTGTTTTACAAATTCATTACACACAGAAAGAAGGAAGGTGTGGACTTTAATCCTGCAAAGATTTATGACTGCTTTTAACCTTAAGTGTGTTGTGATTTTCAAGGATGCAGCATTTTGTATGTGTGGAAATTTCTGCAACATTTCAGACATTTGATTGTTTCAAATTTGGATTAGCATGAATGAGCTTATCACTATTTTTTTCTCATCAGCTAACCTAACGGGCGATCAAGGTTTTAACATAGGGAATTTGGCAGATGAAGTGTAAAACCCATCAAGGAGGAACGACAGACATACAGGCAGAAGTAGTTTGGTTTTTAGAATTGGGACAGGGGCAGAGGCCGAAAACTAAGAATTTTAGTTGGTGCTAGTTAAAACTAGAGTGCTGCCTTCAGGGTTTCAGCAATTTCTTCCTGGGAATCTGATGCAGTGTCAGCACTAGTTTTAGAAACTTGTTTTCTTCCCAAGTGCTCTGTTTATGCTATTTGTCACTAAACAGGGACTACAGGATGCCATACATCTCCAGTGTTCATCCAAAAGAAACAAAACCCTGGAGAACTGCACGGGATTTACTACTGTTAAGGGAAGTTAACAATACTGAGATGTAAAAACCATAGGGGAAAGATAAGATGAAACCTTGTGACTATATATACTTGGGAACAAACCTGTTCTGTGAGATTTAGTTCCAAGTAAACATGAGTAGGGCTAGACTGCATGCAATTGAGAGAAACACTGGTGCAATATGCAACCATGATATGTGGCTTACAATGATAAAATGGTACAGATAGAGTGGAGAGAAAGGGAAATAAAGCTATGATATTACTTATTGTCATCTAGAAACATATACAGTAGGGAAAGGGAAGGCTTGCATGACAGGAGAAATGAAAGCAAAGAGCACAATGCATCCAAATTAAGCACTTGAACATCCCTTGATCCAGCTGACATGAAGGAGGCCTAAAAGTACTTCTTCACTTAGGCTGTATCATTCCTAAAGTTACTTCTTTAAAAAACGGTTTTGAACTATATTTCAAAGAAATAAAAATACAGCACTTTAAAAATGTGTTAGATTTACTGTAAGCCCCTCCTAAGAGATAACTTTCTCACTTTTGAAAATAGAAAGCAGAAAATAGAATTTTTTGTTGTTGTTCAAGGGTGTTTGCAATCTGATGAAAGTCTGAAGCCTTGCCTGCCTTTTAGTTTTCACCTTTCTGAACTACTGTCATGTGTCTGTAAATTGTTTGCACCATAAGCATAATGTGTAAGTGAAAGGCCAAGTGTTAAGAAAAGCCAGAGTCAGAGATACTATGTTGCTTTCCCCCTCCACACATGCATAAGTGACATCAGATGGCTTGAAGTGTACCAAGGAAAGGGAAGAATTCTTTGGAGACAAAACCTACCACGAAGCTTAAAATATTGCAGTACTGTTTCTTTTTGTGATCATAGCAGAACATTCCTGTTAATGACCTCAAAATGCTCCTCCATATTCTATCGCTTTATAGTGCGATCAGAAAACAAAGCCTAGGATATGGCTATCTAGATAAAGAGGAGGCTTGATCTTTAGTGGCTTAAGTCAGAGGCATGGAACAAATTTAGCTCTCATTCCAATGGTGCCTCTGAGTACATCTTTTTATCTTCTTCCATGTTAGTGAAGGGATTACTGCTAGTTTCACCTATGGGAAGGCAAATCATTGTCGTTGGTACCATTGTTAGGGTGGGGTTTACCCTCTCTACCACTGACACTGAGGGCCAAGCTACAAGTGACGAATGACACTTGAACGGCAGGTGGATTGAGTGGAGGCAAGTGAACAGGGAGAAATACACTTGCTGTTCAAGTGTCATTCGTCATGTGTAGCTTGGCCCTCAGTGGCCTGGTCATTGTTCACAACTCCTCAGAAAAGCACCATGTGCATAGAACATCAAAAGATGCACTGGATCTCCCAGGGATCCTTGCCATATAAAGCTCCACACGTGCATGACCCATCATTATAATGGGAATTTTGCTTATACACATTGCTTACATTAATTACTTACACACAGAGAGGAATAAATTAATTCCACTCAGCCAAAAGTCTGGAGAAACCTAGAATGGGTTCCAGAAAAGGGCAAACAAGACTTGCATGGTTAGATCACACTTCCTGAGTCTTACTCTTAAGGACTTAGCATGCTGAGTTGGCAGTGATATCGCCACCTGTTTGACACTTGGGAAGACATACAAAGATTAGGGACAAGCCATTGGAGGCTTCTGTTGGTGTTAAGTGAATATAGGCTGCCAGTATTGGCTGTTGAGGAATATACTGATGAGCTTTGCAATAGTCCTATGGCAAAATGTGTACCTATTCAGCATTAATATAAAATCATGCCCAACTGTCCCGGGCAAATCATGGCAAAATCTATGTGGTCAATTTATTGTATGCATTTGTACTTTTAACCTGTGCAGCCTCTTATATTTTGCTGCATGACAGGAGACCAAAATGCTATATAACAAAAAGATGCTAAAAAGATGCTATATAACAAAATGTATATTGTACACTGAGCAAGACATACAATATTTTGTCCAAATACCAAAATGTATTATTTTGCTCTATTATGCCCCTTCCATATTTATGGTAAATGCTATCATATTATGTGGGTTTCCAGTGATTTGGATTTTAATTTTAGGAACTATTAATAAAGAAAGTCAGCAACATTGCTATATAATCAATAATAGGAGCACAAATGTATTTCACGGGTAGTGTAAACAATCCATTGACCTCGTGCTCCAATATGCCCTGAGCAGCACCCAATTTGCTATTGCTAGACCACCCACCATAAGACTTAAATGAGAAATTTTGAGGGCTGTTGAGCACTGTACATTGCCACCATCGATAAGCACACAGAGTTATTTAGAACAGGTGTTTCTGTAATTGTGATACATTGGGAAAGTGGAAAGCATTCCATGGTTATTAACTCTCTTACACTTTCATCTCTAAACCTGTGGTGTCTGATGATCACATGCAGGCTGCAAGGCATTCTGAAGCAGCTTTGGTAGATGCAACATTGGCACGGGCAGAATGCTTTGTTAGCTTTGGAGCAAAGATGGTTTCCATTATACAAAGGAGCACATTCAATATTCAAGAACTGTTATTACTATTGGTTACCTTACCTCATCTTGCGGACTACAAGATATCTATAAAGTGGGATACTTTAAAAAAAAATTTCCCTGACATTTGATGTTGGGAAGACAGAAAAAAATTGTTTCAGTTTGCCTCAGGATTCAAAAGATCCTGTAGTTTTCCTGTTTGTTCCATCCCCACTCGTATTCCTTCTTGTGGAATATGTAACTAACTCATTTCTAGAATTGTGTGACTTTACTGTAGTTAAATATGGGGTTGAGACACTCTGATCTTCCTGCATTTGAATTTTATTTTCCTGTACTTTATGCCATGAGAGAATATGTAAGTGATGCGTTGGTGGCTCTCTGGGTAATATGCAGAGGAGCTTTATTTAACATGTGGCTTACCAAATAAAATGTGGCTGTAAAGGGCAAGATTCTGTTTCAATAGTTGGTTGTTTTATCTCCCCATTTTAAAAAATAGGACGGTGAAGTTAATATCCAAACCACTTAGTATGAAGGAAGTGATAAGACGACTGGATCTCTAGCCAAAATATTAGACTAAATATTAGACTTACAACTGTATTGGAGAAAGTGGCTTATATAGAGCAATCCTAGCCAGTGCCTAATGGACTAGAAAGGTATAATCCTGTTTAGGATTATACTGGTAGTCACTGGTAATAACACCCCTATCTGTCACTGAAATGTGGGAAAGTGTATGATATGATGTTTGAGATAACAGATCCAAACAACCAGTTTTTCCACAGTGCTAGAGGATCCAGGTAGAAGTACATACGTGTTCTATGACAGTTTTATTGCTTGAAAGAATTTTGACCAAAGGCATTGATTTTGTGATGAACGCTTACCCTTCGGTTCTGCAATGGGGCCACCAAATGTAATCAAGTAACTGCTCTACACAATAGTAAAACTCTAGCTCTTTTTATGATGAGTATTGAGTTTTGATTCTAACATACATTTTGAAAATTCCATTTCACAAGTTCATATATAAATATGATAAGGGAAAGCCTGCTTTTCAACTGTTACCTTTTAAATCTATACTCCTATCCTTCACTGAGCGTATTTTAAAAAATAAGGATGTCTGTCTGCCTAAATTGTTTGGCATTTCAGTGATAATTTGGCTATAATCACACTGTTCTTTTCTCTCCACAAGAGCAAACTGACACGAAGGCTCCACTCTTTCAAACCAGTATTGGAAACATCATTACAACTTGTCTCTCAAAATTGTGACTTTGTTCCAAAGAGGGGGATCAGGTCAACTAGGAGGTCGTTTCTCCAGCCACTGGTCATGTTAACAATGGGCTGGCAGGGGATTAGACAGAAACGATCATTCAATAAAGTCAAAAGGATTTTTGTCTCCCCAAAGTACTGAGAGAAATGAGTTTATAGATAACTCAACTACCGCTTGCCCTATGGACAAAACCCTTAAACTTCCACTAAGGCAGCACATGCTGTTATCCTAAATGTCTCTTGTGATGCTGGACTGCATCCAGCTTTAGAAAGTAACTGGGACTCCCTGCTGCCCAGCTCTCTAGCAATACATTAAGCGATATTTTGTAAAATCATATGGCATCAAGGGCTTTTTTCCAGAGACAATTTTATAATTTGCCAGTTGCTTACAGTATTGTGCTTCTTCCATAGGCCTCCAATTCTATCATTTTCAACGGTTTATTTAATTGGCTTGTCTAAGTAGATCATTTGCGAATCTGAGGGAAACCTCTGTCAGCTTTTAATCTTGCCACTGGCTTCTGCATCACCACAGCTTGTCACATGTGCTAAGCAATTAGGAATGATATCCATTTTGTGATTCTTTTCTAATATCAAGGTAATTTGTTTATATATGATGGTCACAAAGCAAAACAAGTTTCTCTCTTCAATTTTTTTAAACTCAGGAACTTTTTGCGAAACAATTTGTTGTTACAAATATAGTGAATGGGTTCATATTTTAAGTCTATGAAAGCAATTTTAAGATCACTTAGCAAAGCAACCTATCATAATGCTAGAATAAATATATACAAAAAGTTCAGGGTAATCTTTCTCTGATTACTTTTTATGTCTTTGATTTAACTATTATCTTTTCTTTTACAAGTCATAAATGTTAAAAGTCTCTAGTTATCTCTGCTGACAAATTACATTCTAATGACTTGTTCAGTGGCTAATTTCCAATATTAATTATTAATTTGAATTTTTTCAAACAACTCAATCCAGCCAAAGTCAAGACATTTTTAGGGCTACTGATTCCAATGGGACAAATTAAGATGCTTTTAACTTTGTTTAAGAGGATGACATAGTTATTTACTGCATTCATTCTTCTTTCCTCTTGTGCATATATATTTCCCCTACAATTGACCTGCCCATGAATGTGCAGACATAATAATGGGCAATGTTGTACATAGGGACGCCTCTTATACCAGAACATCTCTTATACAGGCATGCTTTAAAGTTGTTTTGCTTTGATTGGATTGGATCCACTGATTTAAAAAGTGTTGATAATCATAATATTGTATTCCAGGCTTTTACATTGTTAAAGATAAACTAACATATGCAGCATATATATGGCAGAAATATTGATAAGAAATCAATATTTCTACCATATATTCTGCTGTTCCTGACAACCTTAACTTTCATAGGTTTAATTATACAGACTTGGTGGATTTGCTTCTGTTATTTGTGAACTAAGCTGTAGATGTGTCTTACTGTTGGATTATTTTTTTAACTCACTAGTTCCTTCTCCCATTAAATTAAATTAAATGCCTAAACTTAAGCTCGATTTATGAGCTTGACTAAAGTCTGAATTTCTTAAATGGCATGCAGTGAAATCCTAATCAGAGTCACTCCAGTCTAAGCCCACTGATTTCAATGAGCCTAGCCTGGAGTAACTCTGCTTAGAATTTCACTGTTAGTTTCAGATAAAATTATTTTTGTTGCATGCTTAGCTAGCTGAACCTCATGCAGTAGTTTCAACCATTTGATAGGAGAGCAACAAAACTTGTCTTAAGCAATCACGTGAAACAACAGTAGAACTTAGAGAAGAATTTGGGTCAGAGCAACCAGTACTTTTATATCCTGAAATGAGCTGATTATAAAAGCAGAATAAAAAAGTGCAGCACAAACACAATTTGATTTTTTAAAAAATAAAGGATCTGTTAATAAGTTTTCAATAATAGCACTTTTCCCATTGAAAGTTTACGGAGGGAGGGCAAAGAAAGATTTTGTGGGAGAATATATATGTTAGAATAAAAGAGAGAGACAATGTGAAGGATGCTGCATAATTCAGATGCCTGCACAAGTGCACACGGTGATTTTATATATAACATTGACTATCCAATCAGAAATCCCTCCTCCTGTTGCTTTAAGTCCTTATGGATAGGGAAGGAATGTTATGGCTACCCCCCCCATCTTAAAGCAGCCTGGGATCACTTTCAGTCAGGAAATCAGTATGGTTGGAGAAAGCATATCAGTCCTCTTCCACTATGGCACATGTTCACTTGTATAGTTCATTTGTATGTCTACAGGTCCTAACTAGAGATGCAACAGCAATACGAACAAAAAACCCCACGCACAGCCCAATCTGCTGTTTGGGAACAAGCTGTTTGTGAGGCCCCATTCTAAATGAACAGGTGGTCATTGCAAGCCTCGTTCGTTGTTGTTCATTGTCAAGCGAGACAGTCTACAAGAAACAATACCGGGAATATACAGTCAAAGAAATTTTTGATTTATAACAATATATTGGTGCAAAGTGTGCAAAAGTGCAAAGTGTCAACAATAAATACAATTTCATACAAGTAATAAATATATAATAAATACAAGGTAACAATTATACAAGGTAACAGTTGTTTGTCCGTGTTTTTGTAATATTCATAGAGAAATGTCTGGGTGAGAGCTTCAGTAGAGCCTTCTTAGGAATGTAGGCAGAGTCCCACAGGGAAGGGTGACCACAATCTAGATCAAATGAAAATATTGATGTGCCGACAGGATTATGCTTGCATATTATACCATTCCCGTTTCGTATACACAACTTCTTCCTGGGCACAGTTATTGGACTGTGGACATAAAGTCAATGTGTATTAAATGTATATTATCACATGTAGAAGATCAGAAATTGCATCTCATATTAGAAAATATATAACTCACTGTACACCTTCCTAATGGTCTTCAATTAGAACAGCTCACCACATGATATTTTCATTACTGGCATGAACCACCATTTCAGCGCAATGGACATTTGTTACAACAAGAGAGGACGCCAATATATATACAGAAGCTGACGTAATTAACTAATTAGTTCCATTTAGGACATAACATCTTTTAAAGATACAATTACATCCATCATCCAACAAGCATCAATATGCAAACATACAACAAGGGCTCAATTTACATAACTAGATACTCTCTGTGATATATCCATTAAGAGAAAAGGCAAAACACACTGATCTAACCACTAGGACTTACTGTCTTAAGAAACAGAATAAACAATCATATTATTGAATCAATTTGCATAGCTAAACATCCTCTCTAGTATAGCAATAATGAGAAAAGCCAAAATACACTGATCTAACCACTAGGACTTACTACCCTAAGAAACAGGAATAATCAGTCTCATTATTGAGTCCATATGGTGCCAAACTCTTTAATTTGAATATCCACTTCGTTTCTAGTTGGAGCAACTTTCTGGGGCTATCTGAAGTATAAGGTTCCTGGATCATATCCACTACTGTGATCTTAGATTCATGGAATTTGTGCTGACATGCAGTGTAATGTTGTACCCTTGGCGCCTCACCTACTCTGTTCCTAATTCTCGAAATGTGTTCTTGAATTCTAATTTTGAGGGGACGTGTGGTGCTGCCCAAATAAATGGAAGGACAGCTACATCTAATCACATAGACTACATATGGTGTTCTACATGTAGAGAAGCCTTTGGATGTGCCTAATTTATCCTCTACAACTTCTTCAAACTTAGCCATGAGGCAGCATACATTGCAATCCCCACATTGGTGATGGCCCCAGGGGGCTGGTCTACTCAAACTGGTAACATCACTCTCCTGTTTGAACTCCGACGTGGTCAATATCTCTTTAAGGCACCTAGTGCGGCGAAAACCAATGGCAGGGCTGTCTTCACAGCCCGCAATGTTATTAATTAAATGCCAATGTTTCCTAACAATTTTACAGATCGGAGTAGCTAATGCTGTATACTCAATTGCCCACGTCATCTGTTTGTTACCCATTTTAGTCCTAGGGATGAGTAGTTCCTCCCGTGGGGTCCTGTCAGCTCTTTCTCTAGCTGCGGAAATTGCAAGCAAAGGGTAACCTCTATTTACAAGTGCATTCTCAAGTTTGGTGCTGCTCTCACAAAAATCCCTCAGGTTGAGTGGATTGGAGCTTAAAATTCCTTTGTGTGTGGTGGGATGGGGATCTACCCCTTCAGGTTCCAGGGCTGCTGCCAGGCTCTGGGGCAAAGCTATTACTTATTGTTGGTACCTTTCCTCCTGCCTGCTCAGGTAGGGTTACTGGGAGTGGTGCGGTAGGGATCTTTTTTTTTATTTTTTTTTAAAATTTATTGGTGAGTACATACAATATTATTCAATACACAAATTCCCCGTCTTATCTAAATTATATCAGCCCCCACCCTTTCCCCCCCTCCTTACTGACTTCCAACAGCTTTCCAACCCCAAACCCCTCTTATTACTCAAATTTCTCTTAACCATAATTTTTTCTAAATCCTATATATGTTATATCACTTATTCTAAGCATGTTCAAATTCTTCTGTATCTCCAGTTTTCTAATATAGCAATCTACATTTCACTGTTTAAACTATCTATTTTTTTAATACAATCTCCTTATTACTAATGTTAGCTTAGATTAATTAATTGCTAAATTTCCCCATTAATGGTAAAGTTACTTCTCTCTCCCCTTTATAAAGTCACATATTAATAATTCTCAAACTGCCACAGTCCTCCTTTCACAGACCATTTTTTTTCTAAGTATTGTTTCAATTTCCCCCAATCTGCAATGTATTCTCCTGGATCAAGATCTTTAAGTTTTCTTGTCATTTTGTCCATCTCAGCCATGTACAGCAATTTATAAATCCAATCTTCTATAGTTGGTATTTCTTGCACTTTCCATTTCTGCGCATACAAAAGTCTTGCTGCTGTAGTCATGTAAAATAACAGTGTTCTGTGCTGCCTTGGAACTTCTTCCATTCCCAAGTTCAGTAGCAACAATGCCGAGTTCTTATTTATTTGGGTTTGCAAGACCTCATTAATTATTTCTATTATATCTCCCCAGTATTGCTTAGCTACCTCACAAGTCCACCACATATGATACAATGATCCTTCATGCTTTTTACATTTCCAGCATTTATCTGACATATTTGCATTTCCAAGCGCAATCTTCTTAAGCGTTAAATACCACCTATACATCATTTTGTATACATTCTCTTTAATGTTGGTACAAGTTGAAATCTTCAAAGTATTTTTCCACAAGTATTCCCATGATTCCATTGTTATTTCTTTATGAAAGTTTATTGCCCATTTCACCATCTGGACTTTGACTGTCTCGTCTTCCGTATACCATTTAAAAAGTATTTTATATATCTTCGAAATGTCTTTTTTGCCTTCTTGTAAAATCACTTCTTCTAACTCCGAGTTTTTTAGTCTTATTCCTCCCTTTAGACAGTCCGAGTTATAAAGATCCCTAATTTGCCTATATTGAAACCATCCATAGTGAGGAGATAACTCTTCTTGTGTCTTTATTTTTGGTATTCTATGTTCTATCGACATTATCTCTTTATAAGTTAAACATTGTTGTTCATTATAAACAGTTCTCGGATCTATTACTTCATATGGTACCACCCATGAAGGGATATCATTTTCCATGTAATTCTTATATTTCTTCCAGATTGTGAAAAGGCTTCTTCTGATATAGTGATGCAAAAACATAGAATCCGCTTTAACTTTATCATACCACAAATAGGCATGCCATCCAAACAACTTTTTATGTCCCTCCAGAGTCAGCAGTTTACGGTCTTTTAACGTTATCCAATCTTTTAACCATGTCAGACAAATTGCTTCATAATATAATCTTATGTTTGGCAGTTGCAGCCCCCCTCTTTCTTTCGAGTCTTGTAATACTTTCATTTTCACGCGGGGTTTCCTGCCTGCCCACATAAAGTCTGAAATTTTTCTTTGCCATTTGTCAAATTGTTTGAAGTCTCGGATAATTGGAATAGTTTGCAGCAAAAACATCACACGTGGTAACACATTCATCTTCACTGCTGCTATTCTTCCCAACCATGACAAATTTAATTTATTCCATTTTATCAAATCTCTTTCTATTTGTTGCCACAGTTTCTCATAATTATTTTTAAATAAATCTATATTTTTTGCAGTCAACTCAATCCCTAAATATTTCACTTTGTTAGTTACCTCGCAGTCCATTATATCCATTAATTCTTGCTGTTTTTGCTTCATCATGTTCTTACACAATATCTTCGACTTCTTTTTGTTCACATAAAATCCCGCCAAATCACCAAATTCCTTTATTTTATCCATTATTTTTGGCATATTGTCTATTGGGTCTTCCACTATCAACATTACATCATCCGCAAATGCCCTGACTTTGTAGGAAAATTCCTTTATTTTTATGCCACGGATTGTGTCGTCCTCTCGAATTTGAATCAACAAAATTTCCAAAGTCAAAATGAACAACAATGGAGACAATGGGCAACCTTGTCTTGTACCTTTATCTATTTTCAATTTTTTAGTCAAATCATCATTAACTACAATCGCTGCACACTGGTCTTTGTAAATTCCTTTAACTGCTTGTATGAACTTTTCTCCCATTTGCAGCTTTTCCATAGTGGCAAACATAAAATCCCAGTTCAAATTGTCAAATGCTTTTTCCGCGTCTACAAAAAAGAAACCAACTTCCCTATCACAGTGCTTATCATAATATTCAATAGCGTTTATCACTGTCCTTAAATTGTCCTTAATTTGTCTATTGGGTAGGAATCCAGCTTGTTCTTCTGCAATAAATTCCGACATCCATCCCTTTAATCTTTCCGCCATAATTTTCGCAAATATTTTATAGTCATTATTCAGCAACGAAATTAGCCGATAATTCTTAACATTGGTCAAATCCTGTCCATCTTTTGGGATCAACGATATATTAGCTTCATTCCATGAATCAGGAATCTTTTGGCCTTGTAATATTCCATTAATTACCTCACTTAGAAACGGTGTCAGTTCATTGGCCATCATTCTATAAAACTTTGCTGTTATTCCATCTGGTCCCAGTGCTTTCCCTAATTTTGTTGATTGTATAGCTTCTTTTATTTCTTCCTCTGTCACTTCCCTATGTAACTTCTCTTTCCATTCCTCTGAAATTACTGGAAGCTTCAC
Source organism: Eublepharis macularius (assembly GCF_028583425.1). Classification (NCBI taxonomy): domain Eukaryota; kingdom Metazoa; phylum Chordata; class Lepidosauria; order Squamata; family Eublepharidae; genus Eublepharis; species Eublepharis macularius. Next base: position 89,844,508 of record NC_072790.1, on the reverse strand, counting down.
TTCCTCCAAATATTCCGCTATTGAATCTCTGTTCACCTCTCTCTTTTGGTACAGCTTTGCATAAAATTTAAAAAAGGCTCTACTAATGGCTGATTGATCTGTCAATGTTTTATCTTCCTCTCGAATCTTAGTTATGATTTTCTTCTCCCTTTTTTTTTAATTGCCACGCTAAATATTTCCCAGGCTTATTTGCACCTTCAAATGACTTCTGTTTCATTTTTTTTAAGTTCCACTCCAATTCTCTATTGTTCATTGCCGTCAATTGGTCCTGCAGGATTTTCATATCCTGAAATATTTTCTTTTTTCCTGGTCTTTGTTAAAGTTGTATCTCTTTGGCTTTAATTTTTCCCATAATTTCAAGTCTCTTTTCTTCCCTACTCCTCCTAGCTTTTGCATTCAGATCCATTAGCGTTCCTCTAATAACAGCTTTATATGTGTCCCATACCTTGTTAGTTGGTACCTCCTTATTCAAATTGCACTGTATAAAAAAATTGGTCTCCTTTCGTAACAACGCCATATTTTCTTCCGTTTGCAGCAAGTCTTCATTTATCCTCCATCCTCTTTTCTTTTTATTTTTCCCAAATCTCCACATAACTGGATTGTGATCTGAGCCTACCTTAGGCATTATCTCCACATCTCTAGTCCATACCACCAGTTCTTTGGAGGCCCAGATCACGTCAATTCTTGATAGTGTAAAATGTCTTGCAGAGTAAAATGTATATTGTCTATTTTTAGGATTTTGTCTCTTCCATACATCTTCCAGACATTCCTGCTCCTTGATCGCAAAAAATGACTTTGGCAAGCGTCCTCTTTTTTTCTGTGCAATTTTAGATTTCTTGTCTCCTTCCAGGCTTGTAACTCCATTAAAGTCTGATGTATTGTCGAAGGCTTTCACGGCCGGAGAACGATGGTTGTTGGGGGTTTTCCGGGCTGTATTGCCGTGTTCTTGGCATTGTAGTTCCTGACGTTTCGCCAGCAGCTGTGGCTGGCATCTTCAGAGGTGTAGCACCAAAAGACAGAGATCTCTCAGTGTCACAGTGTGGAAAAGATGTAGGTCATTTGTATCTACTCAGGAGGGGTGGGGTTGAGCTGAGTCATTCTGTAAGAGTTTCCCAGAGTTTTCATGAACAGAGCATGGGCTCCAGTTCTGAAAAACACCAGGCCAACAAAACACTCCACACCCGACAATAGCCCTGCAGAGAAGATTAGCACATCAAGCACCAATCCATATGCAAAAGAACCTCCTCAGGATACAGTGAAGCCTCCCGCCATTAGCATTCCACACCCTGGGAAACTCTTACAGAATGACTCAGCTCAACCCCACCCCTCCTGAGTAGATACAAATGACCTACATCTTTTCCACACTGTGACACTGAGAGATCTCTGTCTTTTGGTGCTACACCTCTGAAGATGCCAGCCACAGCTGCTGGCGAAACGTCAGGAACTACAATGCCAAGACCACGGCAATACAGCCCGGAAAACCCCCAACAACCATCTCCATTAAAGTCACCCGCCAAAATTATTTGGTCATAAGTCAACTCATCTAATTGTCCTTGCAAATCCTTGAAAAGGTTTTCTTTTGCGCCATTCAGTGCATAGATTCCAATCACCAAAATCTTCTTAGAGTTCCAAATAATTTCCACTGCTATATATCTAGCTTCTGTATCACTTAGAACCAATTTTGGCTGTAGCTCCTCCTTTATATATAATACAACTCCTCTCTTTTTCTTTTTGGAAGCTGCTACAAATTCATTTCCAAGTTTTGCAAGTTTCAAATATTTTACATCCTGTTTTTTGATATGTGTCTCTTGCAAACACACTATATTACATTTTTGTTTTAAAAGCCAGTGGAAAATAGTCTTACATTTAAAAGGTGAATTTAGTCCATTTACATTCCAAGATATGATTTTACACTCCATGATCAAATTTTAGCTCCTTTTGGTAAGTCTTTTTCATAGTCCCTGATAAACCTTTCCATCTCCTGGCCACATCTGATGATTTTCCTTACACCACCAAATTCGAAAGCCAGTCCTTCAGGTATTTCCCATCTGTATCTGATTTTCATGTCTTTTAACATCTGGACCAGCTCTCTATACTTCTTCCTCTCCAACAACACCAATCTGGGCAGTTCTTTCATGATTCTCACCACTTTCCCATCAACCTCTAATGGGTCCTGAAATTGTTTACTCACAATTGACTCTCTCGTCTTTCTAGTTGTAAATTGCACAATCATATCTCTTGGTAACTTCCTTTGAGCTGCAAAATTTGAGTTAATTCTGTATGCCACATCCAGAAGTGCTGCGATCCCCTCTTCTTCTTTTCCCAGGTATGCCACCAAAATTTCTGTAATCTGCTCTTGGGCTGTTTTTTCCAAAACTTCTGGAATTCCACGAATTCTCACTTTTCTTTCCATTTGTTTACATTCAGCTATGGCCATTCTTCCCTTCACGCCTCTCAGCTCCATTCTCTGCACATCTGCCAAGGTATCAGCCGTCTTTTCTACTGCGTTAACTCTCTGCTGTGTAACTTGCATTTCTTTTTGAACCTGATCCATATTCTTCGCTAATTCTGCCATCTCCAATTTAAGTGCCTCTTTAAAGTCTTTCAAATTTTTCGCCATCTCTTGAATCATATCTTTAAGCTCTTTATTCCCTTCCGAAACTTTTTTGTCTAGGTTTTCCAGCGCCATTTGCCATTCCTTCTTCAACATCATGGGGCTAGCTCTGCTTTGCTCCCATGAGGCTGCTCTTTTCCTTAGCTCCATGGCCCGATTTTATTATTTTCTTTTATTTTTAAAAGTCAAAGTTTAGGTTATTTTTGTAAAAACTGATGTTTATGCAGTCCAAAATGTCGGGCGTCTTTTCTCTATGGTTTTGTTTTGAGGCAACCGCCCTTACCCTTGTCTAAGATGGCCTACTTCCGTTTCCCTTGAAGCCGCAGCTTTGCCCTCTTCAAAAATGGCGATAGTCCACTTCCGCTGCTTACAAGCTGCTTCTCGCCAAGTTCTTTATGGTTCTGACGCACTTCCTGTTCCTCTCCGTTTCACAGCAGTTCTCGCGATGTTCCTCTCCATTTCACAGCAGTTCTCTCAGTATGTAAACAATAATCGTTTTTCCGCTCTAAGTTTTCTTTACAATGTCATTTTTTAATAATTTATTTGCCGGAGTTTTCTCAATTATATCTCAAGTCTTTTGCAGTTTTCTAGATCTCTTTGTCACTTTATTTCTTATTGTAATCAGTCCCGTAATGAGAGATAGCAATCTTTACCTTCTTAGATGTTTCTCTTGGTTGTAATCGCTGCTTTGATTATCCAATCAATTCAGGTTCCCGTCTTGATTTGATGAAGCTTGGGCATGTAGGTCTTATGCCAAAATTTGACTCCAAAGTCTCTGCAGAGATCTCAGCAACCTCTCTTCGGGTGGGACCTCAAGGGTGGATGGGGGCTCGTTACGTAGAACCCCCCTCACACCCGAGATCAACGCGCCCTCAAGGTCTTGAGCGTACTTGCCTGTTCTCCACCTGAAAACAGGGGGCTGCGGGCAGATTGCACCCCTCCAGCCCTACAAACAGTGACTCGGACAGCTCAGCTCCCTGAGCTGCGTTAGACCTCCATGGATCCCAAACCGGAAGTCGTGCGGTAGGGATTTTGATGGCTGGAGGAGAGCCTGCTGGCCCCCATGAACAACGAACATGTTCATGAACAGGATAATGTTCGTCAATGTTCATTGTTCATTGTTCGTGGATGGCAATGAACAACGAACACCATGTATTGTCGAAGGCTTTCACGGCCGGAGAACGATGGTTGTTGGGGGTTTTCCGGGCTGTATTGCCGTGGTCTTGGCATTGTAGTTCCTGACGTTTCGCCAGCAGCTGTGGCTGGCATCTTCAGAGGTGTAGCACCAAAAGACAGAGATCTCTCAGTGTCACAGTGTGGAAAAGATGTAGGTCATTTGTATCTACTCAGGAGGGGTGGGGTTGAGCTGAGTCATTCTGTAAGAGTTTCCCAGGGTGTGGAATGCTAATGGCGGGAGGCTTCACTGAGTCATTCTGTAAGAGTTTCCCAGGGTGTGGAATGCTAATGGCGGGAGGCTTCACTGTATCCTGTATCCTGTAACGAACACCATGTTTTTTTTTTCTGTTCATGCCCATGTCTAGTCCTAACATGGATTCCAGAAGCACACACTATATTTCTGTCAGGCTGGAACCCTTTTTGTTTTTGTTTATCCAGATAGTCTCACCTTTCCTAAAGGTGTAATATTTGTGATTTTGGCAGATACTGTGAGAAAAGCAATATATATATATATATATATATATATATATATATATATATATATATATATATATATATATATATATATATATATATATAAACTAAATAAATATGATCCAGAGGTGTTAGCCATGTTAGTCTTTATCAGGATGGTTACAAGATGGTTTCAACAAAAACACTGGACAAACTTGACAAAAAATTGTCAATCAGGTAGTGACCAGGGGGCTTGATAAGGCAGGAGACACTGTGCAGGAGACAGAAATTGGAGACAGAGAATGAAGCTAGAAGGTGTCCCAAGGGTCCTCTAGTCCAACCCCCTGCGCAATGTGAAAAACTCACTGCTACCCCCCCCCCTCCCCGCTCCATGACCCCAATCTATGCCTAGGAAAAAAACCTCTAGGATCGCTGGCCAATCTGGCCTGGAGGAAAATTCCTTCATGACCCCCAAAGTGGCAATGGCATTACCCTGGGCTAGGGTTATCAGGTCCAGGTTGGGAAATTCCTGGAGATTTTGGGGATGGAGCCTGGAAAGTGGAGTTTGGGGAGGGAAGGGGCCTCAAAGGGGTATAATGCCAGAGTCTACCCTCCTGAGCAGCCATTTTCTCCAAGGGAACTGATTTATGTGGCCTGGAGATAATTTGTAATTCCGGGAGATCTCCAGCCACTACCTGGAGGCTGGCAACCCTACCCTGGACACAGAAGAGAGCGCCACAAGAGCCAAGCACTGGCTCACATCCTCCCTCTTCCAATCTGTATACATTCATCTTGAGTCATAGATTCATCACTGTTGTCATCACAGCTGTGAGCTAGGTAAGATCATTAAAGATAAAGATGTCTCTCTGGGAACCAAGATCAAGATAATCCAGACTATGGTATTCTATGTATGGGTGTGAAAGTTGGTCCGTGAAGAAAGCTGACTGGAAGAAAATTGATTAATTTGAAATGTGCTGGAGGAGAGTTCTGTGGACACCATGGACAGCCAAAAAGACAAATACGTGGGTACTAGATCAAATCAATCCTGAATCCTCCCTAGAAGCTAAAATGACAAAACTAAGGCTATTGTACTTTGATCACATCATGAGAAGACAAAATTCTCTGGAAAAATCAATAATGCTAGGAAAAGTGGAAGGCTGTAGGAAAAGATGCCGCTAAAACTAGATGGCTTGACTCAATAAAAGAAGCCACGTCCTCTAGTTTGCAGGATCTGAGCAAGTCTGTTAATGATAGGACATTTTGGAGGACTTTCATTTATAGGGTCACCATAGGTCGGAGACAACTTGATGGCACATAACACACACACATTGTGAGAATAAAATGGACTAGGGGAGAATATTGTATTTCACTTTATATCCATATGAGGGGATATAAATAACTGGGGTATAAATACAATAAATATTTACATCATTAAGACCCATAAGCCAAAGTGACCCCTGCTTTCATCTCATTTTCATTGCCTCTGGACTCAGGGCTTGATGGGCTTCAGGGGAAATCCTGCTGCCATAGATTGCCAAGCGAGAGAGGAAGGGAAGAGGCCCTCTGAAATGAGTTTGGGGACTCCTGCACTCCACCCTCCACTGTCTGCTAAGCCAGGAACATGACCATGACTAGGCTAACACAGGGCATGATGGGAATTTAAGTTATTCATCATGCTTGATATCAGCAATGGCTTGGACAGTGCCTCCTCTATTTTTTTTTGCAGTTGCCTCAACAGAGAGAGAGAGAGAGCTAACGAGAAGTTTCCTGCTTTTTCCCAGATGGGAGCCGAAAGCTGAAGCAAGGTTGTAGAAGGTGAGTGAAGGGGGGCAGGCAGGCAAAGCAGTTTCCCAAGTGAGAAAAGGAGAGAACTCCCCCTGCCAAACTTTAAAAGTTTAAAAGTAAACTCCCCACCTTGCAGCACAGGGGAGATCCAGAAAACGTTCTTGGCATATGTACAATAAAGCTGTACTAGCTCATTTTAAGGAAGGTAGGAAACCACTCTATTGCTTAAGTATCATCTTTTCATCATCAACTTTTCCTTCTTCCAGACGAAGAGCAATAGAAATGTGAGTGCCAGCTACAGTTTGCCTTCCATCAGCCCCCACCCACAAACAGCCAAGCCTTAGGGACTGGTTTATGTTTTTGCTCCTTTTTTTTCTTGAGCTCCCATTTAACTCTGTCCCTTTGGAACTATCTGGTTCTTGGAACTGTTAACCAGAAAATATCAGAAATTTATATGGCTAGTTTTTCCTCAATCTATTCCCCAGACAGAAAGTATACTGACTGTCCATTTCAAAACGGAACACCAGGTAACACTATTAGTTTTCTTACTTGCTCATTCTAAAGACCTACCACTCTTTAATATCTGGGGAATGGCCATGGCTAGGCTTTCCAGGTGCCCACCAGTGGCAGGCAATCTCTTGGGGGTTTGCCCCATTGCCTGCCGATTGCTGGTGACCAGCATGAGGTGGCAAGCCTCCTGGAGATCACCCACCACCAGCAGGCAACCTGGGAATGTGTATACAGGGCACACTCCCAGAGGGGCACGAAGACATCAATTGCTGAAGTGATGTTGTTGGGCATGCTCCCATGCTTTGCTGGGGTGAATTTTGGCTCTAAACAGGCCAGATTTAGCCCCACATGTGAGCAAACTATGTACGCGCTCCTGACGCTTCTGTGATGACATCACTTCTGGGAAGTGATGTCATCACACCAGTCACGAGCATGCTCCCATGCTCTCCTGAAGTTAATATTGGCCCCAAAGGGGCCAGAAATAGCCTCATGCAAAGGCCAGGAGCATGCTTGTGGTCCGTATGATGATGTCACTTCCCAAAAATGATGTTATCATGGAAGCGTTGAGAGCCTGCATGCTTTGCGCTTGCACAAAAATCCCACACAGAAGCCACAAGGTAAGTGCCAGGTCCCCCCTCCTGTTAAGGGAGTATAGGGAATTGGAAACCCTAGCCATGTCTCAGTGGTGCTTTGCATGCGGAAAGCTCCAAGTTTAATCTCCGGCATCTCTAGCTAAAAGTATCAGGTAGTAGGTGATATGAAAGATCTCTGTTCTTGAGATCCTGAAGAACTGCTGCCAGTCAGGGTAGACAGTACTAACCTTGAGAAACCAATGGACTGGCTATATATCAGGCAGCTTCATGTGTTCAATATGGGAAACATTTATACCCTGCCTTTCTACATGGTTGAAGGCAGGTATCTGAAAATACTGTTAAATATTCTTTTCTGGAGGCATTTGTGCTTCTGCAGTTAAGATACTACATTTTCCCAAACACACTATATTGTCAACAGGGAAAATGCCAGATTTCCCCCCACATACTGTATCTATTATGATGAATTCTGTGTGCGAGATGATGGTATATACTAAAATAATAATAACATTCAATTTATATACTGCCCTTCAGGACAACATAACTCAGGGCAATTTACAAAGTGTGTTATTATTATTCTCATGGCAATCACCCTGTGAGGTGGGTGGGACTGAGAGAGCCCTGGAAGAGCTGTCACTGACCCTAGGTCACCTAGCCAGCTTCAAGTAGAGGTTTTACTGTATTTGAGATTTACTTGTTTTGTTGTCTGGTTATTTTCTTCCTTAGGTCCTGACTTGTCCTGCCTTGAAAATGTAGGGCTTATACAATTTTTAAATTACTAAATTTTGGTGTTCAAATGACCAATGGCAGCAACCAACTAGCTAATATTTTAATGCTGGAAATGTAGATGTCTCATTAACTACTCACTGTCTACTCACCACTGCAGCCTCTGTCACTGAAAATAATGTAATTTGTTATAGCATACTGCATGTTTATTCCAAATAGCTTAAACGTTCTCTCAAGCTTTGTAACTGCGCAATTTCCCTGTGGATAATTGAGGGATACAGTTCTAGACCTTTCAGAAATCTAGATTAGTAGAAGTATGTTAGCTTTGGTCAAGAGGGAGATCCATGAGGACTCATGGGGAGATGACTCACTTCTGCCTCTGGCTTTCCTTTTCTTCCTCCCTTCTTCTGGTTCCATTTATCCCACCCCTGCTCACTTGGTCTTCCCTTTTCTTTTCCCACTGTTTGCTCAGCCTTCATCTGGAATCCGCAATTATACAGATAAATATTTCACAGAATTCTACATAAGAACCAGTGCACAGGGTTTCTGTTTATTTACTTATCTGTATGGTTAAATCTAGTGCAATTTCTTAAGAGTCAGAATAAGGTTCTGATTTTGTATTGATGCTTTCCTGTAAACTGTGTACTGTTATGTGCCTTCCATTAATATACAGATGTGGGGCCAAGCTACACATGACAAATGACACTTGAATGGCAAGTGGATCGAGTGGAGGGCAAGTGAACAGGGAGAAATACACTTGCTGTTCAAGTGTCATTCGTCACTTGTAGCTTGGCCCGTGGATTTATAGTATGGTCCAGTATGGTTATAGTGGGGGAGGTCCACTTTATCCTAGCATTTTGTTGAACTAGCGTGCCTGCCTAAATTGTCACATGAATTTAGAGGAGATTCATCATGATGGTACCCTAGCCCTCCTCCAAGGAGTTCAGGATGTCAACTCCTTGGGATCCCCTCTGGGGATAAAAGCAGGGTATAAATGAATTAAATAAAACCTCATAACATTGTCCCATCTTACAGCCATCTGACAGGCTACGTCAAGAGACAGCAATTTGCCTAAGGCCAGCTAGAAGACTTGTGGGCTGAGCAAGTCTTTGAATCCTGATCTTCTCACAATCCCCTCACCACTTTGATTCTCATGATATGAAAATGAGATTTTATTTGCCCCAATTCTTTCCGGATTTACTCCATGTCTTCAAAACAGTGCATATTTCTTCAGAATAAAAAAAATAGTGTAGAGTTCAATACATGGCTAAAAACATGAACACACGAGCTTGCGTGCAAATGTAGGGCATTTGAAAGAAAAGCTTCTCTGCTCCCTGCCATGCGGGTCGCATGTTTGCCTGTAACGGCAGCTGATTATTTGTTCTTTTCCCTGACACTGAACTAAAGAATGCATTGTGGGAAATCCGCCACGACACATGACACAGTGCAAAGGAGGATCACAGCATGTGGCAGCATCAAGGGGCTTACTTGGCCTTGATGCACTCCTTCACAGCATGGGGCTCCAGAGATGAGTGTCTCTTCCAAATGAAGCAGTAGTGCAATTCGCACAACTCTCGGGAGAGCACGCAGTGATGAGGCTTTCAAAGCCCTCATGTAAACAGGGCAGGGAGGGAAAGGAATGAGTAGCAATTCGGAGTCGGTACCAAGCACAAAAGGGGACAGTTCAAAAGAGGTGTACTTAAAAGCAGGACAAATAATGTAAGCAGGAATTATCATCAACAATGAAGACTGTTAGTATATAGATCATTTTCACAACTGAGCAGAAAATAAATTTTGCAGCATTCTGGAAGAAGAGGGCTGCCTGACAATTTGTTTCAGAGAGATGAAAACTGATCTGGGGCCTTGAATTGTTCTACAATGCATCTATTTGCTCCCCCAAACTCCTTCTGAATAGCATTGCATCACACGACCTCATCTGAATCCTCCTTGGTGTTCTGTCTTGAAGCAATAGAGCCTCTTGCATCCCCTCTCCCTTGTGGCTGCTGCTTATCATTACACACCACTTTTATGCACCAGATTTACATTTCAAAAATACTGTATTGCAGCTCAAAAATTTATTAGTCTTTCATCAATCCCTTCAATCAAAACATTTTTTTTAAAAAAACTTTGATTTAAATACCCATTATTGGAAGCAAAGAATCCTTATTCATTTAATTCCCCACACCTTTCTTTACTATGAATTCCATAGTATCCCATCAACACTCTGGAGGCTGATCTTGAACTTCTGCCATTGCTTTCATAAAGAGCAGAAAGTGTCACTCTTCAATTGTCAGCACCAACCCTTAAGTCTTGAGCTGAATGGGACTAGATCTTGCTGCTGGACCATAAATTGCTAAAGAGAAGTAATCTACAGGTTCTTGTGTGAAATTCCAGGATTATCTGGTCCACAAAGTAATTTCTAGGTAGAAGAGTCCTTGTATGTTGTAAATCAATCATATCTGTTTCACCCACAGAGCCAGGCGGCGGAGCGCTCCCAGGTATTCCACTGTGATCCAGACCATAGGGTACGGCTTGGTGCGGCCCATCACGTCTGTCACTGGGACCCAGCGGTGCACTGGGGTGTCAGCTGGGATGAGTTGGGAACGAATTGCTGATACTGTGCTCCCTGAGTCCAATAGGGCTTGTAGGGTCTGCTGTCCTATTCTCACGGTGGCGCGCAGACCCTGCACTGCCTTGCCGGCTGGTGGGTTAATTTCCCACGCTAATGCGCATACCACTGGTGGGGTGGCTGCGGGGGTGCAAGCTTGTATCTGGTTCTCCACCGCCTGCGCTAGCTCCACTTGAGCTGCTTGGAAGGTTGCCTCCAGCTTCCTCCACATCTCATCCAGGTGTTCCTCTAGCCATGGTCTGAGCTGTACTGTGGCGTTGGGGTGCATCCCCTCGCCTGGCGCCTGTGTTGGAATAACCTTCCCCGTACGGGCCACCAACTTGTCAGGGCTTGCCGCGGCTGCCGCTGGGCGTGGGACTGGGCGGTCTGCTCCTGACGTCACAGGGGGGCCAGGGACTCTGCAGGACCCTGCTCTGTGGAAGGAGGGGCGGTATACCTCACCGAGACTCCCTCACAGTCCACTCGCTGGCCTGCTCAACCTGGCCTGCTTACCCTCTGTGTCCTCCATCTCCTCCTTCCAGAACTCTCCTCCAAGCCTCCACCCTTGCATCCTACTGCTCTCATTCCACATCATCACTCCTCACTCACACCCACCACCCCAGAGCTCTTCCCAGCCACCCTTTATAGGGCTTCCTATCTCCACCCCGCCCTCCTTCCAGGCTTGTTCCCTCTCCTGACCGGGCCCAGCTGTGCATTCCCCCAGGTGTTTCCCTCCAACCACTAATCCCTTCTGGGCTCCTTTGCCTAGCTGGCAGGGTGGGGTTGAGTGTGAGCCATCCCCAGCTGAGGGCTCCTTGGCCTTGCTCACGAGGGGCTGCCCCAGCCAGCCTCTGAGCTACTGAGCTTGCCTGGCCTTGCTCACGAGGAGCTGCCTTAGCCAGCTTCCGTGCTGCCTGCTTGGCAATGCTGGGCGGGGCTACCCATCTCCTCCCCCAGAATGCCTGTGGCAGCCCCCCCTGTAGAGGCTTGGCTTCTAGCAACTCCTGAGCCAGGCTGCTGTCTTCTAGCCCTGGCGTGGCCCTGGGCTGTCTCAAGCTGCTGCAGCAGGGGTAGCTGGCTGGGCTGCCGGGATCAGCCACAGCTGCACCATGTTGGCTGGCTACTGGGCTTCTCTGGCTGAGCTGATTAGGGAAGGTGGGCCCAGCTGCAGCCCCTTGGCTGACTGCCCAGCTCTTCCCACAGAGTGCCCTCAGCAGCTCCACCCGGAGGGGCTGGCTTCTGAGCACCTCCTGAGTCAGGTTGCCATCTTCAAGCTGGGGTGGATGCTGGGGCGTGGCTCTGAGTTGCTGTGGCTGCTTCTCCCCCTTTGCAGGTAAGGGCCCTGTTTGGGCTGCTGCTGGGTCCAATTCTTCCTGCCTCTGCCCTCTCCCTTTGGTGTAGGCAGGTTCTGGCCCTGGCTCCTGGCTGAGGTGGCAGGACTGTCGTCTCCTGGCTGCCTCCCCCTGCTTCCTCTTGTTGAGGCCAGGGGCTGTGCCTCAGACCCCGGACAGGTGGCCCTAGGCAAGTGAATCTCTCTCAGCCTCAGCTTCCCTCACAATATGGGGGGGGGAATTATGGCCTACCTTACAGGGCAATTATTACAGCAAAATAATGTGAGTGATTTGAATGCTGCTATAAATGCTAAGCATCGTTTTTATGCTTACGGTTTCTTTGTACTTCCAAGTCTGCAGTGCAAGAGGAGAAATCTGTGCCGGGGCATGGAGCTGGCTGCTTCTTTTGCTGCACTTTGTTTCTTTTGGATGTGAATATATATTTGGTTATATGAAATGTGACACTGTGGTCCAAGACATCACCATATTTTGTAGGAAAGGGTGACTTTGCCGTCAGTGAGGAAGTGGAATGCTTGCCCGTTCATCAAAGTACAAATTGGTTTATGCAAATAGGCCAAGAGTAGATAGGTATGAACCAACCTTTTAGGCCCAAAGTGCTACCTCCCAGTACGGTTTATCCTCATAGTGGCAGCTACCCTAACTGACAACATCGATGCATGTGACTAGTTGGCCAGCATTGAGACTATACTTCCCTTTTGGCCTAGATCAACCAGGAGAGTAGGGGGTTTTTTGCCCATGGTGCCCTGTAGTGCTTAAGGGAGTTTCCATTCTTTCTGTACAGGTTATGTTTTGTGGCACTAAACAAATTTAAGTAGGGCAAAATGTGCAGAGTTAGTGTGAATTAATTAATTAACTAAAATACTATGACTCACTTTTCTCCCCAATGTAGATCCAAGGCAGCTTACAACATTGTTCTCCTTCCTGATTTTATTTTCAGAGGCAGGTTAGAATAAGACAGAGTGACTGGCCTAATATCACTCAGCAAACTTGTGTGACAAAGTGGAGGACTGAAACTAGATCTCCTAGATCCAAGCAGGATACTCTAAGAACCACCACACCGGCTGTCCAAGTTTAGAAGGAAAGTTTGAGTTAAACTATTTAAGAGAGCATGCTATGACGTCAGGGGTGGAGGCAAGGGTCTTCCCAAGGCCAGCCTATCTTGTTTACCTGCCTTGAGAGGAACAGGGACTAGAATCCCTCTAGAGTCTGTCAAAGTCATCCAACTATGGCTCATTGGCTGGCAGGATGGTGACACAGCCAGAGTGGTCCTAGTGGGACCCTTGGCAAATGTCCAGAATGGGGCTCCAGAATCACTGCCACTCCCCCACCAGTGTCTAGCAAGGGGCAGCCCTTACTCTGGGTCATGCTGCCAGAAGCCAGCTGCCCAAAGCCCAGATGAGGTGAGTGTGAGTGCCACAGAGCCCACAGTTTGAGACCCAGATAAGGCAGGTGTGAGTGGCAGGGATGGCCTGGAAAGCAAAAACTGCCTTCACTTGGGGCTGGGGTGGCCCTGGCAGGAAGTCATTGGCCTAGTGAGACTTTTCTGGTTGCCTTAAGGACCTCTACTTATTCTAAGAGACAAAAGGCAGGAGTTAAATAATGAGCAAACCAGGACTAGTTCAAGGTTTTGGAGGGGGGAGGGGGCTGGACAGAGAGTGCTCAGGAGCCCTTCTATACCTGCTACTAGACTCCCTTTCTTTCCCTCCCTCACGTGCCTCCACCTACATATGTGTCTGCCCCCTGCAATCACAGCTGCCTACACTGCTTGCATGCCCTTTCCCTGATGGTGCTGGGTGGTGGGTGCAGCTAGGAGTGCCACTGCCATGCTCATGCTTTGTTTTGCACCCACATGCCCTTCTCCAGCAGCACTAGGAAGCAGATGCAGCTGAGAGCAGAGGTGACAAAGCACTCACAAGCAGGCAATGGAAAGGGGTGGGGCTCCAGAATCACTGCCACTCCCCCACCAGTATCTAGGAGAGCAGGGGAGCAGGACATCAGCAACAGTGGCCCTCACCAGAAGCCGCGGGCCTGCCAGATGCCCCACCATGCCATGCGCTGATACCGGTCCTGGAACAAACAAGTTATTTATCTATTGCAGATATTTTATATTAATAAAAATGTGTCACTTTCCAGTCTAAACTTGTATCTCACCTTTTGTTTTGAGGCCAGTTTGTAATTAAAGGTTCTTCTTGTGAATCATAGAAAATTGACCAGTTACTACCTGAATAACACATTACTGCTATACAATCTGTATAGGCCCAGCACTGAAACTCATTATGAAGACTGCTTACTGAATGAAGAAGAAGAAAATAGCATTGTTATGTGTGTGTGTGTATTATGTTTTAACATAATGATGTGCTGAGATGGGTTTGGAAAAATTGCCTGTACGGAATATGTGTGCCTAAGGACCAGGGTATCATTTTAAAGGGCACAAACATCAATTTAGTAGGAACCACATTTGCATTGCTCTTTTTATCTTTCCATCCTCATTGCACTGGCTAGTAAACTAAACTTCTAGCACTTCTCTTTCACTATTAGAGCTGCTCATTGTATTGTTTTTAATCAGCAGCAAATTTGGATCAATATGTTATCACTGACACAAAATAAGATAAATCAGCACAAACCACAACAAGGCTGAAATCCTAACAACACTTCACTGGGAGTAAGTCCCATTACATGAAACAGAACTTCTTCTAAGTAGACCTGCTTAGGATTGTTCTCCATGTTTGCACAAAATCACAACTCTCTGCAATATACATTTCTAGTTGCACATTTTCAGTAATACCTGAGATTTGGGAAATTGAACAAATTGCCTCTAGCCTTATTGCCTTGTGTTCTTACAGTGTGAGTACAAGTTGATGCATGTTCATCATTTGCAAACATGTCACACAGGAATGGGAATTAAACTGATTTTATCTTTCAGTGGACAAGAGTGGCTTAAATGTACTTCAGTTTAACTAGATGGTGCAACAGATCCATACGTCTTTTTACGGTAGTGTGCCACTTCAGTTTTCACAAGGAGACAGCAATCATATGTTTTAAAGAAACTTGCACAAAAATGCATCCCAGAACTTTACCTGTCAAAGAAGAGACTTCAAAACACTTTCTCCTGGAGATATTAAATGTTGACAGGGCATGTAACTTCCAGTGAGAATACTTTCAACAAGCATCTTCCTTTGGGACAATTGAGGTGGCCGTCAACCCCCATAAAAGGACTATTGCTACCTCACCCAGCAGGAAGCAAAGTACAGATAATCTACTAAATCTATTTCATGATATTAATCTTGAATAAATTAACATTTTGTTTTAAAACTGTAAAAGAAGAATGCCTACTGAATGGCAGTTATGCCTTTGCAGTCATTGGCCAGACCACTGGAAAGCAGGTGCAGCTATAATTCTTACCAAGTAATTGAATAAAATATATTGTCGAGATTTTCTCTTTTGCATTCACAATTAAAAGGCTAGAAATGAACTTTAAAGGGGCCATGTCTCAGTGACAGAGAATCTGATTGGCATGCAAAATTCTCAGGTTCAATCCCCTGTAATTTCCAGCTAAGAATAGCCAATAGGTGATGTAAAAGACATAGAAACAGAGATGGAAGGGGGCCACAATAGTAATCTAGTCCAACCCCATGCACAATGCAGGAAATTCACAGCTACCTCCCCCAACTCCCCCAGTGACTCCTGCACTATGTTCAGAGACAGGCAAAATCCCTCCAGGATCCCTGGCCAATCTGGCAAGGATGAAAATTCCTTCCTAACCCCAAACTGGCAATCAGCATTACCCTGGGCATATAAAAAGGGACCACAAAAGCCACGCTCCGACTTATCCCTTCCTGCCCCCCCTCTCATGATCTGCCTGAGTTCATATTGAGTCATAGAATCAGCATTGTAGTCAGATAGCCATCAAGCCTCTTCTTAAAACCTTCAAAGAAGGAGAGCCCACCACCTCCCAAGGAAGCCTCTTCAATTTATGTAGGTACTGGTATAATTGTCAGGCAGTTCTTCCTAATGTTTAGGCAAAAACTCTTTTTATTTAATTTTAACCTCATGGTTCTGATCTGATCCTCTGGGGCAACAGAAAACTACTCCACTCCATCCTCTGTGTGAGAAACCTGTCATATCATCTCTCACTCATCTCCTCTCCCGGCTAAACATACACACAGCTCTTTCAACCTTTCTTCATACAACTTGATCTCTGGACCCCTCACCATCTTGGTTGCCTCATTTATAAATATGTTGAACAACACAGATCCCAGGACAGGTCCCTGAGGCACTCCACTTATCACTCTTCTCCAAGAGGATGAGGACCCATTTACAAGCACTCTTTGGGTGCAAACTGCCAACCAGTTACAAGTCCACCTAACAGTAGGAGGTTTCAAGCCACCAGGGCTTTTTTTCAGGGGGAACGCAGGGGAACGGAGTTCCTGAACCTCTTGAAAATGGTCACATGGCTGGTGGCCCCGCCCCCTCTCCAGACAGAGGGGAGTTGAGATTGCCCTCTGCGCCGCTCAGCGGTGCGGAGGGCAATCTCAACTCTGTCTGGAGATCAGGGGGCGGGGCCACCAGCCATGTGACCATTTTCTCCAAGGGCAACCCACTGAGTTCTGCCACCACTTTTCCCAGGAAAAAAAGCCCTGCAAGCCACATTTTACCAACTTCTCAACAAGAATATCATGTGGAACCTTATCAAAAGCCTTACTAAAATCAAGATAAACTATGTCCACAGCAGTCCCCTGACCCAACAAAGTAGTAACTCTCTCAAAAAAAGAAAACAAGGTTTGTCTGACATTACTTGTTTTTGAGGAACCCATGCTGGCTCTTAGTAATCACAGCCATATTCTCTAAATGTTCAAGGGCTGACTGTTTGATGATTTTTTCTAAAACCTTCACAAGTCTCGACGTGAAGCTGACAGGTTGGAAGTTACCTGGCTCCTCCTTCCCCCTCATTTTGAAGATGGTGACAACATTTGCCCACCTCCAATCTTCTAGGACCTCACAGCTCTCCTAGAATTCTCAAAGATGATAGCCAGAGCCTCCACAACTACATCAGTAAGGTCCTTTAGTACCCTAGGATGCAATTCATCTGTCCCTAAGGACTTGATTTCATTTTAAAAAGTTAAATGCTTACTTACCACCCCATGCCTATCTTATGCTGCAAATTCCCTTCCTTCATCGTATATTCTCTTTTTGCCAGATTGAACATAGTCTCCATTGTAAGAGAAGACAATGTAGGAATTGGGCACTTCTGCCCTCTCTTTGTCACCTGTTAAAATTCCACTTTCTTCTCCCAGCAGTGGGCCTACCACTTTCTTGGTTTTTTTCTTGCTCCACGCAAAGGCCTTTCTCCCTACAGTGGCTATTTGTTTATATTCATTTTTGGTTATATGGGCCTCTTTCCATTTCTTAAATGTGTCTTTTAAAATTCTCAGCTCTTTAGAAATCTGTTTATGGAACCAGACTGGCTTCTTTAGGTTCCTCCCATTTTTCCTTCTCATTAGAATTGTTTGTGATTATGCCTTCAATATCTCTGTTTTAAGAAACTTCTGCCCACATTGCACTCCCTTCTCCTTGAGTATTTCTGATCATGGGATTCTACCCAGCTTTACTTTGAGCTTGTTAAAATTAGCTTTTCTAAAATCCAACCTACATGTCTGACTACATGAACTTTTCCCTTCCTTAAGATCTTAAATTCCAAAAAGACCTCCATCTAAAACCTATGAGAGCCACTGCCAATCTGAGTAAACAGTACTGACCTTTTTTAAAAAAAATATTTTTTATTAAACCAAAAAGGGGGTACAGAAAAGAAGGGGGAAAAGGGGGGAACAAACTAATATAAAACTGTGTGCTATAAGGATTATTAAAATACAAAATACCAGAGTAATGCCCCTTATGGATATTAAAATAGCTGTTGAATATTTTTTCCAGAATAAGCAACACATACAAAGTTCAAACCTATCTCTACCTGTTATTCGGCAGTACTGACCTTGATGGACTGATGGGCTGATTCAGTATACAGCAGTTTAATGTGCAAAAGTTCAGGAAGGTGACCTAGAATATTCCAGACTGGGCCAAGCCTTCACAGGTGCTCCCTGTGGATACAGCCCGCTGAGCAGGGACATGTTTTTGACAGTTGATAAATCTGGCTAGGGTAAATCTTTCATTGGATCTCACTTCTGCTTACTAGTTGGGCAATCAGAGTGGGCAATCATTTTCAGACTGTTGAGCATCTTACACCCAGGATGTGGCTGAACATGAACAGAAGTAGCATCAGCAGACACACAACTAAGGCAACATCTACAAGGGCTCTTGTTCCTCTTGCTGGAGGGCATGAAGTGATCATGCTGAGCTGATCTTGCCTAAGGGCATAAGCTAGGGTCAGGAACCAATTTCTACCCATAATGTTGCATTGTAAAAGAAATTACAGAGGTCCCTCACTTGTTATTCCAAAATCATTGACTGAGTCACAGATGTTGGCCTAGACAATCATTATTTGTGTGTGTTGGCTAGCAATTCCTGTATCTTCTTGAATAACTCCAGCATAAGCTAATTTAAAGTAAGACAAACAGGTTGTTTGAAATTTAAAAAATACAATGGGGCCATTTCCACACACGTTGAATAATGCACTTTTAATGCACTTTCGTAATCCTTTAGAAGTGGATTTTTTGTTCCACACATGGAAAATCAGTTTCAAATCTTCACTAAAGACTATTGAAAGTGATGGTTGTTGTAGGTTTTCTGGGCTGTATTGCCGTGGTCTTGGCATTGTAGTTCCTGACGTTTCGCCAGCAGCTGTGGCTGGCATCTTCAGAGGTGTAGCACCAAAAGACAGAGATCTCTCAGTGTCACAGTGTGGAAAAGATGTAGGTCATTTGTATCTACTCAGGAGGGGTGGGGTTGAGCTGAGTCATCCTGTAAGAGTTTCCCAGGGTGTGGAATGCTAATGGCGGGAGGCTTCACTGTATCCTGAGGAGGTTCTTTTGCACATGGATTGGTACTTGATGTGCTAATCTTCTCTGCAGGGCTATTGTCAGGGATAGAATGTTTTGTTAGCCTGGTGTTTTTCAGAACTGGAAACCATGCTCTGTTCATTCTTAAGGTTTCTTCTTTCCTGTTGAAGTTTTGCTTATGCTTGTGAATTTCAATGGCTTCCCTGTGCAGTCTGACCAAGTAGTTGGAAGTGTTGTCCAGTATTTTGGTGTCCTGGAATAAGATACTGTGCCCTGTTTGAGTTAGGCTATGTTCCGCCACTGCTGATTTTTCAGGTTGTCCAAGTCTGCAGTGTCTTTCACGTTCTTTTATTCTTGTCTGGATGCTATGCTTTGTGGTCCCGATGTAAACTTGTCCACAGCTGCAGGGTATACGGTATACTCCTGCAGAGTATAGTAGTATAGTATAGTATACTCCTGCATAGTATTGAAAGTGGATTATCCAACTTGTGTGGAAGCAGCCTGGGACTAATGGGAATGTAGAAAGAGAGAGAGAGAGACTCTAAGATTTATTAATGAAAATATTTCAAAAAGGTTTTAAAAATAATAGGAATTTCCCATTTGTATGCTTCTTTGCAAACACAGAAACACAATGTGTACAGAGTGAAAAGAAGAGTTATTTTAAGTCCACAGAGGAGTTGAAATTATTTCAGTTGCACAGGTTTCTTGTGCATCAAAGAGGTCTACAAACCCACCCAAGAGGCTGTGTGGAGTTCAGATTTTAGGGATCTGCAAATTACTTTTCCCAAACTTAGCTGAATTAGGGAGTGGGGAGAAGCATTCTAGCAAGAGAGGCCATAGGGCTTCTGTTGGGCCCTGGGCACATCTGTAAGCATAAATGATGGTGACAAGACCATCAGGATCAATAAAAAATGCAGATTCTCCCAGGCCTGGATTCTACTGCTCCTGCTTGCAGCTTTTAGGACTTAAGGAGGCTCTACTGTGATGCCAAACTTAAAGCTTCTCCATCACTTCTGCATTCAGGTAGGTTAGGAAAAGGAAAGGAGGTGGAAGAGAAGACAGTAGGAGAAATACGTCTTTATGGGCCTTAGTGCCAGATCTGGAGGAGGGAGGGTTAGGCACATGAGATCTGATGTTTGAATTACAGCTGTCATCCTATTTCAGCTACCAAGGTGGATGCATAACTAAACAGCAAGTATACCATTCAAAGCTACCCACTGAGAACAGTATCTCAGGGTACCCAGCTTCAAATCCAGCAGGTTAATCTCTGGTGTATTCTGGATCTGATATCTTCCAAACTACTATCATTATTTTGGAGCAAAATGGGAACATGGAAGAACATTACATTCTGTGGGTAAAGCCTTGGTTTGGAATGGGAATGGCAGTGGTTGCCTTGGGTGATGATCTTCAGTGGGACAGTGATGCAGGGAAGAGTGCATCCCTTTCCTGGATTTCTTCATGGCTTGAAATACCATTGACCTTCTGGAGTGGTTAGCTGGGTTGAGACTTGAGAGTGGGGGTGTGGGATACTGTGCATTACTTACAGTGAAATTCTAAGAAGAGTTCCTCCAGTCTAAACCCATTGAAGTCAACGGGCTTAGACTGGAGTAACTCTGTTTAGGATTTCACTGAACCCAGCAGGAAGGAGTACAGAAGACTATTGCTCAGCCTTGTGGCATTTATGCTGGGGGGTCTTTTTCCTCATGCTATTCAACTTCTACATGAAACTGCTGGGAGAGATTGTCGGGGGTAGGGGGATCTGTGGTGACATTCCACTAAAGTATTTATTTAGAAAATTTTTGTGCCACCTCTTCAGGAACTTGCTTGAGGCGGCTTATGAAATGAAAATAGTAAAAACAGAACATTAATTAACATTCATTAAAACATTAGTTTAAAACAAATTAATATTAAGTAAATATCAATATTAATTATATTAATATTAAAACATTAATATTAATTAAAATCTAATATTTAAAAACACAGCCCTGTGTTTAAAAACAAACAAACCATAACGACCACTTAACACTTACACTTATAACAGTTTCCAGACTAAAGTAATGTTAGAAGATCAAGCCCTTAATTAAAAGCCTTGGTGAACAGAAATAATTTGGCCTCACACCTAAAAGAAAACAACACTGGTGCCAGGTGGGCCTCAAGGGGAAAGGCATTCTATTCCAGAATATGCAGATGATGTCCTTAACAGCTGAATCAGTTGGGTTAGTGGAGATTCTGAAAAGGGACCTTAAGAAGGTAACGAGATGGACGAAAGCCAATAAACTGAAGCTGAGTGCAGAGAAGACTGCGGTGCTCTTTGTTAATAGATACAGCAGGATACTGCTGAATCCTAGACTATAGATGGAGAATCGTGTCTCCTCCATGTCACGTGCATTTTACTGGTCTTGGCTGATTTGCCATCTTTGAACATTCCTTGAAAAGTGTGATCAGGCCACAGTGATTCATATTCTGATCACATCCAGGTTAGATGACTGCAATGGGCTGCCTTTGAAACCTTTAAAAAGAACTTCAGTTGGTCCAAAATACAGCAGCTAGACTATTGTCAGAGGCTGGATATCAAATCATCCCTGTGCTGAAAGATCTGCACTGGGTACCTGTCTGTTACCGGGCACAATTCAAAGTGATGTTCTTGCCTTCAAGGCCCTAAATGACTTGGACCCAGGAAACCTGAAGCACTGCCTCCTCCTGTGTTTAGCACGGGAATTGAGATCCCCCTCCAAAGCCCTGGTCTCTGTGCCACTGCCTGCAGAACCGAGACGGGTGGAGAAAGTTGGGCAAGGATGCAGCTTCACACAGCCACCTTGGCTCCTGCTGTTAGAGCATGCATGTCACATCACTTCATTCCCCCCCTCCCTCAGCACATCCCAAACTGGGCTGTGCTGTCTTTTTTATCTGTCTTCTTTAGCATCCTTGACTGTAAGCATTTGTTTCTGAATATTATTTCTTTATTTTTTAAAGAGAAAGCAAAACTGCTGCAGTCACACACCAGATATCACTGGGTATTTGATTACTGTAATTCTGAGCATGTGGCTTATTTACTAGTAATATTTTGAAGTGTTTCCAGCTGCCCTGTTTGGAAGGATTTTTATTCTTTTTTTTTTTTGAAAAATTTTTTATTGGGTTAGAACATTTTTATTTTTACATTACAATCAATTTTCCCCTAATTTTTCGTTTCTAACCCCCTCCCTTTCCCCCCCTTTTGTTGACTTCCAACAGCTTTCCCACCCTCTGTCCCTTTTCCCTTACTTCTATTAAATTCCTCTGTCTAAAACAGATATACATTCTCCATTATATTAAGCAGTGCATCATTAACTCCTTTAATTATTATACACCCAAACTATACGTCTTTAGATAAACAATTTATCCCATTTTCCAGTTTTGAATAATTCTATATAAACCTATATATCATAAACCATAAAAATTTCCCACATTTAAATCAAACAATTTGATTTGTTCTCTATATATTACTCATTTCAACTTTTTATGGTAATTCTATATAACTCCTCAGATACTCAATCAATTTAACTCTTCTATACATTCAGTTTGGTGCATATAAATCTTGTCAAAGAAAGAAAATATTGTTAGTTAGTCAATCCTCATGTTTAAACCTTATCATTAATTATTCTCTATCAGTTGACCTATACATATCTATATATATCTCAATCAATTAATCTAACTGCTTATAAATTCACATTTCTCTTCCTCCCCCGGTAAAGTCACCCCTCTCTTTTATACTTTTATTATATTTCAGTAGTTCTCAAACTGCCACAGTTTTCCTCCCACCTCCCATTTCTTCTCCAGGTATTGTTTCAGCTTCTCCCAGTCTGTGTTGAACTGCCCTGAGTCCAGATCTCTCAGTTTTCTTGTCATCTTGTCCATTTCAGCCATATACAGCAATTTGTAGATCCAATCTTCAATAGTTGGTACTTCTTGTACTTTCCATTTCTGCGCATACAAAAGTCTAGCTGCTGCAGTCATATAAAAAATCAACGTCCTATGATGGGCTGAAATTCCCTCCATTCCCAAGTTTAGCAGCAGGAGTTCTGGGTTCTTATTTATTTGAAACTGTAAAATTTCACTCATTTCTCTTATTATTTCCCCCCAGAACTGCCTAGCTACCTCACACGACCACCACATATGATAGAGGGAGCCCTCATGTTTCTTACATTTCCAGCATTTATTAGAAGTATTCAAATTCCCTAGCGCAATCTTCTTTGGTGTCATGTACCAACGATAGATCATTTTGAAAATGTTCTCTTTAATATTAATACATGTCGTTGTCTTCATTGTAGTTTTCCACAAGTATTCCCATGCCTCCATTGTTATTTCTTTATTGAAATTTATAGCCCATTTCACCATCTGTGTTTTAACTATCTCATCTTCAGTATACCATTTCAGCAATACTTGGTATACCTTGGATATTCTTTTCTTGTCTTCTTTAAGAAGGGTCTGCTCTAGTTCCGAGTTCTCTGTTCGTATGCCCCCTTTTGCAAAGTCTGAGTTGTATAAGTCTCTAATCTGTCTATACTGAAACCAATCATAGTTAGGTGATAGTTCCTCTTGCGTCTTTATTCTAAGTTTAGATACTTCAATCTTAGTTATTTCTTTATACGTTAAACATTGTTGTTCATTATCCACAGCTCTCGGATCTATCACCTCATATGGAACCACCCACAAGGGGGTTCCTTCTTGTAAGTAAGTTCTATACTTCTTCCAGATTGTAAATAGACTTCTCCTTACAAAATGATGCAGGAACATCGAGTTGACCTTTACTTTGTCATGCCATAGGTATGCGTGCCATCCAAAAATTTTTTTATATCCCTCTAGGGCTAATAGTTTCTTATTCTTTAATGTCATCCACTCTTTTAGCCAAACTAGGCAGATTGCATCATGATAAAGTCTCAGATTGGGCAGTTGCATTCCGCCTCTCTCCTTTGCATCTTGTAAAACTTTTACTTTCACTCGAGGCTTCTTGCCTGCCCAAACAAAATCTGATATTTTCCTCTGCCATTTTTCAAATTGTTTAGAGTCTCTGATGATTGGTATTGTCTGTAACAAAAACATTACTCTTGGTAACACATTCATCTTAACTGCTGCAATCCTGCCCAACCATGACAGGTTCAATCTATTCCATTTGATCAAGTCTCTCTCTATCTGAGTCCATAATTTTTCATAATTATTCTTGAACAAATCTATATTTTTTGCAGTCAGCTCAACTCCCAAGTATTTCACCTTACTAGTTACTTCACAATCCGTTGTTTCCATTAACAATTGTTGTTTCTGCTTAGTCATGTTTTTGCATAATATCTTTGACTTCTTTTTGTTAATGAAGAAACCTGCCAAATCTCCAAACTCCTTGATCTTGCCTATCACTTTTGGCATGTTCTCCAGTGGGTCTTCTACAATTAACATTATGTCGTCTGCAAATGCTCTGACCTTATATGAGTAGTCCTTTATTTTTATTCCTCGTATTTCCTCATCTTGTCGAATTTGTATCATCAGAATCTCCAATACTAAAATGAACAACAATGGAGATAACGGGCAACCTTGTCTTGTTCCTTTACTAATCGTCAATTTTTTGGTCAATTCATCATTCACTACAATTGCTGCAGTCTGGTCTCTATAGATTTCCTTGATTGCTCTGACGAATCTTTCTCCCAGTTGTAGCTTTTCCATAGTGGCAAACATAAAATCCCAGTTTAAATTGTCAAACGCTTTTTCAGCGTCTACAAAGAAGAAACCAACCTCTTTATCACAACGCTTGTCGTAGTATTCAATAGCATTGATCACTGTCCTTAAGTTGTCTCTTATTTGTCTGTCTGGCAAGAAGCCTGCTTGTTCCTCCTCTATGACTTCCGAGAGCCACCCCTTCAATCTCTCCGCCAATATCTTCGCAAAAATTTTATAGTCATTATTGAGTAGTGATATAGGCCTATAATTTTTCACGCTAGTCAGATCTTGGCCCTCTTTTGGGATCAATGATATATTCGCTTCGCTCCAAGTATCTGGAATTCTTTGATCCCTAAAAACTCCGTTCATCACCTCTTTTAGGAATGGTGCCAGTTCATTGGCCATTGTCTTATAAAATTTAGCCGTAAGTCCATCTGGCCCTGGCGCCTTTCCTAGATTTGCGGATTGTATTGCCATATTTATTTCCTCATCAGTTACTTCACTGTTCAACTTATTTCTCCAAGCTTCCGAGATCTCTGGAAGTTTGGTTTTCTCCAAATATGATGCTATTGATTCTTTGTTTACTTCTTTTTTATTATACAGCTTAGCGTAAAATTTATAAAAGGCTCTGCTAATGGTAGTCTGCTCCAAATACGTTTTGTTTTCTTCACAAATTTTATTTATTATTTTCTTTTCCCTTTTCTTCTTTAATTGCCATGCCAAATATTTCCCAGGTTTATTAGCACCCTCAAAAGCTTTTTGATTCAGTCTTTTAAGGTTCCACTCCAATTCTTTGTTACTCATTGCTGTTAACTGTTCTTGAAGAATTTTGATTTCCTGATGTATTTTCTTTTTCCCTGGTCTCTTTTTTAACTGTACTTCTTTGGCCTTTATTTTCTCCTCAATCTCTTGTCTTTTCTCCTCTTTCTTTTTCCTTGCTCTACCATTTAAGTCCATTAGTATGCCCCTTACAACCGCCTTGTACGCGTCCCAAACTTTACTGGTTGGTACTTCTTTATTCACGTTGTATTGTATAAAAAACTTAGTCTCTCTTCTCAGTGTTTCCATATTCTCACTTTCCTGTAACAGGTCCTCATTTATTCTCCAGGCTTTCCTTTTTCTCCTTTTTCCAAATTTCCACATAATTGGGTTGTGATCTGAGCCTACCATCGGCATTATTTCTACCTCCTTAGTCCATAGCGCTAAGTCCTTTGAGGCCCAGATCATATCAATTCTTGATAATGTAAGATGCCTTGCAGAATAAAAAGTAAACTGTTTGGTTTTAGGATATTCTCTCCTCCATACGTCTTCGAGAGTCTCTTGTTGAATCAACTCAAAAAAAAGCTTTGGCAATAGTCCTCTTTTCTTTTGTGCTTTTGTAGTCTTTTTGTCTAATTCCAAATCTGTCACTCCATTGAAATCTCCAGCAAGAATTATCTGGTCATATACAAGATCGTCTAGGTGCTTCCTTAAGTCCTCAAAGAAGCTTTCCTTTGCACCGTTAGGTGCATAAAGTCCGACTACCAACACTCTCTTTAAGTTCCAATTACATTCCACTGCTACAAATCTAGCTTCCACATCTCTCATAACAAATTTTGGCTGCAGCTCCTCTTTTATATACAACACCACTCCTCTTTTTTTCTTGTTGGAAGCCGCTACAAATTCTTTGCCCAATTTTCCAGATTTTAAATATTTTACATCCTGTTTTCTAATGTGGGTCTCCTGCAAACAAACAATATCACACTTTTGTTTTAGTAGCCAATGAAAAATATTTTTTCTCTTATTCGGTGAGTTTAGTCCATTTATATTCCAAGATAATACTTTACACTCCATATTCATGGTTTTGTTGGTAAGTCTTTTTCATTGTCCTTGATAAATCTCTCCATCTCCCGCTCAGATCTGATACGTTTTTTTGCCCCTCCAAACTCAAAGGACACTCCTTCCGGTAACTCCCATCTGTATCTGATATTCATGTCCTTCAAAGTCTGAATTAGCACTCTATATTTTTTCCTGTCCAATAACACTGATCTGGGCAGTTCCTTCATTATAATAATCGTCTTGCCATCAATCTCCAATGGATCTTGAAATTGTTTGGTCACAATCCTCTCTTTCATATTTCTAGTTGTAAACTGCACAATCACATCCCTTGGTAGTTTCCTCTGGGTTGCAATTCTCGAGTTCACACGATACGCCACATCTAGGATAGCCACAATTTCCTCCTCCTCCTTCCCCAGGTAATCAGCCAACACCTCAGTCATCTGTTCTTGCGCTGACTTCCCTTCCACTTCTGGCAGACCACGAAAACGAAGCTGCTTCTCCATGTGTTTAGTTTCTGCAACTGACATCCTCCCCTTCACCAGCCTCATCTCTGTTTGTTGCGTGTCTATTAAATTCTCCATCGCGTCTTCTACTGTTTTAACTCTCTGCTGCGTTCCTTGTAATTCACTGCTAATCGTTTCCACACCTTTTTTCACTTCTGACAGCTCCGACTTTACTGTCTGTGTAACTTCCTTGACCTCTTTAATAAGCTCCAATTTCGTGTCCTTAAGTTCTTTCATCATGTCTATAAGTTTTTTGTCCAAGTTTTCTATTGCCGATTGCCACTCTTTTTTCGACATCGTGGGGCTTGCTTTAGCTCGCTCCCACGAATCTGCTCTCTTCCTCAGCTCCGTGGCGTATAATTAAACGTTTTCCTTTTTTTTAAATGTCCCAATCTTTGCCAAAATTAATTTTTTATATCCAAAATGTCGGGCGTCTTTTCTCTATGGTTTCTCTATGTTATTATAATCCAAGATGGCCTACTTCCTCTTCCGCTGAAGCCACGACCCTTCCACTTTCAAAGATGGCGATTCCCCACTTCCTGTCCTTTGGCAAGGGCCGCTTCCCTCCAGCCACTCTATTGTTGTTACGCACTTCCTGTCTCCCGTCTTCCCACAGCAGGTCTCGCGATGGTGTCTTTTTCCCACAGCTCCAAAACCACAGGTATTCAAAACAATAGTCCGATTTTTGTAATAACTTCTTTAAACTTAGTCTCTTTTAAAATACAACTCCTGCCGAGTCTTCACCTCCTTTTCGCTAGTCTGTTGCAGTTTAAAAGTCTACTTTCTTTCCTCTCTGTTTTTGTCAATCTGTCCCGTTTCAAGAGATAGCGATCTTTACCTTCTCTCCAGCTTTCTCGGGTTGTAATCGCTGTTTCGATCTTAAATTCTCCTCTCGACTTCCCTCCCCAATCGAAGCTTGGGTATGTAGGTCTTATGCCAGCCGAATTGGCCCCAAAATTGCCGCTCCTGCTGTTAGAGCATGCATGTCACATCACTTCATTCCCCCCCTCCCTCAGCACATCCCAAACTGGGCTGTGCTGTCTTTTTTATCTGTCTTCTTTAGCATCCTTGACTGTAAGCATTTGTTTCTGAATATTATTTCTTTATTTTTTAAAGAGAAAGCAAAACTGCTGCAGTCACACACCAGATATCACTGGGTATTTGATTACTGTAATTCTGAGCATGTGGCTTATTTACTAGTAATATTTTGAAGTGTTTCCAGCTGCCCTGTTTGGAAGGATTTTTATTCTTGACTACAACATGCACAAGAACAAAGATTTTGATTGCAGTTTTACCATCAAAGTAATATGTTTCAATTGACTAAGCAAGCTAGTAACAATTTAGATAAAAGGATGCAATATAACAATTAATGAGCTATACACAAATTTCTCTTGTTCCTTAACTCTTCAGAGTGTGTGGATGACAGAAGCCTCTTGCTTAGCATGTTGCTCCAGTGTGGAGGATTAGCAGCCAAATTATTTCAATATATTGTAGCTGATCCTCCTTGGAAAATATTATGCCAGGATAACAGTAGTTTGAATAAAAATGTTTCCTTTATAATAAACAAGTTGGGGGACACCTGTTTTGAAGTTACACTTTCTGACCTATGAGCCTTCAACCAGATCCACAGTGACTGGCCAGGATGCCCAACAGAGAAGGAAAACATTCTGCTCAGCATCCTCTGAAAGTTAGAGCAAGACTTTCCCATAAAATATTTATTTATTTACTTCATTTATACTCCGCCTTTCTTCCCAATGGAGACCCATCCTTCTGCTCTCCTCTGGTTTTATCCTCAAAACAACCCTGTGAGGTAGATTAGGCTGAGAGGCTGTGACTGGCCCAAGGTGCCATGGTCTTCCATGGCAGAACAGGGATTCAAACCTGGGTCACCTAGATTCTAGCCCATCACTTTAGCCATTACAGCACACTGGCAACAGTACCATTTTTGACAGCTGTGATCACTCATGAGCCAAGCATGAGATCTTCTCTGCTCGTCATCTGACACCATCAGCTTTGTGGCTGTGCAGTAGCAGTAGAACTTGGGTTTCATTTCCTTCTGTCTTGTGAGTGATTTTGCATCTGTGCAGTAAATTAATCCTCCCCCAGGGTTATCATTGGTCTGGCCAGATAATTAAATGACATGGAGGAGAAACTGCAATTCCCACAAGGCTGAGTAAAATGTGCAGGCAGGAAATAACTTGCAAAAAAACAAAACAGTGTTTATTACTGCCTAAGATCCAGAGGAGTTAGCCATGTTAGTCTGTAGAAGCAAAATAGTAAAGCATCCAGTAGCACCTTTAAGACTAACCAACTTTATTGTAGCATAAGCTTTTGAGAGCCACAGCTGTCTTCGTCAGATACATGGATAACTGTCTAAGTGATTGATTTGCTCATTCCTTATTTCAGTGTTTGGTTGCTGAGCTGAGTAGTGTGCAGAGATGACAGGCCTGTGGGTAGAGAAGTTAGAACTCCAGTTGGGCTGTGTGTGGATGCATACTCCTGATTGTACAGTATTGTGTAGTCTGAATACATAGTTCAACCTGTTCACAACCAGCAGTGTGAGTAGACCCATGTAGTGTTCAAGTATCCCTTTAGAAAATGCAGATGATTCTGACTGAAGTCCCTTATTTTGCTAGCAAAATTTACTATAGTGTTTGAAAACCTTAAAGTCAGATATCTATCAACTGCATTTTTACCCTATGCTTTATCCAAAGAGCTCAATGTACCATGCATAGTTTTCTTCAGTTTTCACCTCTGGCAATTCAGCAACAAACTCTTTCCTCTATTTTTAGAGCTGTCAATCTGACCACTATATAACCTAATTACCAGTAGTCAAAAATTATTCTAGTATATGATGGTTGTGATATCATTACTGATGATTGAGTTGATTGATAACACTAACAATAACATTCGATTTATATACTGCCTTTCAGGAGAACTGAACACCCACTCAGAGCGGTTTACAAAGTGTGTCATTATTATCCTCACAATAATCACCCTGTGAGGTGGGTGGGATGGAGAGAGCTCCGAGAAGCTGTGACTGACCCAAGGTCACCCAGCTGGCTTCAAGTGGAGGAGTAGGGAATCAAACTTGTTTCTCCAGATTAGAGTCCTGCCACTCTTAACCACTACACCAAACAGATCTCCATATGCCCACATGAATTGGTAACACCAAAGTTTTGTTTATTTGAGGGTGGGCAACATTATAGTTTAAAATATGTTTATGGGAAAGGTTACACCTAGTTTCAGATGGGTAGTCATTTTGGTCTGCAGTCAAGAGGAAGATCCAGGTCCAACGGCACCTTAAAGAGCAACTAGATTTCCAAGGTATGATATTTCAGGAGTCAAACTCAAAAGATCATACCTTGGAAATCTAGTTAGTCTTTAAGGTGCCATTGGACTCGGATATTACATGTCCCGATTGCATGAAGCAGCCTGCATTTAATCTAGCATTTATAATCATGCTTTTCATTGCATTGTCAAGGCCACTACAGCAATCACTGTGACCTATGCCTCTAAAGCTCTGATGGGTCCAAAATCCCATTGTGCCATCTAAAGTTTCCTCAGAGCTTCTGTCTTCAGCATTATGTATTCCATAGGCATATTTGTGACAGGTTGCTTGCCACTTTGGCTCTAAATGAGGAAAAGGTTCTCATGGTCTCAGTGTGGCACTGAGAATTGATGCTTAAGATCTGGCTCTGATTGTGCTGCCATGTGAAAAGAGAAAAAATTAAAGAGAGTCAATGCACATTAATCAAAAAGAGTCCAGTAGCACCTTTAAGACTAACCAATTTTATTGTAGCATAAGCTTTCGAGAATCAAGTTCTCTTCGTCAGATGCCTGATACAGAGACTGGTCAAATACAGAAGAGCTCTTCTGTATTTGACCAGTCTCTGTATCAGGCATCTGACGAAGAGAACTTGATTCTCGAAAGCTTATGCTACAATAAAATTGGTTAGTCTTAAAGGTCCTACTGGACTCTTTTTGATTTTGCTACCACAGACTAACACGGCTAACTCCTCTGCATCAATGCACATTAATGGAAGTCAGAATGGAGTTTCAAGGGACTTCATTTCATTAATTAATTCATTAAACCTTCTAGACACATGTAACCAAGTCCCTGAGCATCTCTCTGTGAGAAAAAAAGAGGTGTGATCTCCATTTTATATGTATGGAAGTCAATCATAATGTAGCTAGTGTTTTACTTTTGATCACAAGATGTATGAAAAGCTCCTCCAAATTCTTGGCCCCATACCTTATGAACAATAGCTGATATTCCATTTCTTTTTTATCTGTTTTGTCCACATTCTTTTGTTCCTATACTCCATTTTCAAAGGTTCATAAATACAACCCTTTGAAGGTTACAGAATCCCTGTGTAGTATTCATTAATGTATCAATGAAAGTTTCTATGTCAGTGTGATGTTGATTAGAGATGGGCATGAAATGGGAAAAAAAACTAAACAAGAGTTTCACATTTCATTGGGTTCTACGAATCATAAAACACGAACTTCCATGAAATTGTCCTGTTTTGCGATACAATTTGTTAGTTTTGTGATCCATCAGAACCCAGGGCACTTCAATGACCCCCTTCATACCCAGAGAGACTGGGCTTGGGGGGAGAGCCCCAAAACCACCACACAGACACTTGTCCCGGTGGGAGAGGTGCACAAAATAAAACCAAAGGAAACAAGAGCGTGAGCCCTCAAACGAGCAGAGAAAGAATTAAGAAGAAACAAATACAAGCAAATTAAAAATAAGGGAGGCCTCAGTCAAGCTAGGCCCCAGAGCCAGGCAAAGGCCTGAGACTAGAGTAGGGTGGGGTGGAGGAAAAAAGGCACCCTCACCCAAAGACCTTCCCAGCAAGGCCAAGAGCTGAAAATAAGAGGCTTTTCAGACTCTTTTAAAGCAGCAGCAGCCAAAAGTTCAATTCCACTCTTTCGCTCACTCCAATCCTAGCAACAGGTCCCCCCTCTCCCTCTGTTTACTGGGACTGAAAAGCACGAGACAGAGAGATTTGCCTTATACAACAAATGCTCACATAGAGCAGAACAGGATGTCCGTGGCTGGCAGACAGACCTGCCTAACAGGATTTGGAGGGATGAGATTGGTGTTCCCATGGCTACAGAAGGCCCATCTCAGTTGTCTAGGGGATTAACCCCTGCTCCTCACTGTATAGGGCAGAATGGAAGCTCTCCAGTTGGCAGGGAGAGCTGCCTATCAAGGTTATGTGGGCTAAGATTGGGGTTTCCAATGGGAACGAAAGGTCTGCAGACATTCTGGGCCTATGTTGCCTAGGGAATCAATGGATCAGCACCAGCCTGTCTGGCATCACAAATCGTTCACGGATCAAACAATTCGGGCCAAAAAGTTGTGAATTTCATGAAAAACGCAGCCCCACAAAACGTGTTTTGCAAAACACGAATCAGCCCAATTCATCACGAAATTTGATTAGTATTTCGATTCATGCCCATGTCTAATTGCTGATTCCAGTGCTGAAAATGTGTGGGCTTTGCAGGCAAGGTTATTATTTTAATAGTACACTTTAGCCAAGGTACTTCATGCCCATGAGGTTCTATGTCAAGAGTCATATATAACATGTTAGGGGAGGGGCCCTGGCTGGGGTCACCAGGCCATGTCAGGTAATCAGCAGGAGCTTGGGGGTGGGACATGGAGATGCCAGTGTCATATATGTAATGATGTCATTTCTGGGGAAACCAAAAGGGATTCCATGGCACTCTAGAAATTACTGGAAACCATATAATAAAACCACAGAAGTTCTGGTGATTCATAGATTCAAGTGACATCATATCTGGGTTTTCTCTGGAAGTAACATCATATTGCATGCACCACTGCTATTAATTTTGTTTCTCCCGGCAGCAGGTAACAAGGGTTGCCCGAGGGAGGCCTTCTGCCATAGTGGGTGGTCTGGTAACCCTAGCTATGGCCCAGGGGTAAAAGATACATTTCATGTAGGAAGTACCATTTTCAGTTCCTGGTATTTCCAGTTTAAGTATCAGGAGGAGTTGGAAAGACCATTCATTGCCTTAGGAAGCAATCCTAAGCAGGTCTACTCAGAAGTAAGTCCAATTTGATTCATTCATTATTTTATAATACAGTACAGAATGTTCTAGTATTATAAGTGAGATGCATGAAGTTATCTATTTCATTTACCTATCAGTTTAAAACTTCTCTTTTGGGAAGGGACAGTGACTGCATAAATTTATCCCATTAGATTTGCAAACAACAGACAAAAACATAAACAAATTATAAAGCATGTGGACAAGAAGTGCCTCAAGAGCTTAATATTTGTATTCTTTATTTACTCTGGAAATAGGATTTCAGGTGGAAAAAGTCCTACTCTGCATTTTTTCCACCTCTTGGTGCATCAAAGTTAAAAATCAAATCAATACCATCTCAGTATTAGATGGTGGTGACAGCATGCGGACATCAGTGCTGTAATTAAAAAGCCATTCCGCTCACTTGGTAAAATGTAATTTTAGCTATAGTCACTGGCTGTTTCCAAGCAATCTATTTACCCCCCAAATATCCTGAGGCTTGGACTGAAGAGTGTGAAATGATCGAGTTTTAGTTATCCTCATACATAACAAATTTCAATTATAACTCAGACTGTAAAAAATGTTGTAATAATATTACACTGAAGTCCCCATGCTAACTGGCACCCATGATTGGGAAGGAGGAAAAAAAACCATCCATTATTCTTGTTATACATAAGGATCCTTCCATGTGTTTTCATAAAAAAAACAAATTACTTCAGCTGAATCAAAACAGCAGTCACTGGTGTACATTTACTTATGCTGCTCTCTCTAATAAAATATCTCAAAATATGGGGCAAAAAGGTTTTTTGTCATTATTATCCTACCAAACTAACTGCAGGGGCTTAGCTGAAATCACTCACTCATTTTTAAATTAGTTTTCATTGTTGGCAAAACTTAGGACCCATTTTTGTCTTTTTAAAATTTTTACTTCCCCTCTGAAATTGCTTGTAACAGCTCCAGTATCACAGATTAGACTGGTTGTATCAGAACTTTGAAGCTAAGCGTGGTCAGTACTTGGATGGGATAACATCAAGGGAGAATAGAATACAGAGGAAGGCAACGGCAAACAACCTCTACTCATCTCTTGTCTTGAAAAACCCTGTGAGGTAGAACTTCATGGGGTCACCATGAGTCAGTTGCAAGTTCAGGGCATACTTTATATTTACTGAAAATGCTTACTTGTGTTCTTCAACTATCAGCTGTTGTAGCTTGCCACAGAAATGATTGTCTGGGGTCTGAGTCCCAGCCCCCAGACTTGCCAGGAGGGAACAGTGGGAGGCAACCAGGAGGCAGTGGCCCTGCCGCCCCAGCCAGCAACCAGGTCCAGGACATGCCTACTCCAGGGGGAAGGGGCAAAAGGCCAAAGCCTCAGAGAGCTGGAGGGAGCAGGGAGAGACCAGCTAGTCCTACCCTCCAGGGGGTGGAGAGGGGGCTAAGCAAGCCACAGGAAAAGGGCCAAGGCTGGGGGAATAGGGGCCCAGCAGCAGCCCAAACAGAGCTCTTACCTGGCAGGGAGGAGAAGCAGCCACAGCAACTCAGAGCCACGCCCCAGCCTCCACCTCAGCTTGAAGACAGCAGCCTGGCTCAGGAGATTCTCACAGCCAAGCCCATCCAGGTAGAGCTGCTGAAAGCATTCTGTGGGAAGAGCTGGGCAGCCAGCCAAGGGGCCACAGCTGGGCCTACCTTCAGTAATCAGCTCAGCTAGAGAGGCCTGGCAGCTAGCCAACATAATGCAGCTGTTGCTGATCCAGGCAGCCCAGCCAGCTACCCCAGCTGCAGCAGCTTGAGACAGCCCAGGCCAATGCTGGAAGGCCAAGGAGGGGGGTGGCCTGGCAGGCAGGACCTGCAAGGAGGGCGGGGTGCTGAGAGAAGGCCCTATAAAAGCTGGCTGGGAAGAGCTCTGGGGTGGTGGGTGTGAGTAAGGAGTGAGAGCAGAGGCAAGTGGATGATGATGATGATGATGATGATGATGATGATGATGATGATGATGATGATGATGATGATGATGATGATGATGATGATGATGATGATGATGATGATGATGATGATGATGATGATGATGATGATGATGCAGGAGGAGGAGGAGATGGCAGAGACCAAAGAAGGTGAGTGGCACAGGTTGAGCAGGCAAGAGAGTGGATTGAGAGGGAGTCTGGGTGATGTATACTGCCCCTCCTTCCACAGAGCAGGGTCCTGCAGAATCCCTGCCCCCACTTTGACATCAGGAGCAGACTGCCCAGTGCCCTGCCCAGTGGTGGCTGCTGCGAGCCCTGACAATGATTAGATAATTGCAGATATCTCTAATTCTGATTTTCTTGTGGTATTGTAAGATAATAAGGTGCCTTTAGGTATTAATCAGCCCTCAAAAAGCAGAATAGAAACTTTTTAAACTGAATAATATAGTAAGTGAATACATAGCACCACTGTATTGCACCTGCATGTTCTGATATTTGTTTAGTTTTCACATTGCTTTCAGTATGGCATCTTATGAGCTGGGTGACTCCCCAAAGGGCTAGCCATGCCTTGGCTAGCCCTTTTGAGAGCCTTGGAAGACATAGCCACAGCCACAGCCTCTGGCCTGAAGCCTGCTGCACAACCAAGCTTTCTTAATGCAATGGAAGGTTATCATGGGACTCATTGTCTTGGTGGTCCAACTCTTGGTAGATGGCAAAGATAGCAGAAGTAAAGATTATAACTGTTGCAGAGCCTGTATCTGAGGGATAGCACAGCATAATGCCATAGTACAATTATTCTTAGACTTAACTATGCCTTTCAGATGCAGGTGGGGAATTATATATTTGAAATCACTGGTACAATTTAGCTATGGGTTGGCAAGACAATTCTTTCTAAAAACTTGAGGAAAGCCTTAGGTTTGCAGAAAAATCTAAACTCTTTTTAAAAATATTTTTTTAAAAACCCAAATAATAAAAGCTCCTGTAGCTTTAAGAAATGAATGCCTTCACTGGCCATTATTAGGCAACCATGACATTATTTCTGGCCTTCAAGCCTTGTTTTTGATCAGTAGAAGACATGGGGAAGGGGAAAAAGCTGTTTCCAGGCTTTGACCTTTGAGGGAGGGCTTATCAAGGCCACTTGGGTGACTTGATACCATGCAACTTGCATGACTCACCCAGACCTGGCAGTTTGCTACTGCTCAACAGTAGCCACCTCACATTAACCAGTGTTGTATAATGGTTAGAGTTTCAATTTAGGATATGGGAGACCCAAGTTAAAATCCCATTCTGCCATGGTCACGTGGGAGGAAGTGAAGGAAGTAGGGGCTGCCAGGAGAAGAGAAAGAGAAAATGGTGTCAGTTTCATTCAGAGTTTATTGTTTATAGCCATAGGACATCACAAAATTACAAAAAAAAGATTAGATAAGATAAAAGTTAGGTAAAATAAAATTATATATACAATACAGATTTACCAAAAGTGGGGAAAATTCCATTAAAACAGACATTGATTAAAACAAGAAATCAATAAGTTAACTGCAAGTTCAGGTAACACCCTCCTCCTTTGCTGCATTAGACCCTATCTTCATAGCAGCAAAGGCAAAAAGTGAAACTCTATATGAAATGTACACATCAACATCAGAAAGCAAAAAAGAGATTTTTTTCTGAGTCTATATATAAGCTTAGACCAGATAAAAATCTTGCCAGAAACTTTGATCTGGGGTCAGAATATAAAGGGCAAAAATGGATAAAATGAGGTAAATCCTCAAGTGTATGAGATCCACAGATACAGACTCTTTGGGCTACAGGAGTTTGAGAGTAACGTCCAGACAATATTGCCGAGGACATGAAATCGCAATAAGGTAAAGGGTGCTCTAAGATTATTAGAGATGTTAGCAAGCTAAGGATAGTGGACATGGTCAAATTTAATAAATTTAAACCATGCTGCTGCTTTTGAATTTAGAATTTGGGATTAATCAATCAATGCATCAGAGCTGAAAGGGAAAATTGTGTCGAGATAGTGATACAGGAAAAGGAAGGTGCCCCTCACAAGTCCTTGCACATCCCCTACCCCATGCAAGTGAGCCAGGCCTGGCAGGCATCTCACAACTGGGCCCAGGTCAGCCTGCACCATGAAACTGGGCCTGGCCTGGTGACTGGCACCATGCAACGTGGCCAGAGTTTTCCCAGAGAGAGGCTGCCACTGGGAGGGAAAGAGGGAAAGCAGAACACAGGAGGGCATATAAAGTTAGGTTGGCTAGCGGGTGGGGAGGAGAGAAGGAAGCAGGAAAAGGAGAGTGGTGATGGGGGCTTTTAAGAAAGGGGAAGAACTGGGGAGGGGAAATGAGATTGCGGCCACCCATGGCAGCCAAGAGTGGCTTTGGCCGTAGGGCCGGAGTTTGCCTCCTCGGATGGAGGAGGAGACTAGTTTCCCGGCCATCTGGGTCCTTTTGGGGGCGGGCGGAGAAAGAGCCGTTAGGCATCTCCGCCCCCTCCCCTGCGCAGTTGCTCCAAGCGATTGGTCGGAGCAGGACGCGTCTTGCCCTGCTCGGCCGACGCTTGGAGGGCAAGGCGCGGGACCACAGGGTGCCTTCCAGGCCACAGCCTCCCTGTGTCGGTCGGCCCCTGGTGTCTTCTGCGCTGCCAGGCGGCGGCTCTCTCATCGGAGGCGGACGGCTGCGGTGGCGTTTTGGCGGCGGTTTTTGCCTGTGGTGGCGAGCCGCTTTTCTGCGGTTTGGTGCTTCGGTGCCGGGGTCTTGTTGGGGCTGCTTGGTGGCTGGGGGGCAAGTAGCTCCCCCCCTGTCTGGGGGGTTTGTTTACAGCGGGCCGCTCCTGCGGGCGGCATAGGCACTCAGCGCCCTTGTCTTTGTCAGGCGGTTTGGGGTTCGGGGGTCTAGCTTCCTTCCCCTTGCTTGCTTCCTTCCCCCTTGCCAGTGGCACTAAGCCACCCCCCCGTTCCCCTGTGGCAGTGGGTGCTTTAGGGAGGGGTACATCGTGCTCCAAGGCACGGCACGGCTGCCCCCAGCTCTCAGCCCCCTTTTGGCCGCCATTTTGTGCGCTGTGCGGTCGCCATTTTCCGTGTGCTGCACGTTTGCAGCTAAAACGTTTTGGGGGCTTTGTTTCTGGACAAACCTTCCTATCGCCCAGTAAGGCTTGCAATTCTCTGCTTGCTGCATGTTTGCAGCTTACAGTGTTTTTGGACCTTCGATTATTGAGGGAACCAGCTTACCATTGCGGTGGTTTAGGGTTTTTGGTAATTGGTCTTTTACCCCCTGTCTGCGATTTATTAATTGACCCTGTTCATTGGTCATTTGTGCTGGGCAGGATGTCTTCCAGGAAGGGCAAAGGTTCTGCCAAGGGCAAGCAGCCTGCTAAAAAGCAGCCTTCCAAAAGGCCTCCCACTGCTATTTCCTCATCTGAAGATGAGGGAGATAGCAGCTTTAATCTGGCAATTTTAAAATGCTTGGAAGCTTTAGAAAAGGGCTTGGGAGCTCCTGCTCTGTCAGGTGCAGCTAGTGAGTGCAGTAGGCCTGTTAGGGTTGCCTCATCGGCATCCTTCCGGAGGGAGATTTTGAAACGTCTTTCTGCTCTGGAGTCTGCTGCAGGTGCGCCGGAAGCGGGACCTTCGGCTGGAGGGAACCCCCCCGAGGAGGATGAAGTCATTGCTGGCAATGCTGAACCAGAAGGACAGACAGACTCTGGCCAGGTGGCGGTGGCTGTGGAACCTAGTGGGCCTGATGGTAAGTCTGCCTTGCCTCAGCAGGCATGCACCTGGCCATGGGGACCCTGGGGTCAGGCTGCTGCCTCCGGGTCCTCAGGCCCCACCACTCCATCTACATCATTTACCACAGCATGGCAGTTAGCGGGGCACTTGGGTTTAGCTAATATGCCCCCTGGATGGTCCAACGCTTCGCCAGTCACAGGGTCTTTTGCTGGTCCTTGGGTGGGTGCCGATAGCCAGGCTTCAGGCATACCTCCCTTGGGATGGCAATACCGTGGCTATCAGTCTTGGGGCTTTCCGCCTTATGGCATCTATGGCCAGGTCCCTTATAGGGCACTCCCATATGGGGATACAGCTCTTCCCCTTGGTGATCATCTTACCCAGGCTACGAGGGACAAGATAGTGAGGGGAGAATATGTGGATGTGTTCACCCTTCTTTTCTGGGAGCTGGAAAAGAAGGATAAGGAGGACCTGGAGGAGCTAGAGAAAGGAAAAAATTAAGCGTCGTAAGGTGGACCGTTCATGGCATAACTGGCTCCCAGGGTTCTTAATATACGCAGGTGTACTGGGGAGGGCGCAGCCTTTACTGGCTGTGTCCCTATTTCAGTACCTCAATATAATTTATAGGGGATATACTGACTTCATTGGTACTGCATGGTTGCAGGATGATGAAGAGTTTAGGATGAGGGCTGCACTGAACCCTCAGATTCCCTGGGACCAGAATCACCAGCAGCTGTGGCTGCAGGTGATGTCCCCTTCGAAGCCTAACTCTGGTGATAGGGCAGATAGCGGTCACTTGATCCACCGCCCACAGGCAGCTGTCTCCACCCGCTCCCAGGCGGGGCAGCAGGTTCAACCCTGGCTGCTCTGTTGGGACTTCACTTCCAAGGGTGTCTGCAACAGAAGGGCCTGTAAATATAAACATGAATGTCCGGCGTGTTCCAGATTGCACGCTTACTCATCCTGCCCCAGAGCCAAGTCTGGCGGGGGGGGGGGCAAGCGGTCAGGTGGGGGTTGGGGCCAGCAATTGGCTGGAAAAGGGTCCCAGCCCAGTAAACCTGAGAGCGCTTGAGCGCTTGCTGCCTTATTACCCTAAGCGGAGTGCTGCAGAGTTCCTGTTGAATGG
Organism: Eublepharis macularius; assembly: GCF_028583425.1. Classification (NCBI taxonomy): domain Eukaryota; kingdom Metazoa; phylum Chordata; class Lepidosauria; order Squamata; family Eublepharidae; genus Eublepharis; species Eublepharis macularius. Next base: position 89,804,882 of record NC_072790.1, on the reverse strand, counting down.
TTTTAGGTACGGTTTTAGGATACCATTTCAGGGCCCGCGGGTTTCTTTCATGTCAAAAAATTTATCTTCTGTTATTGGCATGGAAGCTGTTGTGCGGGACAAGGTTTTGAAGGAGTGTGCTGAGGGTAGGGTATTGGGCCCATTTCCTACACCCCCTGTGCCATATCTTCGTGTTTCTCCCTTGGGGGTGGTCCCTAAGAAGACCCCTGGTGAATATCGTTTGATTTACCACCTTTCTTTCCCAAAAGGGGCATCGGTTAACGATGCCATTCCTGAGGAACTCTGCTCGGTGCGTTATACTTCCTTTGACCAGGCGGCCAAGGTAGTGCGCAGATGTGGGATCGGGGCCTTGATGGCTAAGTGTGACATTAAGTCAGCCTTTCACCTGCTCCCGGTACACCCAGACGATGTAGATCTTCTGGGTTTCTTTTTTGAGGGTCAATACTACATGGACAGGGCCCTCCCAATGGGGTGCCCTATATCATGTGCTGCATTTGAGTGTTTCAGCTCCTTTTTAGAGTGGGAACTGAGGCGAAGGTTCAAATGCCAGGATTCCTGTCATTACCTCAATGACTTTATGTTCGTTGGGCCAGCAGGCTCGGCACAATGTGCTAGCCTTTTGGAGGGCTTTGTGTCCCTGGCAGGGGAATTGGGGGTTCCCCTGGCACATGAGAAGATAGAGGGCCCATCCCAGGTTATGACCTTTTTGGGTATCGAGCTTGACTTGGTGCACCAGTCTTTGCGACTCCCGGCTGATAAAGTCAATAAGCTCAGGGAGCTGTTGGCTGCATTTAGAGGTAAGCAGAAGGTATCCCTCCTCGAATTACAACAGCTGGTTGGCTCGTTGAACTTTGCATGCAAGGTGGTCGCCCCCGGCAGGCCGTTCTCGCGCTGGCTGTGTGATGCTATGTCAGCCCTTCGCGCCCCTCACCACAAGGTTTGCGTTGACAAGGGCATGCGTGCTGACAGTGAGGTGTGGGAGGAATTTTTAGGTTCCTTTAATGGGGTTACTTTCTGGCACGAGGAGCTGCTGGTCAGTGCTCAGTTTCAGGTTGCCTCTGACGCATCAGGGTCCACGGGTTTTGGGGCATTCTTCCATGGGCATTGGTGTGCCGAGCAATGGCCCGACAACTGGGCGGTGAGCGAGATTGTCAGGGATTTAACCTTCTTAGAGCTTTTCCCCATTCTGGTGGCGGTTTTTCTTTGGGGCCATGAGCTTGCTAACCATGTTGTGCACTTTTGGTGTGACAACATGGCAGTGGTGCAAGTGGTTAATTCCCTTACATCTAAATCGGCCAGGGTTATGTCATTGGTTCAGGCGTTCACATTGAAGTGCCTTCAGCTTAACATACTGTTTAGGGCCAGACATGTGCTGGGAGTCGACAATGGTGTGGCAGATGCTTTGTCTCACCAACAGATGGATCGCTTCTGGCGTCTCGCTCCCGGGGCCGACAGGCTTCCCTCCAGGATGCCACCGGAGTTGTGGCTGCTTGGCAGGTGGAAGTGAATAGAGCTATTCGGATGGCCATTGCTCCCAGCACTCATCGGTCGTATGAGTGTGCGGTAGGACTGTTTCAGGACTTCAGGGAGGGGGCTGGGCTGAATCAGGCATGGCCCATTCCTGCGGAGCATCTTCTGCAATTCTGCGTAGCCCAGAGGGCTCATGGCTTAGCGGTTAAAACTATTAAGGGCCAGATGGCTGCGTTGGCATTTGCCAGCAAAGCGCGTGGCGTGCCAGACAATATGGGTGATTTTAGACTCCGGAAGATGTTCAAGAGTTGGTCCCGGGAGGCTGGGGTCGTTAAGGATTTAAGGTAGCCAATTTCCCCCGCTATTCTTAGAGGCCTTGGGGCTCTATGGGGGGAGATATGTAACTCTGATTTTGAATGCCAGCTGTTTCATGCCACCTCCCTTACAGCGTTTTTTGGCACTTTCAGGGTGAGTGAGCTGGTGGTTCAATCGCAAAGGGATGTTTCAGGGCGGGCTTTATCGTCCCACAATATTCAGTTTGCGGGTGATAAAGTTTTGATTTGTATTAAGAGGTCTAAGACCGATCAGAAGAGGGCGGGGTCTGTGTTAACCTTGGGCCCTTGCGAGGATGAGGCGTTGTGCCCAGTTAGGGCTCTTCATTCTTATCTGGAGGTTAGGGGTGAGGATGAGGGAGTGCTGTTTCGACACCTGGATCACTCTCCCTTAACCCGCTACCAATTTTGGGCGGTGACAGATAGAGCGTTGTGTCGGCTGGGATTGAGGGGTGTTAAATTTGGCACCCATTCATTCCGTATCGGAGCTGCATCCACTGCAGCAGCTATGAGTTATGCTGACAAGACCATTCAGAAGGTGGGCAGATGGAAGTCTGCTGCATTTCGGTCTTACATTCGTCCTCTCCCGTTGTTTTGAGTCTCATGCAGTTTGATCTTTTCCAGGTGCAGGGAGCAACCTTGAGAGGAAGTGGATCCTTATAGCTGGCCACAGTATGGTGTTCTTGGCTACAGTGCAAGCCAGACGGACGCCGATTGGAGCTCAGCTTGGGTTCAGTGAAGATGCCTCCATTGAATGGTTGGGCAGGCGCGGCCTTCAGTGGTTGGGGTTGCTGCCTCTCTTGTTTGGAGGAAGAATGGGTCCTCCTCCTCATATTCTGGTCTTACACGTAGGTGGTAACGACCTAGGTTTATTGAAAGGCAGAGCCCTGTCCTTGCAAGTGATCACCGACCTGTGGGTGATCAAGAGCCGGTGGCCTGATGTTTATATATTTTGGTCAGAGATGCTCCCCCGACATAGATGGAGGGAGTCTCTGGACCCTAGGGGTATGGCTCGTGCTAGGCGTAGGGCCAATAGGGCCATTCAGAAAGCCTTGGCAATGGGGCTAGGCATCTACCTCCCTCACCCTTGCATTAAGGCTGCTAATGCCACCCTTTATAGGGATGATGGGGTTCATTTGTCCCCGTCCGGCAATGACATCATCTTAGATGACCTGCGGCTCGGGCTCAGGTTGGCACTAGGCCACCTGTGGGGCGCGAGGGCCTAAGCAGAGGCTTGGCCTATCGCGTGGGCAGAAGTAAGTTGGGAAATAGGGAGCGGGCTGGTGAACACCCCTTTGGCAATTCCCCATCGGTGGGGAAATGGAGTCTCTCAGGAGGGATGGTATGCTTCATGGGTACCACCACCTGGGTAGACTGCCTCCAGGGAACCCCAGGTGCAAGTCCTTCCCTCATGCTGTATGGCTGAGGCTTTAGGAGCTTGAGGGGGAACCCTTTGCCTGGCCAGCCGGGCTGAGGCCATTCCACGAATGGATTACGCCCGGGGCAGCGGGGCTCGCCCATACAGGTCAAGGCGGCGGTCAAAGGTGACCCCGTGGCTTGACCTGTACCGCATAGTTTGCCCTTGCTGCAGTTTAGCGTTGATGTTATGTTTAATAAAGCGGCCATTTATACCAAAAAGCCGTGTCAGTCTCTTTCTTCCAACTGAGGGGGCAATCTCTTCTTCCCACAAGTATTTATCAATCCCCCACTTATAATTTTATAAACCTCTATCAGGTTCCCCCTCAGTAATCTCTTTTCTAAACTAAAAATTCCCAGACATTCCACACTTTCCTCATAGGAATCATGCTCCAATCCCTTCATCATCTTGATAGTTTCAGGCTGGTAGCTAAGTTGGTCTGCAATAGAACAGCAGAGTTTCAGTCCAGTGGCATCTGAAGAAGGGAGCTTTGGCTCTTGAAAACTTATACCCTGAAAAGCTTGTTGGTCTTTAAGTTCCTGCAGGACTCAAATCCTGCTCTTAATCATCTTGGTTGGCTTCTTCTGTACTTTTTCCAGCTCTACAATGTCCTTTTTGAGATATTGTGACCAAAAATACACACAGTATTCCAAACCAGGCTGCACCATAGCTCTATACAGGGGAATTATAACATTGGCTGTTTTATTTTTGATCCCTTTCCTAATAATCCCCAGCACAGAGGTTGCCCTTTTCACCACTGCAGCACATTGGGTCAACATTTTCATTGAGCTATTCACTATGACCCCCAAGGTATCTTTCCCTCTCAGTGTCAGTAAGTTCAGACCTCATTAGCCTGTAGTTAAAGTTGGTATTTTTTTCCCAATGTGCACCACTTTACACTTATCTACACTGCACTTTATTTGCCACATTGTTACCCGATAAGGACTCTAGGCCATTAGGGCCTAGAGACTTATTAGTTTTTAAAGTTCCCAATAGGTCTAGAACTTAGCACCTTACCAGCTTAAGTCTAGAACTTAGCGCCCCATTACCTGCCACTGCTCTGAGTGAAAGTCTTTGATTTTTATCATATAGTTTCTGGTGATTTCTGTAGCTACTGAAAATCCAGGTTTTCCCTGGAAGTGACATCAGTGCTCACATGATGTCATGCCCCCCATCTCCCTGCCTCTGAAGCTCTTGCTGGTTGCTAGACCTTGCCTTTCAACCCTACTAGAACTTCATCTCCCCTCACATCAATTAGACTGAAATAATTGCTCTTATCTGGGCACATGCCTCACACTTCCACAGTGAACACAGATGTAAAGAATGCGTTTAACATCTCTGACATCTCCCCATATTCCCATAGTAATTCTTTTATTCTTTGGTCATCTAAAGGCCAAAATGTATCTCTGGCTGGTTTTATGCTCTAGAAAGAAATACTTAGTGATTTTTGTTATCTACTCCACAAGTTTTGCTTGCATAATTATTAACTTACACGTCTTTTGTCAGATCTTGTGCTCTCTTCTGTTCACTTAAATGAGGCAGAGCTTCCACTTTTTAAAAGAAGCCTTTTTGACACTGAGGATAGATCTCCTTCCCTGTGATTAGGTACTAGGTAGCACAAACCAGACTGTCTGCCCTGCATGGGGCAAAAGCAAGCACTTTGTTTTTTCTAGTTGGCTGGCAGGCAGGCAGACAGAGCTGCACAAATAATGAGGTGGGAGGGAGGGACAGAGGTACAGAGACTGCCTTCCCCTGTGATAGACCAGCATTGCCAAAAGAGAACTGAAAGCAATCCTTAATTGTACTAATAGGCAGGCAGGGAAGGCTTTACATATTGAAGGAAATATAGGCAGAGACCCATCCTCCTTTGGTAAGAGGTGCCATCGTGCCCTGTAGACAAACTGGAAAAGTTAGATTAAGAGGCTAAGGTTCACCCCAGTAATAAACACAACCATCCAAACCAGAAAAGATGTAAACGATCACTGATGAGGAAAGATTAGATCATTTCCACATGTGTGAGAGAAGTGCTGATTCTGGATTTTAGAGCTATAAATTTATGTATAAAAACACTAAGCAGCCACATCTTTTCTCCAATGCAACCTCCCATGGCTGCAATTAGCTCCAGTAATAGGAAAACGTAGGCAAGTGCTTTTGTTCATGTGTAAATAATGTGTGTGGCTTTTAAAAAAACAAAACCAGAGCGTGCGGGTTCATGGAGTAAAGTAAACCTTTTCCTCAAAGGAGCTAAACCCCATGCTTCCTTTTTAATATATTCAGCAGCAATGACTATTGGCTTCCTAATATGACTAGCTTTAATTCCAATATTAATGAATCCACCTCAAGTCATTAAATAACACATGACTCAAAGGCATCCTTCCCCGCATGCCCCTAAATCCTTCCAGGGTCTTTCCTGCTGTAGGAATTGAATTGGGCACCTAACTCATGCAAACATGTGCTCACCCAATGAGCCTCTCCCTGTTGCCAGCATCCTTTCTGTAATTCATTTCTTGATGGATTGAACGATAGGACAATTCTGAAGAGGCACATGCTGTGAAGTGCTATGAATAAATCAGCACCTGTTGGCCACTCTCGAGTTCACTTCAACTTTCTGCTTCTTCCATTTCGCAGTTTGTCCTTCGGTTATGCATCTCTGGTACGCACGCTAATCTCTCACTTGGCAGGGAGAAAGTGTTTGGGATGCCCATTTTAGGATCAAGATGTGATGCTGTTGATTAAATTACAAATGACACATGACATCAATTCTTATTAGAGATGCTCAAGGCAAGCAGTGAAGTAAGCAGATTCGCTGGCCTCTGTGAAACATCCATCTTGCCTGTTTCTCAAAATGTTCAATTCAGTAATTATAAGCCAACATTTCAGGCTAAGCTCAGCTGAGTTGTGCATTTAGCTGCCAATCACAGAGGCATTTTTTTTGGCAATGTCTATGTGATAGTTAGGGATCATGGCTTTTTCACCCTACACCTCATACTAAACAATCACAGCCCATTTCAAGAGTTTACTGGGGAAAGAGCTGTGTAATCAATTCTCCTGTCCACCGCATCATTTCAGAATCAATAGTGGCTACCATTTACAATGTCATTGAATTCTCAGACCTTCAAAGTGCTGAGTACCCTTTGGTGCAACTATTAATAAGTACAGACGGAGCTAAACATCTCAAAGGACCAGGCCTTGAGCAATGACATCTGCATATGTTACTTATTTATATCATATATGACATGTGTGTCCTAGTCTAGTACATAGGAGTTGGTTTCATTCATTTTTGTTATTAAGTCCAAAAGGGACTTTTTTGTTATTCAGTTGGTTTGTATAGTTTTTATTTTGCTATTGTTGTGTTGGTTCCATAATTCTACGTATTCTATTATTTTCCACTGGTTTCAGATCATCCCACCTCTTTTTGGGTCTGAACCTTCATGCTTCTTCATCCAAGCTGGAAAAAAAATCAGGGGGACTGTAGTATTTCCTGAGAACATCAACTCTGGCAAATTTCAGACACACAGAATAAGCCCCCCACCCACCCTTGAGGCAATGTAAAGTTCCTATGTTTACTTTATAGTCTATAGGAGAATTGACAGGAAGGATTCCAAACAGTAACACAGACAGCACTGCAGTCACTTAGCTTGAAGAAAAGTAGAACAAGGAAGAGGTAGACTGTTAGGCAAGGGCATTTGGTGGCAAAAGGAGGGTGAGGATCTGGGCAGGCAGGCAGTAGCAGGAGGACTTTGAGGTAGATTTGATTGGAAGATGGATAAAGTTTGGAGAGCAGCAGACAAGCAGGGGAGTATACAAACTGCAAGGAAAATTTGGCACAGCAGGGCAGGCTTAGGGTAGAGAAAAGAAGGCAAAGACCCACCCATATCCTTCAGGACTGGAATACCGTACACATATATGTAATTCTAGTAGCCACAGCTTTAAGTCAATCAATAAAGCCCCCCCACCTCCCAGCCCCACCTCCCAGCCCCAGCCCCAGCTCCAGCTCCATACTTACCTTCCCCTGCAGGCCCACGGTGTCCTCCCCCTCCTCCCAAGAGGGGTAGGAAGGCCATTTTCAGCTTCTGCCACCATGCGGACCCACACAGTGGCAGAAGAGGCCAAAAACGGCATTCCCGCCCCTCGCGGGAGGAGAGGGAGGATACTGTGGGCCTGCAGGGTGAGGTAAGTGTGGGCCTAGGGCTTGGGCTGGGGTTGGGGGCTGGAGTTTGGGCAGTTTAAAGAGCCCTCCCACTTGCAAGCTGTCATGTCTGTGCCCCATCCATGTCATTATTTGATGCTGAACTGGGCTGAATCCACATTACCTCGGCGCGTCCCGGTGTAGCACTAAATGTTTGCTAAACACCCGAAAGTATAGTGTCTTTCTAGCGCGATTCAGAAATCGCGCTTGAAAGACACTATACTTCCGGGTGTTTAGCGAACATTTAGTGCAACACCAGGATGCACCGAGGTAATGTGGATTCAGCCCTGTTGTTCTGACCCAATGTTTCATGCTATAACTTGATGTTATATTGCCAGTGCCATAACTGCTTTGCTTTCACAGACTTATTGAAGCTGCGGGTGTCTTATCTAATGGCTTTGGAAGCTCTCAGTGCTTCTGACCTTGTACACTGCTCACTCCCATGAATTACTATGTTTCAACTTTGATCTCCTGCTTTCTCAGTGTCTAGACTTGATAGTAAAAATATGTCAGACGTTCTCAGGATGAGTTTGTGCCAAAAGTCCTGTTTTACTGATGGGAGGGGGGAGGAGTGAATGTGTTTGTTAAGAGGAATGGTTTCCCCACATGTTGCCATTCCTGTCAACCTGTTCTTACTGCTTAGTTGCTTACCTTACTTCTGAGTAATTCTATGGACATATCTGTGGAACTGATCTGATTCCTGAATAAAACCTTTTAACCATGAGCCTGGATTCTTACTGTGATGGTACAGGGGTCTATCTGCCATAGCCTGTCATCCATAGCCTGACACAAGCAGAAGGTCCCTTTAAACTACCAGCTGGCAGGCAGTGAGGGGGGATCCCCCCTGCCGCCTGCCAGCCGATAGTTTAAAGGGACCTGCCACTTGCAAGTCAGGAAAGGGCCCTTTAAACTGTAAAAAGCCTCTTTCCCTGCTGCTGGTAAGTGGCCGGAAAGGGGCATTTAAACCCCACGAACCACGAACTAGTTCGTAAACTCACCCCAGTTCCTCGTTCGTGAAAACACATGAACCATGAACCTCGTGGTTTTTTTTTTTTGTGGTTCATGCCCATCTCTACTAAAGGGCCACTGTATTAAATTACAACACCATAACTGTCAACACAGCAAGGGCCTAATTTATAAGGTCAGGCCCTGGGGTCACTCCTGGACCTCTGCCCTGACCTGTCAGGGCAAGCCCCTGCTGCCTTGGGTGCGAGCCACCCATGCACATGACTGGGACCCAGCCTGGCCAGGTGAAGTGGTTCCCCACTTAAAGCTACTTCACCTGGCCATGAAGCTGGGGGAGGACTAACTTGTCCAGGAGTTCCCCACCGGGCAGTCTGTCCTCACAACTGGGCTTTAAAGCAAGCTAGCCATTCCTGACAGACTCCAGTTCCCTACCAATGGGGATATGCCAAGGGGGCTCAACGGCCCACTGATTTTCCCCCAATCTCTAACCTGCCAGAAATTCCTAACAGACCTACCTTAAGCCAATTACCTGCCCCCCCATGCTGACAGTGTAAGGTAGGTGAAAAACTCCTCACCCTTCTGCCAATTGTGGGAAAAAGAGAAAAAAATCCTACCTGGCCCTGATAAACAGTGACCAGCACTGAAACAGGGCCAAGTGGGTGGGCCGAGCACGAGGAATGAATGAGACGCTGTGGAGTAGAGTGGCCTTATAAAGCCTCAAGCTCTGCCTCCTCTAGTGTTCCCAGATGGCCAGGAGAGCACCACTGCCTCCTCCTCCTCCTGTGAGGCTGTTACCACTGGCCAGGAGTGCCGTCTTCTTATGTTTTCTCTGTACAGTGGCACAGACAGTAAGGATATTTTACAAATGATGATGATAATGATTGTATAAATTTGATCTGTACTTTTTACTGCCACATCGTCTGTTGTTTACACTATCCTAGCTTTTACAGATGAGTTGGCAAACCCGAGCAGATTTGCAATGTTGCCAAAATGGGGATGATTTGGTTCACTCACGAACAACGAACAACAAACACGTCCGGGAACAGTTCATGTTTGTCCATGTTCATTGTTCGTTGTTCGTGGATGGCACCAAATGACGAACAGGGTGTTCGTTTTTTTTCCATTTGTGCCCATGTCTAGTTGTGATTCTGGGAGAACCCCAGCCCCCACCTAGAGGTTGGCAACCTTATTTCCCTCCCAAACACACACTATATGTAATTGCACACGAACTAGGAAGTTCTCATGTACATTTGAATGAGCAGAGAATTTTTAAAATCTGAAACTGCTACAAGTTTCTAATCCATCTGCTGAGCCTGAAAACTAAAGGTTAGTTCCATATATTTTGTAATGAAATATCTTGCTAACCCCTGTTATGGTAATACACCCAATCCCAGCCCACTAAGTTTTTGCTCCTCCAGTTGGTTTTAAGAGGAATATCATTTGTTTGCCTAGCTGATGCAGGATTGTATCACCTTTCAATGGAATGAGTCTTCCTGCGATGGCACAGAAGGCAACCACTGGATTCATTTCAGTTACTGCCAAAGCCAGCTCTTGCATTCTTTTCATTTCATGGTAGTATTTAGGCCATGTTCCATTTTTCCTCTCTCAAGACACTGCTTGTTGATCAATATATCAATATATCCTGCAGATGAAACTTACCTTTAATAGTATAACATCAATGACAGCTAAGATTGCTCACCAACGTAAGGTATAGGGAACATGTCATGTTTTTTAAAAAATGCTGGATACCAATTCATTTCCAGCCAAAATGCGGTGTAATTTTTTCCCATTAAAACTCAGAATGGATTGGGACCACGGCATCTGAAAAATATCTCACTCTCACTTAACCTCCCTTGAGACTTTTTCTGTGACAGTTCCTCAACCTTGGAATTATAGTAGTTTGCCTGGCTCTAAATTAGCTAATAGAATTGCCAGCTCTGGTTTCCTGGAGATTTTGGGATACAGCCTGGGGAATGGTGAGGTTTGGAAAGTGGAAGGGACCTCAGTAGGATATAATGCCGTAAAGTCCACCTTCCAAGGCAGCCATTTTCTTGAGGGGAACTGTGGATTGAGAATGTTTTTCCGGTTCTTTCTCCTTTGCCCTGTTGCTGCTGTCCTTTTTTTGTCTTTAGTTTTATTATGGGTTTTAATGACACTTTTAGATACCTGGTATCTTTTGGAACTTTCTACTCCTTTTTTAGGATACATGTTTGAGCTTTATTTTTGCTGCTGCCTAAATCCATGTTATCTTTTATATACTGGACTGTTTCTATTTTTTAAAATATAAATCAATCAAATAAACACACACACACACACACCTATAAAGGATTTGTTGCAACCCACCTGGGATGTTTTTAATAGAGGAAACAACATATGTATGTTTTATATAAGTTACTAATACTAATAGCCTCTATAAGAAATCCAAACTCAGTTTTGATAGGAGCAATCTCTTTAATCTTTTGGCAGAGAGACAGTAATTAGAAACATGAGAGGTATTTCCCTTTGTATACTTTGACCTCTTTAGGGAAGAACCTCTATGTATTAGGAAAACTGATGCTACTTCCCTTTTTAGCTTTATTAAACTGTAACTTTGAAGGCAAAAGGACAGCTATTGACTCTTGGAGTCAGTTTCAAATGAGGGAAGTGTTACTAAACTGGCAGGCTCCTGAGAGTGAGACAGAGTATTTTCCTTCCAGATCATTGGGCTGAATCTGACTAAATGAACATTGTAACTTTTTAACTCCTGCTCAGTGGCCTTAGTATCCTGCCTGTTACAGTTCATTTAGTACCAAGCAGGTGTTTGTTTCACAAAAAAAAAAAGGAGAGAGAGGTGCAACCACAATGCAAGTATTTCAAATGGAAAGAGCCTAAGGAATAAACGGGAGGTGGGGGAAGATAAAACCTCTTGATATAATAATAAAATTGCATATGCCTACTGCTCTCCTGAGCAAAGTTTGATGCCTTCCTCCAACCTAACATATGCTATATACCAACATTTAGTTCACACCCTCTACACAAACTTCCAGTGTCAGGGCATCACCACAAATAAGGCCCTTTTGTTCTGACAGTTGCTCACCTGACTTCAGGAACTGACCACACAAGCAGGACTTCTAATTAAGATGTTAATTGCTGACTAGACTTGTCAAGCCTAATCAAAAGTGAAATTTGTCTCAGAGCTAGTTATATGTATTAAGCTTATAGGCTTTGCTTGGCCAAGAGGATTCAACTACCTGCACTGCCTTAAAAAGAAGTCCTAACCAACAATCCTTTCACCTTAAAAAGTTAAACAAGGCCCGAATGATCTCAGGAACAACTTCACAGTGCTCCTTAGCTCAGAAGTTCCTAGCGGGTAGAAAGTGTTTGGAAAATTATTGTTGATGCTGCCTAACAGACTTTGGCAAATAAATGAATTATGAAGTTTTCAGCCTTTTTAATAACAACCCTACTGAACCAGGCCAATGTTCTCCATTCTTCTGACTACTCTTTGCTTCTCATAACTAACCAATTCCTAAAATTTTTGCCATTGTTATTGTGATGACACTGCAGGGATCAGATCTGTCCTCCTCAGGCTCTGAACTCTACGTGTAACAGTGTATTTGTTTTCTTCCTAAAACCCTGACAATTGTCTAGTGGTATCAGGTACCAGTGGCTCAATAGAGTGGTTGGCACTCGATGTCATTTCCCTCAAAGTTACTCAGTGTGAATAATGGTAAGCCCATTTTCATTTTAATTGCTGGAATGGCTGTAGATATAAGTTGCTTGACACGAAAGAGTAACAGATAATGATGAAAGACTCTAGAGTGCTGTCATGTGTGGCTTGGCCCAGAAGGAGAAAAGAGATTATTGCAGCTGAACTGGCCACATGGAATTTGCTCCTCCTATTCCTTCAAGGACCTCTCTGGGAATAGTGTTCTTTTAAGCTAAGAAAGACACAGTAGGTACCAAAAAAAAATGATCCCATTAACAATAACCTTTAGAAATTTCAAGGACATTGCTCTGCTTTTGTGAAGTGTAAGCAAATGCATTGTCAAATAGTCTTTAAAAAAGGACCATCACCATATCTGTAATTTATATCCTTATGAAACATAGCTCCAACTTGTGGGGGAGGGGAGCCTAGGTGGATGATAATGGGGTGATTGTACAGACAAATGGTTATGTTGGCCATCTCTGAGACAGATATTTCTATTATATTTTTAATTAACATTTAATCCCCCTTAAAATCATTTAATCCTTAGAAAGCATCTGACATCGTGAAATGGTTGGTACAAAAAGGCATCAAACAGATGAGGGTTTAAATTAATGGGTTTGCAATATATCAAGTTTCCAAATTGTTCTTTTAGTAATAAATTTAAAAAGAACCTAACATTTTTCATTACAATGACAAGGGTTCCCTGAATGCTCAGTTAGCATGTATCTTGGATTACAGAACATTTAACTATTTACATGATGGGAGTTGTGTTCCTGACTTTCGGATTGAGACTGTTACCAGTTGTCTTAATAAAAAGCCTTCAGTGTTTGTGGAGTTGAGATTGAAAATAAGGTTCTTATCTACTCCTCCTGCTCCTCTTTGAGTTTTTAAAGGTTTTTTTTGTGGATTTCAAAAGCCTTTCCCATATATCTGCATTCCCGCCTTTTCAAAATTCTGGTCTCTCTGCTCTGGGGGTTCACCCAGCACTGCTCTTCACAGATTTCTTTGTGTGATGGTGCTAGTGGCTCTCAGGGCTCAAAGCATATTGACAATTTTCTAATTCAGGCATTAGAAGCTAACTTTGAAAGACTTTGACTCAGAATAAACATCTGTGTGCATAGTATAGTGCAAACACTTCAGTAAGTGGAATACTGGCTGCTCTTGTCATTGATTTAGATCTCTCAAATTAGATGTAAAAAAAAGGGATGGTTCTAACATAACATGATCCCTGAGGAAGGCTGTAACTTGCATATGATAGCACCCTTCTTCAAATGTTTCTATTCTCTCTTCAGTTCTGTTCATGTGAATGCCCTCATCCCCAGCTGATGTTCCATTTTTTATTGGTTGATTTCAATGTTTCTTGTGTTGTTTCATAGCCAGAAGGCATCTCCTCTGCCTCTTGCTTTTTTCTGAAAGCAAACGTGATTTTGAAATGTGTATGACACAGTTCATACATATTTTGCATGTGCAATATATATGGCATATGCTAGCCATCACAGGTGCCTTATGCCTTATCATAATCTCATGGTATGCTTACAGAACCACTGCAGTGCACTGCCACAGAAGCCATTTGATTAGACTATGATGGTGCAGTGCTGACCGTATTCATAGAGGGGCAAGCCCAAGAGTGCCTCAGTCCATCCAATGCATTTCTCAAGCTGTTTCCAGATGAGATTAGAGATGGGCACAAACCAGAAAAAAAATGAACTGTGAGGTTCGAGGTTCGTTCTGTTTCATGAACCCCAAACCCTGAACTTTGATTAAATTGATGCGGTTCGCAAACCAGTTTGTGGTTCGTAGTTCGTCAGCGCCCAGAATGGCTCCCTTCAGACTCAGAGAGCTCAAACTTGCAGGGAGTTTTCAGCAGGCTCTCCTCAAGCCACCCTCCAAGTTTGGTGAAGATTGCAATACGAATCTCCAAGATAAACCCCGAAAGCCAGCACCCCCAGAAAAGTTCCATTCAATAGAATTGAAGCCATCAATGCCAATTGACTTATGGCTCCATTTGAAGTGATAGACCCCCTGACATGGGTAATGTCAGTGGCTGCCCCCTCCTGACAGGCTCGGGGAGGCGGTTGGCCACCTCGCTTCTCGGAGGTGAGGTGTGTGGCCACCAGCCGGCGGCACCCCTCTGTGTTCACCCGCACACCCTAATGGGTGGCCACCATCACGTTCGGGAAGTGGGTGATGTCGGTGGCCGCCCCCTCCTTGTGGGCTTGGGGAGGCGGTTGGCTGCCCCCTCCTCCCTGTGGTTGGGGAGGGTAAGACTAAGTACCCTGGATGGAGTCCAAGTCCCATGGATGGTGAGCAGGGTACCCCCCAAGATGGGGAAAAGACTGATTGATACCCATCCCTCATGCTGAGGATCATTGAGTGACTGGCCACCAACAAAATTCACCTCCTGGACATGGCAGTACTGACAGACACTTCTCCCTCCTTGGAGGGAAGCTATTCTAAGTCCCCTTGTGGGGGTGGAAAGGATGCCTCCCCCTCTTTGGGAGGAGGCTATGTTAAGTCCCACTGGCGGAGTTCAGGGTGATCCTATTACCTCCCACAGCTTATGATCTCAACAGCATGAGGCCCCTCCACCTTAGAAGATGTGGCTGCTGACCAAATAAAACTCACCCAAACCTCTGTGGCATACAATTATTATAGTATTTCATATCACATTGTTGCATATACTCATATAATCAAAGTATTCCATATCATATTGTTGCATATTCTCACATTATGACATATTTTTACATTATCAGAGTACATGGATTTGTTTCTACTGGCAAAAGACACCTCGACGACGAGGCGGCAGTTATGGATGCCTTCCCCACCTTGGGGGGAGGTCATTCTAAGTCCCAGAGATAGGATATGGCAGCCACAGTCACCACCCACCTGCCAGCCATGGCGGCACTGACAGAACCCCTTACCCCCCGTGCAGAGCAGACAGCAGGTCCCATTAGGGACTGTAGAAGGATGCGGCCACAGGCATCACCCACCTGCTGGCCATGGCAGCAAGGATGGACCCCCTTCCCCCCTGCACAGAGGAGACAGCAGGTCCCATGGATTGAGGGTCTTCCCACCATCTTGTACAATTTTATGTGCAAAGCCATCCCTTGTGCTCTGGAGCAGTGGCCACAGACATCACACACCTGCTGGCCATGGTGGCAACGATCGAACCCATTCCCCCTGGGTCAGGGAGTGAGGGATACACCAAGTACCATGATAGGGGGCCCTCCCATGGTCTTTCGCAGCTATATGCGTAACACTGTCCCTTGTGCTGAGAAGCAGTGGCCAGAGACATCACCCACCTGCCAGCCATGGCAGCACTGATGGAACCCCTTCCCCCATCGGGGAGAGAGAGACTAAGTCCCATGGATAGGGGCAAGTTGCACCCAGAAGGGAAAGAGACATCAATCCTCCTTGTGTGGGAGCCCTAACCCACCACACACAGACACCTGCCCTGGCAGGACGGGTGCTCAATAAACACATCAAACAAGCTGATTTGGTGGCAGTGATATAGTCTCTGCCCCATTGGCAGGGTGTGAGAGATGGCCACAGACATCACCCACCTGCTGGTCATGGCAGATGAGAAGGATGCCTTCCCCTCCTTGGGGGGAGGCTGTTCTAAGTCCCACTGCCCTCCATGGTGCTCATCCCATCATGAGCAGGTGCAGCTTATAGGCAGCAGGCAAGCAGCAAGCAAACAGGGCTCTCAAGGGATGTCTCTTTCAGGCCTTCTGGGGAGGAAACATTGAACACTCAAGAACTGTTTCTGCCCTCCCCCCAACCCAGAAGACATGGCCAGATATCACCCACCTGCTGGCTGTGCCCTGTCGGGGGGTGAGAAACCAACTCCCATGGATAGGGGCAAGTTGCATTCAGAAGGGAAAGAGACATCAATCCCCCTTGCGCGGGAGCCTTAACCCACCACACACAGACAACTGACCAGAGTAGGCAGGACAGGTGTACAAAATAAAGAGATAGTAATAAAATATAAAAGAGAGAACAATGTGAGCCCTCGGCTGAGGTGCCCACGTAGTTTGGCCCCTAAGCCAGATGGTGGCCCTGAGACTTTGAGCCCACAGCAGAGGAGCTTGGCCCTAGAACTTAAGTTAAGACCCCAATAGACTGGGGTGGCTCAGAGCTCAGATAAGTCCAGGTCCAGGGAGGGATAGCCAAGTGGGTGGAGGTTGACTTTAATAAAGGACAACATATCCTCCAGGTCCGGGTGCAGACGTTGAGGCGGGATCAGAGGAGGTCTCCCAGGTAGGAGATCACCCACTCACTCTGGACACTGGTGGGAGGGCAGGAGATAATGTTAGTGGCCACGATGGAGAGGTCTGGCCAGATTTTTGTGCCCAATACTCCAGGGAGTTGGAGTGGGGGTGGGGTTCAGGGGGCTCAGAAAGGTACTCTTGCACCATGCCCCCACCAAGTCCTCCACCATGACGGATGCACACACCCTGCTGCTGCCAACCACTCAGCCCACCTACAAGGACCAGATTTTGAGTGGGCACCCACTCCCTCAGACCCAGCCCGATCATGGTGGTGATGTTCTTCCCTATGTGAACCTCATCTATCCCCCACGCCTGGAGCAGAACTACCCTGTAGCCTGGCCCCAAGGGTGACACCTTGTTTGCGGGCCCTGATCTTTGCCTAAGGCAGCGGAGGCCCTCCGGTTGCCACCAGTGGCCAGTGAGGCCGAGGTAGCCATGATGACAGCTGCTCCACATATCTACAGTGAAGTGCACAGTCTGGTTTTTGGCACTCGACAGCTCCTTAAGGACTATGTCTCACACACACTGGTAGAGGGTGGGCACGACTCACCAGCCAATGGTGTGCCACAACGGCAATGTGAACCATGGGGCGAAATGATGCAGCAGCTTGCGGAAGCCCACACCCTCCATGATGGACAAAGGGAGTCCTTCCAGGGCAATTGTCTCCACCACTACATGAATGTCCACCTTCTGAGCCTTCAACCTCACTCTTTTCAAGGGCACTGTCCTTGACCCCGAGGAAACAACCTCCGCAAGGGTGGCCTGCCTGGGCATTCTGCTCCCACCTGCAGCACCCTTGGGGAAGGCTTCTTGCTTGGGGTGGACTCCCATTCCCCTCCCACTTCTCCTTGATCAGAACTTGAAGCCCTCTTCCTCCCCCCACTGGATGTTTTGCAGGGTGAGGCTAGAGGCAACAGGCTTGGGTGGTGCCTCTGCAGGTGCTTGTGCAGGGCCATGGATGACAGGTGCTTAGGGTTGCAGCCCCTACGCACAAGGCCATCGCAGGAACAGCACTGTGCCACACTGGGGTCATTGGGAAGGGTCTGAAAGTGCTGCCAGAGTGAGATTGAAGCGGGGACTGGGAGCTAGGTCAAGAGGAGGAGAACGAAGGATTACCAGCCATGGTGTGGAGCTGGGCCGGGAAGATGGAGTGAGGGATGGACTGCAGCCAGGGACAGCCCCAAGAGTTTGGGATGTAGGGGGGCTGGATGTTTATCCAAACCCCCACCATTTCTCCTGTGATTCCTCCTCCTCCTCAAAAAGTTTTAGAAGATCCTCTTCCCCCAGTGGTAAGACCTCTTTTGCCTCCTCTACACCCCCACAGACGGATCTTCTTGAGTAGGAGTCTCTGGTGCCACTGAGACTCCCCCCCCCCATATTGCTGGGTGATGTGCAACCAGGATAACCTATGCACTTCCCCCATGACTATCCTTGCCCCCCACTCTAAGTCTCATAGTGCTGCAAAACAAGAATAATTGGGAAACAAAAGAAGAGTGAGTGTAGCCTTCCTCAAGATGTGCCCACTTAGCTTGGCCCCAGAGCCTAGTAGTGGCCCTGAGACCAGCGGGGGGAACCCTACCCCGCCACACACAGACATTTGACCTGAGCAGGCAGGACAGGTGCACAAAATAGATAATAATTAAACCCAGAAGGAATAAGGAGAAATGAAGAAAATCCAAGAAAAAAAAGGTAGGCCTCAGTCAAGCTAGGCCCCAGCCCAGAGCCGGGCAGTGGCCCTGGGACTGGGGTTTGGTGGGATGGGGTGGAGGAAAGAAGGCACCCTTCCCAGCAATGCCAAAACTAAAGCCGAAGAGGCTTTCCAGTCTCTTTTAAACCAGCAGCAGCCAAGCTCAATTCTACTCTCCCTCTCTCTCATTCAAATCCCAGAAACAGCTCCTCACTCTCCCACTGTCTGCTGAAACAGAAAGCACGAGGCAGAGAGCTGTGCCTCATATAACAAACACTCACATAGAGCAGAACAGGAGGTCTGTGGTTGGCAGTAAGACCTGCCTAACAGGGTTTGGAGGGATGAGATTGGTGTTCCCATGACTACTGAAGTCCCATCTCCCTCCTGCTCTTGGCTCCCATATAACAGAATGGGAGCTTCAGAGTTGGAAGGGAGACCTGCCTATCAAGGTTAGGTGGGCTAAGATTGGGGTTTCCATGGCAACAAAAGGTCTGCAGACATTCTGGACCTACATTGCCTAGGGAATCAATTGATTGGCGCCAGCCTGTCTGGCTTCACGAACCTCTCACAACTCTGATGAATCGGGCCAAAAAGTCGTGGAGTTCATGGAAAACACGGCCCCATGAACCATGTTTTCACAAACCATGAATCGGCCTGGTTCGTGCCAAATTTTGAGTCTTATTACAATTCATGCCCACCTCTAGATGAGATCCATTTGCAGATTCATAAGTGGATCTTCAGATAGATCTATGTGGACGTTGATTAATATGGCATGCATTTGGGTGCACAGAAACTTTCATGTTTTCACTTCTCAAAGTTAAAACAATGTTTGCAATGATGTGGTGAAAATGGACAAATCCACTTGGGTGAGCTGTTGCACACCAATAGCTTGCCCTGAAATGTAGCCTCTCTTGAAGTTATTTTTAAAGTGGTCACCATGCAAATCATACGTGTAGTCTGGACTGGGTGTTTTAGGAGGCATAAAATTAGCCCACAATGCATCTCAGAACTATTTAGCACTTGGTAAGAATTATGGCTGCATTCATGCATACAAACTATCCATAAAGGCCTGTCCTGTAGCTAAGTCATGTCTCCCTTCAAAAAGTACAATTAAAGCTACTTTTCAGAGAATAATACCATAGAACTCAATGGGAATGCATTATGAGAAACATAATTACACTTGCACTGAACATGGCTTTCAATTTCAACATTGAGCTGTAGGTTTATGTGTCTTGATCAACCTTCATTAATACCTGTGGTCCTTTTTACAGAAAATATAATCATTTTATTTAACTTTTACATTACAAAGTCTCATCAAAACAGTGGTATATTAATAGCAAGCATCACTATGAGTGAAATCATAAGGCATTTAGCCCCCTTCTGAGGAGATAAGCTAAGAAAGAAAAGTTTTAAATTAACTAATTAAATAAATAAAATTAGAGGTCATGCCAACCAGGTTCAGGGTTTAGATGAAAGTGTGCTCTAGAGGTTATATACAGTTAAATATCAGGGTTAAAGGTACCTTCACAATCTTCAAAAAACTAATTATTAATTTATTGAGATATTTATATTCTGCCTTTCCTTGTAGCACAAGGCAGTTTAAAAATCATGATTTAAAACATCATTATTTAAAAGCAACAAAATATTCCCCTTAAGAAGAAATTACTGTATCAAAGTATGAGATCAGAGTATTCTTACTTGAAAAGTTCCAGTTTGAGAAGCACAGTGAGAGAATGCTGACAATGAACTCTGGTTTTCTCCACTCAGGATCCATTGAGATGAAAAGCTGAGGGAAATACCTAAAACATTTTCAAATAAACTGTAAAAGGAAATCACTCTCTCAGTTAATTAGGAGATTAAGGGAGTGGTCCTAAACAGAGTTACATCCTTCTGTGGACAGTCCCATCAAGTCATAGCTGACTTATGGCGACCACTAAAGCGTAGCTGAATACTTTGGACTTGTGTTCTTTGATGTAAGTTCGAAATACACAAATCTCATAATGGTGGTAAAGGGTGGTCATGTACAAAATTTAATTTTTATTTTCAAAATACTGGAGAAGAATCAGAATCCCACTTCATGATGTTTTGAATATGGAAATCCATGAATTTATATAGGCATGCAACCTTCATGATTAATGTGAGATATATATTTTGTATTCCGGTACTAGAACCTCAGTACGAAGTGTATAGCCAAAGCCCCATTTTGAGTCAGAGGAAACATTCTAGAATATCACATGATTGTGCTCTTGTATAACTCATTCATTACAAGGACTCATGTCTAGAAATGTCCAGTGAGCTTCATACAATTAACAATCTATCTTCAGGTGTCCTTGGAGCCATGTTGTTGGACAGAAATGGGAAAGCATTAAAGAAGAAAGGAAGAAGACTTAAGATTCATCGTACAGAGCAGATACACTTACTTGGAGAGGACTACTTGGAATGGACTTATGAGAAGCAACAGCAGAACAAGGAGTACAAGAAAATGGGTTTCTTTTGGTAAAGCAAAATTTCTATTCATAGCAATTAAATGATTTACTTATTTGTAATGTTGCATTACTGGTTCTAGAAGTCATATATTTTAGAAACATTTGATATACTATATGTTGGTTTGTGTTATTTTTATCATGCAGAGAAATTTTGAAAACATTGGTATGATTCTGTTGCCATCATAACATATGATGCCAGTGTGAGATCCAGTTTGGTGTAGTGCTTAAAGTTTTGTAGTAAGAAGTAGGAGAAGAGGGATGTGTTGTTGAATTGCAACTGACTCATGGCAACCCCGTCCATGGGTGTTCTGGCAAGGGACAGGCAAGGGTGGTTTGCTTTCCTCCACGTAGCAACCTCAGTCTTCCTTGGTGGTTTCCCATCCAACTACTGACCAAGCCTAACCCTTCTTATCTCCCAAGCCCTGATGAGCTCCAGTTAAGCTGGGTTATTCAGTTGCAGGAGCTGGGAGAACCAGGTTCAAATCCCTGCTCTGCCTTGGAAACTTAATGTATGATCTTGGGCCAGTCACTTTTTCTCAGCCTAACCTACCTCACAGTTTCAGGTGTGTAGCCACAGTTTCAGGTGGGTAGCTTTTGAGAGTTAGAGAGAGTCAGGTATCTAACAAAGGAAGCTCTGACTCTCAAAAGCTCATACTCTGGAAATCTAGTTGATCTTTAAGGTGCTACTGGACCCAAATCTTGCTCTTCTATCTCATACTATTGCTGTGAGGCTAAAACAGAGGAGGAGAGAACAATGTTGTAACTTGTTGTGGGTTCCAACTAGGCAGAAAAGTGGAGTATAAAATTCTAAAAAGTGGAGTCTAAATTCTTTGCCTATTTCTTCCTCATACAGAGGAGGTCCAATGCAGCACTATCGCATCAGTCTGAGAGCTGGTGCTAGTGAGATACTCAACATGTTGATGTGCTAGGAAGCAGTGACTAGTACTAAATACAATGAAGAAGAGCAGGTCATCAAACAAAAGTCATTTCCAGACTATCTGCATATGATAAAAGTATTTAAATGGAGCTGATAGATCAGAGTTCAAGTTCCAGCTCCACTGGTATGCATCCAACTATCCAAGGAGAGGGACTTTCCAGCTTCCTCCTTCTGCTGTAGCCCACTGAGCTCTCCCCTCCCTCAGAAACAGCATAGGGTATAAAGTGATAGTCTGAAGTAGAAGGGGAATTGGCAAAAACCACTGATCCCTTTCCCAAAAACTGAAATGCTATTCTGCTAAAAGAACTACTTAATTGGAGACATGTCACTCTATCACTTTATGGGTTTAAGTCATTTGCAGCACAATCCTAAAGTCCTACTGGATAAACCTAGAGTAATAACTAACTCCCAAAGCTGTAATCACTGCAACATTGGTTCAATATTATGCTGATATATTCCACACTGATGCTATTATGCCAGTATAAGGTCTAGAACTAGGCAGTGATGGATATGTGCCAGCTGAGGAGCAAAACTTAGCTAGGGTCTTGTTTACACACAGGGCCATGCCGCTGATACCATAATGTCATACCAGCATTGATATTGAAGGGATGAAAACATTACTATCCTCCCATTCCCAGCTACACAGCCACAGTGGAACATAATTGTAGCTAATCACAGGTCACCTATAGCAGTATGTTTCCAGATACCGGCATACCTTAAAGACTGCCTTCTCCCATATGAATCTGCCCATTAATTCCTGTCAACTTTGTAGGCCTTGCTTTGGCTGCCCTCACCATCTGAGGCTAGATAGGTGACAACCCAGGAAAGAGCCTTCTTGGTCATAGCACTGAAACTCTGGAACTCCTTCCCCAGGAAGATTCGTGTATCTCCCTCTGTCATTGTTTTATGCCAGCAGGTGAAGATATTTGTTTCATTTAACATACCGAACCAACCAAGGGGGGGGGTACTTCCTCAAAGAACCAACACAAAATTGAACAACAAAGGAAGTATGCCAGTCGTTTCAAGGATAATTCCATATATACTTAAACAATTAGACTTTCATCACCATATACGCAATTGCAATAAGTCAATAGTGGGGAACTAGCCCCTACACAATCACATGGAGAGATAAGAGTCCCAATGTATATAATTCCAAACTGCCAATGCTTCAGCTGGTAGGTGGTTGTATCTTGACCACATCGCCGTGTAGCCGCGATGCCGAGGGGAAACAGGCAAGGCTGGCTGAAGGCACCGGGAGACCAGATGGGAGGGTGGCAACGAGCTATACCGGCCCAATCTCGTTCGGCTCGTTTCAGAAAAGATCCTTCATCAGGCCACCAAATTGTTACAATTCCAGCAATTCACAAGGCAGAAACGTCAAAGTGACCATTCATCCAAATCAATTCCAGCTTTAAGTCAAAGGTGAGGGTAAGGCGCCTCTAAACCATTTTATACAAAGATCATGGGTGGATCCCATCCAAAGATTCAATTTAGGCTCTTAAGATACTTAAGGTAAGTTCCCTTCAATGAATAGATAAACCGATATGTGCCTGGTCCTGAAAATAATTAACCAAGAGGAATGAGACATGAATATTGCACGTATTCCATTTAAGAACCGTTAATAAACATTATTGCACATACTCCACTTCATGACAATTAATAAATAAATACATCTCAGAAAAAGTTAAGATCATTTATTATAAACAAATCACCCTAAAGTGAGGGGGGAACCAATAGTTAAGACTATGGTAAAAATAAAATTCATATAGAAGGGACTCCTCATACTACACTTATTTTAATTACATTATATCAAAAAGGAAGGAAGGAAAATTAATTATAACTTAAGCCACAAATTGCCCTGATGGAGGAGTTAAAGAAAGGCTGAGTATTCAACATCATTATTCAAGCCGTGAGGTATCATAGTTTTGAGTCTAAAAATCCATCTAATCTCCGCTTGCAGGAGAAAGCATTTATTATGACCAGGTTTATGTACCACCTCCAATACTGAAAACCTAAAGGTCCTGTCACTACCGTGTACACTCCAAAGGTGTTGATAGGATGGTGTTTCCTCACTGCAAGTTTTGACACGGGATACATGTTCTTGAATCTGCTGAC
This sequence comes from Eublepharis macularius, assembly GCF_028583425.1. Lineage (NCBI taxonomy): Eukaryota > Metazoa > Chordata > Lepidosauria > Squamata > Eublepharidae > Eublepharis > Eublepharis macularius. The sequence goes on along the minus strand of NC_072790.1, from coordinate 89,781,324 downwards.
GGACCGAACGGGTGGTACAACCAACATACAATAAAGAACAATTACATTGAAGGAGATACACTACATTCTCGGTACTGCAGGTGGAGAACTCTCTAGATATTAAAGGGCGATTCAAAGATGAACACTTAATAGTTTTGAGATCTGCGCAGAGGACACAAACACTACAATGACCGCAGGGGAAATGCCCCTGCGGTAAGTTAGTTCCACTTCGTATTGTCTCAAAGTCAGAGTGCACCAATAGATCTTTTAAGTTCTTGGTGCATCGGTATCCAATCTTCAGTAAAGTCTCACACCCTGGTATATCCAAAAGGATATGCCAGTTCTTCCTGACACTATTAACTATGGAACCTGACAAAGTGGAATAATCTATGGCCCAGGTAATCCCCGTTGTGACATTCTCACGTTGTCTATAAGTTAGCAACTGGGACCGGGTGGCCTTCTTTCCTAGTTGTTGCCATAAGTCAGCCATGACTTGACAGAACTTTCCTCCTTTGTTACTATCACCACCAAATGTTTGTATAAACATTTGAAAAATTGTTTTAATGTTTTAAATTTTCTAATGTCTGTTGTTCACTACCTTGGGAACCTTGTTTGGGCAGAAAAGCAGCGTATAAATATTTTGGGTAGACAGACAGACAGACAGACCCCTTGTGGGAAACCCATATCTTAGATCATAGTGTATAGCATGTATATATCTGTCTCTGTCATCATATTGTGTATTCCAGAGGAGTAGCTATGTTAATCTATTGCAACAAAATAAAACAGAAGTTCAGTGGCACCTTAATGACTAAAAATGTTTATTCTAGCATTAGCTTTCATGAGTCAGGGCACTTCTTTAGATGCTGTAGTTGTGCATCGTTAGAAATATAGATGGAAATTTTGGTAACAGGAATTCTGGGATAGGGACATTTTGCACAGAAATGAAGCAAACAACCTCAACATGAAATTTCAAACATGCAAAATATATGCTGTTTCACAGCATTAGGTCTTCTATTGCAGTCTATTTCAACTCTGGTATACATAAGGTTGATTTTGTCACAAAGGTGAATGGAATTCTTAAAATGTCCTCAATGATGTGTCTTGTCCAGGTAGTTTTATGATCAGATGAATATTCTGTAGTGCATGAAGGATGAGTTCTAGTTTTGTCTCCTTCTGTTAAGTGCTTATAGAATTATCATTCATCAAGATGTAATTTTTACCTTATTCCTCTATTTCCTCCTTCTGGTATTACACATTAGTTCTTTTCCCAGTGAGCTATTGGGAGATTACAGGTATATCTTCTGTGAATGTTCAGTTGTTCCTTCACTTGTTGATTGTACAAGAGTCTCTGTGAAATACTGGTTTAGGCATGGGATATTATTTCCCCAGTGAATCACAACTCTTGGGTTGGAAAGGCTATGAGTTTCCCTGGAGGTTTCCTTTCCTAAAGTAATTTTGAAGAGGCCTGGGTGATATACTTGGGCTGCCAACCTTTCTTGCCTGTGTGTCCACATGTCAAAAGGATAACAGTTTACAGGGGAGAGCTATGCTTTGAATATATGTGATGGAGATGGTGATGTCACAGATATATGTTGTATCTCTGTGTGTGAACTGGGTCTTTTCATATATGGCTAACCTGAGGATTATCAGCACTTTATATTATGACTAACAACCAAGCCATGCTGAGGCTCCTGCTGCCCCTGCTGCCACTTGACCCAGCATCTACAGTTTGAAGAGTGACGGTGCAGTGTGGCCAGCTGTTCCCTCAGCTGCTGCTGCCCTCGGGGTCACCTGCTCCATCCCCGGTGCTGCGTAGACTAGCAGCTGAGGCACCAGAGGGACCAGCGTGACTCTGTTGGCTTTTCCGGTGGCTGCTTGGGCTGGTGCATCTCCTCCCTGTGCCTGGGCCGATGGTTAAAGCCCAGGAAGTGCTGGCACAGCTCTGCTGGCTGCTCTGGTGCTGGCCCGTACTTACGCGTCTTCCCCCTTTGCCCCAGCAGAGTCCATGAGTGCAAACTACATCTCTGGGATCTTGCGGCCATGTAAGTTCACTGCCAACAATTCACTTCTTATCCTCATAGAGTGAGCCGGTGTGGGGATAAAAAGTGAGGCGTCGGCAACAAAGTTTGCGTTTTATATCTTAGGATTAGTGGGTATTAGCAGTGTCACCATGGACTCCAATGCTTTTGCTAGCTATACTTGCCATTCATTACTTTCCCTCTATCAATTCTCTGCTGAGAGAACATAACAGATATCTGAAAACAATTCCAGTGTTAAACCAGCACTGACTCTCTCAGATACCCTTCTATAAATTGGGAGTCTTAATGACTCTCTTCAAAGAGATTTTCTTATGAGAATGCACATGACAAAGTTTGCAAAGCCTTTTGCAATTTAAAACAAACTACATAAACAAAAACAATTATACAAAAAAACAAAAACCTACAAAAACAAAAGTAATTATAGTAGCTTTTTAGTAGTATAAGACTATTATTTACTTTTATATGATTACTACCTTTATATAGAAGAAACTGTTAAAGGTAAATAGTAGTAACACACACACACTCATACATGCATGCATTATATGTAAGTTTGTATGTGTTACATTTATATATTCTCACTTTGCTACATTTATACTAAAGCAACTAGAGTGGATTAAAAAATTCAAGACCATACTGTATATACAACTCATCTTTATTATATATAATCATGCTTACTGAATTGCATTGTTTTTGTTACATAAACAAAGATTAACTCACATGGATAAAAAGTAGTTTTAAGTAAAGGGAAGAAAATTTTCATTAATTTTTGTAGCTTAAACTTTTTTATTTTCAGGCCTCTGTGAGGAATAGCCATAAACATATTAATTTTTTTAAATAGGGAGGGTTATAAATTATAAACTGCAATAATGGAATTCCCATCTCATAAATCAAGGTTCTTCATGTTTTCTGAAGTCTCTAAAATCAAACAACATTTCCTCAATACAAAATGGTTTCCTGGGCCTAACATTTTATTTTCATATACTCTGTCATACAATATTAGAATGCGATCGAGGGGGGTTGAATGTTATTGTTAAGGCTGTTTTTTATGATCCTTCTCCATCCTTTTCCTCCTGATGCATGCTACGTGTTTTGCGAAAATGTGCCGGCCCTGAAATCAGGCACAAAAATCAAAATGGATTTTACTACGCCTTCAGTAAACAGCATGGCACAAAAGTCTATTGTGTGGTGAGATAACTGTGGAGATGAATGGATTTAGCTGTCATTGAGGTGATTGTTGAGCTAGTCACCACTGGATCACAGTCTAGGCCTAAATTCCTTTATGGTTCATCAGGGCCCGTTGGTACCACTGAAAGTGTCATGATCCTTTTTTTTTTTTTTACTAGGGCCAGATGGTGTCCTTTTTGAGGCCTTCCTAATGCCCAGCTTTCCACATGTAAAACTCCTGGGAAAATGACCTAACTCACAGCTGCTTAGTGAGGCTTGAGCAGATCTTTAGAAACACTTCTGTCAGGAACAAGAAGATCGTACCACTATCTGGGAAAGGGGAGGGGGGGAGGAAAGGAAAAGGCCGGCAACAACCAGAAATGTATCAATTACAAACTATTTTTAAAGCCCAAATGAGAGCCTGAATTGCAGTCTCTCCAATGTAACTTTTTAATTGTTGCCCTGTCTTGAATAGGTAACTTGCAAAAGTGCTTAGCTGCTGGGAATGACGGTGGTTTTCTGAGTGAAAGTTTTACCTTCCTTAAGAGCAGATGGTGTGAATAAGAAAATAGAATGTAGTGCAGAAGGGTCAGGAAAGGACAAAAAGTGAAAGATTCCCTAGATAGCTGCAAGAAGCCTGCAGAGAGGGGAGGGACTCGTGTTAAAAAGGGTTAGAGAAAGTGGAAACTTTTGATGTATAGAGGTTGTGTTTACCAATGAGCTCTTCGATTCCCAAGAGGAAGGCCCTGCTGCAGGTGCAATTCTTAGAAAGCCAGAAGCCATATCATTTTTCATTAGCAAAGTAATGCTGGGCCGACAGAGATGTTAGAAAGTTGCAAGGAGACCATTGTAAGCCATGCTGCAATAATGACAAAGCTCTGTTCATTTTTATCAGTTCCTCAATATATTGAAATCTGGAAACCCATGGTGCAACAATATAACTTACACGAGGATACATGCCAGTCAATATACTGCTCTGCTTGATTTGGATTTTATTTGTGTACTTTTTAAAAATTTAGTTCTCCCTCTATCCCCTTGCAGCTTTGTACATTGAGCCAAAGGGCTCTGCATCTCTTGTTACCTTTTTACTTCCTTTGGTTAGCAACACAGGTTGAAATCACTTCTTATCAGAAAGATTTATGATGTTTTCTTTTTCCTTTTAAGAACTCTAAGGGCATTTTTTACAATGGAGGTATGAAAGCCTGAACAAGTAGCTAACTTTCAAATATCTACTATATTAGTTTTTATCACACAAATTAAAGGGAAAGAGTTCAGCGGCTGCCCCATTATAGAGCAGGGATAGTGTAATAGCTCAGAGGAAAAGCTAGGGAATCCCCTGTTCAAATCTTACCTCTACCAAGATCTCCTCGGTAGCCTTAGGAAAACGATTACTCTCCCATTCTCAGCCTTTCTTCTGCAATTGGTAGGGGTGGAGGCTTATAATGTGTTGGATTCAGCAGTAAATTTTCACCAACAAAGATGTAATTTTTGCTGATTTCCCTTCTTTCACTGCATGCCTCCAACTCACCTCTATTGCTGTTCTTGGGGGACCAGAGAGCATGTCAGGCTGTATCAGGATGGGACGGGTGAGAAAATTGTATTTTGCTGACAGAAAATAGTGAAAAATACCACAGGATCAAACCCATGTTTTGCCTTCTGTACAGGTATTTTTTAATAATAGAGCTCACATATAATACAATATGTCTAATAGAATAATGTATCTGGAGTGCTTGGAATGTGACTTATAATGTTAAGTATGATTCAATCACTAAAATCAGAGAAGCAGAAGTACAATCTAAGTTATCTCTTTTAAAAATTCTACTTAAGTTATATCCTACCTTTATCCCCAACAAGAGCTTACATCACTCTTCTCCATTTTTTTCTCACAACCCTATGAGATAGGTTAAGCTAAGAGTATGTGACTGGCCCAAGGTCACCCAGCAAGCTTCCATGGCAGAAGAAGGAACTGAGCCTGGGTCTCTCAGGTCCTAGAACATCACTCCAGCCACTATACCACGCTAGCTCATCATGTAGTTCAAGAAATCCACAAAAAGCTCTTTGGAATAAGTGTCTTCAAAAAACTTTCATAGGTGGCACCCACTGGGTTTCCTCTAGGAGGCCATTCCAGGGGGTCTGAGGAGGGTTGCCACCTGCACCTCTGGAAATTACCAGAGATTTGGGGTGTAAAGAAACTGCCTTGTCCCAGTTTGTTTCTTGGGTCAGTTCAGGCTTTGGGTGTGATATAAGACTGTGAAGTCATCATGATCTGCAGTTTCAGAATTGGGACTGAACTACACAGGTGCAATGAGATCATAATTTCAAAGCCCTGCATCTACATTGCATCATTCTAGAAAAGGATCATGGGAGAGAGAACATACACTGTCTTTGATTGGTTGATTAGGTTCAGACCTGTTGCAGCAGTTCTGGATAAAGCAAGAGTCTTCATTCTAGGTTGCATCCTGATCACCTCTGGATTTTGTGTAGTTGCTGAAGGATTTTCTGCTACCTGCTTTGGGGCTCTGGACCTGCTCACTCAGACTGGCGCCAACCCAGGATCTTTGTCTCTGGACCATGAGACTTTGGAACTATTTGGACTCTTTTGTTTTAGCTTGAAAGGTAACCTCGAGCTGGGAGTCTGAAAGTCTGTTTAAGTGTGTTGATTTAGTTATCTAATATTTGTTGCTTTCTCATCCGCTTGCATATTTCTATGTCTGTACCTTTTTGCACTTCTGTTAATAAACTCCTTTAACTATATCTTTGCGTGTTCCTTGGGAATTTGAAAGCTTCCATCTTAATCCAGTACTTTGGCATGTTGGGCTACAGCTACCTAGATAATTGTTTTAGAACCAGGGCCAAGCTACAAGTGACGAATGACACTTGAATGTCAAGTGTATTTCTCCCTGTTCACTTGCCGTTCAAGTGTAATTCGTCACTTGTAGCTTGGCCCTCAGTCTGTAGGTATCCTATCCTTCAGGGCTGATTTCTTGTGTAATACTCAGTAGGGCTTTGAGACTTGTCTCTCAGTCTCATAGGTGAAGGTTTAGTCAGATAGGCTGGTGGCAGTGAACCATTACGTTGGCAGTCAGGACTCACTCTTGGTTTGGATCTCCCACTCAGGACAATTTGTGGGTACTATGATATGGGGGGTGCCTGGGGAGGACAGAGTTTGCAGAGGGCAGGGAGCTCAGTGGGGATGTAATATTATACAGTCCACCCTCTGACCTGCCACTTCCTCCAGGAGAACTAATCTCTGTAGATTGGAGATCAATTGTAATTCCAGGAGAACTTCAGGCCCCACCTGGACATTGGTAATCCTAGACCCAGGATATTATAGGCCCATGACTGGGTCAAAAATGACCCCACAGTTTAGCAGGATAGAGCAGCAAGCATGAACAACTTTGCAACTAGATTGTCAGGACCCAGAACCAAATTCCATTAAGATGGCCATCCATTAAGTCACCATCCCTTGCTTTGAGTTTTACCATCTGTAAAATGGCATAGCTATAACAAAGTTAGCAGGAGTTACATGGGATTGAATGAGATTGCAGAACTGTTTTGGACAGAAAAACCTTGACCATGCCATCATGAGCCATGATGCTGCTGATCTGTTGGTCAACATCTGTTGGTCATCATCTGTAGCCTCTGACTGTGCAGTAAATCCAGTATTTCCATTTTGCCACAATCATTCAGAAATTCAAAGAAGTGGAGGTATACAAATACTGGCCTCAATTGCATGACCAACTCCCTAGGTTGTGATCAGTTCTATGTGGTCACAGTGACCCCCTCCCAGGGCTCCATTTGCCTAATTCTATTCTATTCATCCATCCATCTATCCACCCACCCATCCAGGATAATGCAACATAGCCAAGACCTTCAAATAATATATATTATTTTAATTTTACATGACTGGACCATATTCTAAAAGGGTTTTACTGCCTTATGAAATGCATGCTCAGTTTTCTATAGAATATTCTCAGAGATAAGACAGTATTGTACTAAAAGAATCAAAATATTTGTCAACAGAGAGTGAATATTGAAGGACTGTATCTATAAAGGCTAGTATATTTAGAAGGGAGCTTGAATCTTTCCCTCTACATCTCTGTGGGCATAAATCTCAAACAAAAACTAAAAGCAGCTAGCTCATAGCTTCCATAATTTAGCATTTGTCTTTGACACCTCCCCAAAACACTGTAAGCATCTGTGAACTTCATTTTTCTTTGGTAACTTGCAAATTATTGATTTTATCGTTTGCTTGACATTTCACAGAGCATTGCCTCACTTACAGAAAGTGTTCAGCATTTACACTGTGATGTGAACTGTCATAAAGTGAGGTAACATCCCATTAAATCCTAAGGGGGGAAATGCTCTGATAGGATGCAGTCTGAATCAAAAGCTCTGTGTTTGTGTACAAGCCATTCTAGACTTACTCATCCTATAAAAAAAGATGGAAAGGTCTAGTTATGTTTGGGAACCCAAGTGGATTGAAATTCTGACTGTCAGGAGGCAAAATTTCCAAGGATTTAAAGAAGGGGCATCACTAGCACCTCTACTTGTAAGAAAAGATTTTAAGGTCTCAAGTCATAGGTATACTACATGCTATGATTACAGCGTGTGTTGCCTTAGAAAGCATCTGACTCAAAGCTATCAGTAACTGAACTTTCTGTATGGTATGACCCTAAAAAACACTAACTACCTTCTGAAAACCATAAATACATAATTGCATATGGTGATCAAAAGTCAAGTAACAACCAAGCTATTCAAGAATCTAAGAAACAGCTGAAGGAATTCAGAGAGATACAGGGAAAAATTGATTAATACAAGCATTACAAGCAAGCCCATTGATAAGAGAAGACTGGAGAAAAGGAACTTTGGAAATGGACGTCAGAAGCAATAATCTGGACTTTTGTGGAGCACAAGAAATTTTGGATCATATGGACTTAGAGAATGCATATCGAAGGTCAGTATGAGACTGTGTGAGAGCCCAAGGTGGCTTTGACCCAGGAGGCCCTTTCTAACGAGATGATCCAATGATCATGTAGCTTTTTGGAGGCTGACCAAATTATTGGAATCAATTTAAGGCACACAAGTTAGAAGAAGGCATGAAGAAAAGGAACACAAATGGAGATTGAGGGGGAGATTTACTCTGAAGCTTATAGATTCAGTTATTTGCAATTATTGTTGACTTATATAACTATGTCACAGAATTTTCTCTCTCTTCTTCAATACCATTCTTATTTCTGTGGAGGTTTTTGTGTATGATTGGATTAACTTTTTAAATTTATAATAGGCAATTTATTAAACTTGGAACATATAATTTATTAAAATAGACTAATAGTTAAACAAAATAGTAACTAACAAGCTAAAATATTATCAGGCTGAATAAAATGTTGAAAACAAAATGTTTACCATTTCACCTTTTTATGAAGTCTAAAAATATGTTATTAGACTTCCTATTCAGAAGTATTACAGTGGTGATGGAGGGGAAAATTTATTTTGAAGCTTACATATTCTGTTGCTTATAATTATTGTTGACTACTTGATTTATATAACTAGGTCATAGAAATTGTGATTTTTTTCTTCAATATTCTTGTATGACTGGATGAATTTTCTGTATCTACAATAGGTCATTCTATTAAATTTAGTACGTACAATTAATATCAAAATAGACTAACAGCTAAGCTAAATAGTTAAACTAATAAGTTAATAAATAAAATAATGTGAGGTTGAATATAATGTTGAATACAAAATGTTTAAAATCTCACCTTGTTCTGAACTCCCCCCCCCCAATCCTAAAAATATGTTACTAGATACTCCATCTAGAAGTATTACAATTTATTTTTCCTTTAAAAAAATATAATTGATTAATTGAGGGAAAGGAGTAATAGTATGATATTCAGTTATGTTATATATCTTGCTTATACTTCCTATGCACCCTAAATCTATTATTTTATATTCTATATATTCTTTTAGTTGTAGCTTAAGGTTCTATGCACTTCTATTGTTACTTCTATTTTTTTCTCAAATAAAAATTTAAAAATAAAAAAGTCAAACGACATGATAATTTAAGAAGAACATGTAAGTAGATTAAGGGGGTGTGCTTCTGTATGTTTGGTCCTGTTATTTAAAAAATAGCTCAACAAATAAAGTGGGATGTGAACTTTAAAATGCCCAAAAGAGTTGGTCCAAGGTGTTTGCATATATTTAAGATTAACTTTTAGAAACAGAAGGCACTATTGAGAAAACTAGTGTTTCTTCTGCTGAGTCAGTCAGGGGCAATCAGCCTTTTCCATACAGCTAGATTCTGTTTCCTCTTATTTATGGACAGAGTAACATTTTGTACAGACATAAAGAAATTCTTCCTTGTCTTGCTCAGGAAGACACATGCAACACCAGAGTCCCCTCTTTAACATTTGCTCTTTTCTTAACCTTTGTTGTTTTTGATGCATGTCTCATGCCAAAATGCTAGATAGACTGAACATAGTCAACGTTAGCAAATTTATGTAGCAAAAAGTACTTTTACAGAGTGATGTTGATATTCAGACATATACTTCTGTACAAAAGGAGGGGAGAAAACACTGTTAAATGGCAGCACATTTCAAAGTTTATATGGATGTTCATTGGATATGCTCCAGCAGAGGAAGAGAGGGAATCAACTTACCACCAATGGTACAGGCATTATTCAATAGGCTCTCACAACAGTTACAAAAGCACTGGTCATGTTTCTTGGGGCCAGTTTTACATTTTCAGGGTATACCTTGCAAACACCCTGCAAATCTAATTGGGCAGGTGCCAGGTGTGTGTGGTGCCCTCAAGTCATAGCTGACTTATGGTGACACCTGGTGGGGTTTTCATGGCAAGAGACTATCAGAGGTGGTTTGCCATTGCTTGGCTCTGCAGCCCTGGTCTTGACTGGAGGTATCCCATCCAGTTACTAACCAAGACCAACCCTGCTTAGCTTCTGAAATCTGACAAGATCAGGCTCACCCAGGCTATCCAGGTCACAGCAGGTGGCTGCCATAGCAAGACAGAAAAGATTAACATACACACAGCAGGCAACAATGACTCTATGATGCTGCCTCCAACCCTCTAAAATGCTCTCATTTGCACACAGCATTAGTGTTAGGTTAGAAAATGAGCTTTGGTATTTTATTTCCCTTTTTTCTTTTGTCATTTGATTACATTCTTTCCCCTTTGTAGAAATATCGCTTGTTTTATGGTGTATTGGACTCAACATATGATGTGGTATACTAAACCATGGGAATGCTGTCTCTGTTGACGGGGCTTTTTAAATGTCCAGAATATATACAATAAATAATAACTAACACAGATGACAATTCCTAGGGAAAACTGCTCCCCAAAAGAATCACAATCCAGTTAGAAGAACTGGAACACAGAGTCAAACAAACACAATAGAAAGAGGGAAAGGTAATTAAATAGGAAGGAAACATATTTAAACTTATTTTGGGTTGTACTACTTCAGGTTACAGAGACATCTGCCACCGATCTAAAATATTCCCCGCACCTACAGTATCATCAGCATGGCAAGATCAAATATGAAGATCAAATATTCAGGTTTTTAAAAGATTATTCCATGAAGAGCCAGTCGAAGATGGAAAAGTACATTCCCACTTGCAGCTTGAAATGGTACAGTCCAGAAAACAACTCTACCACAATTCTGCCGAATGTATAAGCTGGCCTTACATTACACAGCCAAAAGTTTAGAGTGCTCGTGTGGCAGAGGTTAGCGGCACGTTGGACTAGGACCATGCATCTGACGAAGACAGCAGTGGTTCTTGAAAGCTTATGCCTCAATAAAGTTGGTTAAAGGTGCTACAAAACTCACTCAGATACAAAACTCACTCGGTGACCTTAAGACAGTCTCTTTCCCTTCCCCCTACAGGGTTCTTGTGAGGATAAAATGTGGAAGGAAGAAACATGTATGCTGCCTTGAGCTCTTTGCAGATAAAAATGTGCTAAATATCAGAATGCAGTTTTGGCTTGGAAATTCATAACAAATCTCTCACTTCTCCCCATTGAGACAAACTGATTCTCTCACTCTCTTTTATTTCCTGGGTAGATTGCATTTGGACTGTGTGTAAACACTTGGTAACTGCCATCTTATTCCCAGGCTTTTTAATGAGAATGTGCTGTCTGATCAGGTGCTTGCTCTCCGCTGTCATTTGCAGCCTGACCCATGGGTCAGAGGTGATTTGGGCAGGCTCGGGGATGCATACCAATCACATCCTCTTGCCTGTCTGCTTTGTTGACTGGTTCTCCTCAGGGTCACGGCTATCTTAAGTAGCAGCCCGAAGGATAAAGTGTGCCCTGTCTGAGCAGTAAATCTTTGACTTTGGGCCAATTGCATCTGACAGTCAGCAGCATGAGGTTTGGTTTAGCCTTTGGATTCAGAACAAATCACTGGCCATCAATAGCTGATAGTGACACACAGTTTACTGAAAGTCTCCTTTTCTCTGGCAGCAACATTTCCCTCAGCAGCAAACGAGGTGTTTTGAAGTTTCAGAAGTCAGAGTTTCACCATGATGTCACATGCAAATTTTGGATGGATTTTGCTCTGCAAAACAGGCATAGCCAAAAGTTCTTTATATGCTATTGATTTTAATAGGAGAATATGAAATCAGTAGTAATTGAGTGTGTTGGACTTTAGCTGGACTGCACTCATCTTGAACTGGTAGCTGGTTGGATTTTGTGTTCTGAAAGGGAGGCATTTATTTTGTTTCTGTTTTATCACAAAAATGAACTTTGGATTTCATTTTTTCTTCTGATACCCGACTAAACATCTAAATTGCTTTAGGAGTAAGACAGTGCAAAGGCAACTTTGCAAGCAAAAGTTCTCAGCTTAGTCCTCATTGATCCAAAGGCTGGATCCAAAGGTTGGATCCAAAGGTTCTGCTTTGTTAACTAGGAGCCTTCTGCTGGTGCCAGGAACCTTCCCCTATTGGAATACATCTCTTTTGCTGGAGGTTGGCTCCTTGAACCAAAGCTCCATTGCTAGCGCACTGGAACCTTGGTCCCAAACTACATCTTAGAATGCATTATGCTGTCTCCTAGATGGGACATACTTTTAAGCTTCTAAAGGTTGCAGATAAAGAATGTGTACTAGAGAGTAAATCCCATTTTAAAACGGGGACTTAAATATGCTTAGACAAATGGTTCCAATAGCTTTGCTTAAATTTAGACAGAAGTGCTGCTGATAAGAGGAAGGTCTGACCCAGGGTTTAAGGTATGACCTGTTCTGGATGGGAAGGAACAGGTCCTTAGTCCTTAGTATGGGGGTGCTCTTGTACCCAAGTCTACTGTTGGATAAGCAGATGCCAGCTGAAGTCAGAGATGCCTTTTAACAGCTTCGACTAGTTAGTCACTGGCTAGACACAGTTAAAAGTGCATCTATATTGCAGTCCTAAGCAAAGACACATTTCAAAGCCCATTGATTTCAATGGATTTAGAAAGGTGTAACTCTGTTTTGGATTGCCCTGTTAATAGACTAAAAGATTGTTTGGATCCTTTCTAATGTAGTTCCAGACCTAGTCAGAGGATTGAAATGGCTTTGGTTGCCCTGGTGAATGACCTGTGCTAGGAGACTGATAGAAGGAGTGTGATTCTGTTGATTCTCCTGGTCCTCTCAGTGTCCGCTCATGGTATGCTTCTGGACTGCTTTTTTGGGCTGGGACTGGGAGGCACTGTTTTGTAGTCTCAGTGCAAGATGTTCCTGCTGTGGCCGAATATCAGGCTTTTCAATAGCTGATATGTGAAAGACTTCACAATCTTAGAGTCCAAATCTCCATTGCAGCTGTGATCAAGTCAAGGTTACAGAATTCAAAGATCAGCATCAGCTTCCTGTCCCTGTGCAAGACATGCAACCAGACAATGTTCTTGTGCTTGAGCTCCTTCAGGAGGCAGATCTCACACAAAGCCGAGCTGGGCACCCCCTTGTCATCATCATCCAGCTGCACCCGCTTCAGTGCCATGATCTCATGGCTCTCCTGGTTCTTGGCCTTGAAGACCATCCCATAAGTGCCCTACCTGATCTTCTCCAGCTTCTCATACTTCTGCATGGCTGCCCCACTGTTTTGTAGTGGCTCAGAACTGTTGCTCAGCCACATGGCTACTAGGTCCTGGAGACCACCATCTTATTCCACATGCTTTTCAATATCAACATGAAAACAATGCGTGAGGTCATCCAGAGATTTGTGCTGGATTGTTTCCAATATATAGATGACACTCACCTCACTAGCTTTGTAGTACAGAAGAAACTTCTTAGGCAGGAGACATACTGGGTTTTTAAGTTGAACACTCTCCGTCCCATTGGTTGAATTTGAATATTGATTTTTCTTGCTTTTTGTAAAATTTATCATTGAGTGTTTGTGGTTGCTCTCAGTATGGTTGGTTATGTACGTTTCTATGAGACACCTATGGAAAGCACTCATGTCTGTTTAAGAATAGTATTCTTTTATGTCCCAATGATTCACAGTTTATGTTTAAAAGATTCCTCTGGACTGATCCCTTTACTACAGTTGTTTATAGAATGGGAGTGAATTCTGTTTGAGAGAAAGTCTAAGAGATGCTTGTAAGTATGATCTGTTAAATTCTTTGTATTTTTGATTTTTCTATAACTTGATATTTATTAGAAGATTATGGTTATAGTGGTGAAGAGAATTTAATACAAGTGGCTAAGACCTTGAAGGAAGATGTTCTGAAACAGGTCATTTCAGCCAGCCCCGCCCCCCATTGCCACTACAGTGAAGCTGCCCAGACTTTTGTTTGAGCATCTGAAGGCTTATCTTGAAGTTATTACTGTAAACTTGTTTGAGCATCCTCACAGAGACTTTTTCCCCTTTGAAGGTTCATCTTGAGCTAAGGACTTCAGCACTTTTGAATAGGATTGGAGATATATGTATGTAAATGATATTTTTCCTTGGAACTGGGGACTTCGGGATTCACTTAACATTTCTGAATGGGATTTCTTCCCTTTTTCAGATTTTTTTCCCCTATGGAATTATTCTTGAGATAATCTTTGAATATTTTGTTTACAATGATGTTGTATATTTGTATTTATGGTATTATTATATATGAATAAATTTTGTACAGTGGATTTTTTTTGGAAATCTTTATTTAGTCTATTTTCATGGACACATGTTTTGTAATTAGCCCACTTTGAGACTGGCAAACATAAACTGCATTGTCCTTGCATCTCTAGCTGGAGAAATGGAGGTTCATTAAATTGGATTGCAAATAGTTTGCATATATTCCTCCACTGCTGCTCGGGAACTGTGGTTCAGTCTAGTAAGGTCTGGACATGATCTTATGTAATGAATGCCACCAAAGAACTTACGTCATTGACTATGCAGGCACAAAAGGTGAACATACATTTGAAATGTAGCTGATCTGAAGTTGTACTTGATCAGCCCAGGGTGACTCTAGGGCCCCTGTAAATCCAGGAATTGTGAGTATGTATCAACAGTGCTAAGCTGGCCACCATGTTAAATGTTGCCTTTACATAGAAGTAATGTTACTTGAGGAGCAGCTGTGGTTCAGTGGTAATCAGCGAGAGCCAGTTTGGTGTAGTGGTTAAGAGCGCGGGACTCTAATCTGGAGAGCCGGGTTTGATTCCCCACTCCTCCACTTGAAGCCAGCTGGGTGACCTTGGGTCAGTCACAGCTTCTAGGAGCTCTCACAGCCCCACCCACCTCACAGGGTGATTACTGTTGTGGGGATAATAATAACATACTTTGTAAACCGCTCTGAGTAGGTGTTAAGTTGTCCTGCAGGGCGGCATATAAATCAAATGTTGTTGTTATTGTTGTTTTCAAAGTCCTAGGCTCAATTATTGGTGTCTCCAGTTAAAGGGATCAGGTAGTAGGTGATATGAAAGCCACCACCAGAGTATATGCCACTGATCTTGATGGTCCCAAAAGTTCTGATTCGGTATAAGACAATGTCATGTATTCCTGTGAAAGGTGTATTTAATATCACAAAAAATAATCAGTGGAACCATATTTATTATTTATTTACATTATTTATAGTCTACCCTTCTTTATTCTCTGTTCTTATGATTGCAGTCTTGAGCATCAACAATACAGAAGAACAGAAAGCAAGTAATGTTAATAACAATGATGGATATAACCAATACCACCCAGCTGTAACACTGAGTTGTCCAGATCTGGCTATCTTTCAGATTTAATCACATAGGAGAAGAATTTGGCTACTGCCAGAGTAATATTGTGATCACTTCCAGCCAAAAGGATCTGTAGCTTATAGTGGGCCAAGACACAGGCCAGATCTTTTTCAAAGGAAGAAACAAACATAGTCCTATGCCTATGTGCTGGAATTTTTGCAAGTGTCCTACGCTCAGTCATGAAAGAATTAAATTGTTGTTCTGTTCAGTTAGATAGCTAGTTAGCAAAGGACCACTTAGGCTTCGAGAGAAGTTCCCGCCAGAGAAAGTGGGAGTCTTTAGTCTTAACTAGAGAATCCAGGATTGTCTATTGGATGAGCCAGTTTATTGGGGGGCAATTAGCTAGCAACATACACTAAGGTTTTATTGCTCTTTGTTCAGTCAGTCATCTGCTACTACAGTCCACTACTACTACTTCACTAGACCATGCAGTCTAAGTTTTTCTCTCTCTAGGACCTAGTTGAGACTATCAAGATGTGGTCAGAAACTGTTTGTTGTTTTTCCTACCAAATGTACCCTTTTTACCCTATTTATGTAGTAAAGTATTTTTTATAGAGCTAGAATCACAGAAGTCTGTCTACTTATTTCCATTGTGCTGTTATCAAACTCTGCAACTCTGCAAACTTATATCTAATTGCTGTGCAAACGCCAACACTATGGAATGTTGGACAATCCAAAAAACAATGGAGCAAGGTGTCAAGGCTCCCTGTGTCACAGCTGCAAAGTCTATCAGCTAATGGGTTCCTTCTGTTAGAAATAACAATGTCTGGTGTACTGCAGCAGCAAGAAGTAAGAAGAGCCTACCATGCAGGGGGCAGCAAGGATCACTTAGGACAGTGAGAGTAGCACCTCTCTTGTTTCCTGGGGGTCATTTCCTTGTCTTGTCTCCTATTGGGCTAAACAGGGCAATATCCTGCTTCTTCTCTCTCCTGCTCCGCACTTCTTCTCTGTCTCTGCAAGATGTAGTCAGATAGCTAGGATCTATCTCTCCCCCTTTCCCTCAAGTATGTAACTTCCTCAAATAAAGCTTTTGCCTCTCTGACCAGCTCGGCGTTTAATTCCGCAACGTTGTTTAACACTCGATCTAACAGGGTAATGGGCCACAGAGGCAATTAACGCAAGCTGAAGTTAAGAGAGAGCAATAAAAGTTCTGCTGTAGCCGCAGGCTAAAGCACAGAGGGCAGACAATAGAGGAAAGATGGCTGACTCCTACAGTGCACAACAGGGGTTCCAGATCGACCGACTAGGCGACGGGAGGAACTATGATCTTTGGGCAGAAAGAATAAAAGCCCATCTTATTCAACTGGACGTCTGGTCTGCAGTAACAGATGAAAAACCGACTGGAGATCCACAGAAGGAAGCCAAATGGGTCAAGCAGGACAATAAGGCAAGATCTATTATCATTAATGCTTTAAGTGATAAACAATTGATAAGAGTTATTCATGAGCCCACTTCTAGACAAATGTGGACGTCTCTTCTAGAAATAAACCGTCAAGAATCAATTAAAACTAAAATTTTGCTAATGAGGCAATTGTATCAGATTCAGATGAAGCCACAGCAACAGCTAAAAGATCATATTGCAAATTTCATGGAATTAACACAGAAATTAAGATCCCTTGGAAAGGAGATCCAGGATGAGGATTTGTCTATAATTTTGCTAACTAGCCTTCCTCAATCTTATACTAGCATAGTACATGTTTTGGAAATGAGAGAAAGTCTAAGCTTAAACTATGTACTTGCAAGACTGCAAGAGGAAAGTTTTAGCAAACTGGATCATATAAGTGAGCCAAGAGAGCTAGCTTTAAGAGTCAGTTCAAGAAATGATTTCTCCTGCAGCATCTGCAGAAAGAAAGGACATTTAAAGGAAGACTGTTGGTTTCGTGATTCACAGAGAGTGAGCAAGCTGCCACGAGGGACGGAAACAAAAGGCTTTAGGAATGCTAATGCAGCCATTAAGTCACCTAATGCCGATGGCCAAAGGAAAAGCAGATCTGATAAGAATTGTTTAAATGTTGGTAAAAATGATCAAAGCATATGCAAATGGGCAATTGACAGTGCATGTACTAACCATCTTTGCAACAATGAGAAGTTTTTTAATGAGATGAATGAAAGCCACGATAAATTGTATACGGCAAATGGAAAGGCTATAACAGCTCGGGGACAAGGGACAGTATCTGCATGTTGTGCGCTACCCAGTGGCCAAACTAGAGAAGTGCAGATCACTGATTGTCTATACGTACCTGAAGTTAAATCTAACCTATTGTCTGTATCTTTGATGGCCAAGAAAGGAATTGAAACTGTATTCAAAGGAGAGAAATGTTTTATTAGCAATGAAGGTGAATTAATTGCACAAGGCACATTAGAGGATGGCCTGTATATGCTGGATTGCTCTGAAGGCGCAGTGAATTTAATTGAAAAGTGCACTCACAAGAATTGTACTAGTCTTATCCATAGAAGGCTTGGACATGCTAATATGGATTATATATATCAACTTGAAAGGCAGAATCTGACTAATGATTTGCAAATGAGAAAAAAATGTCCTGATGCAGAGAAATGTGTTTGCTGTATTCAAGCCAAAGGCACAAGACCTTCTTTCACCAAACAGAGTGAGAAGCAGACGACAAGACCACTGGAGCTGATTCACAGTGATGTCTGTGGACCCATGGGAACAGTAACACCCAGTGGAAGTAAGTACTTTCTGACTTTTACTGATGATTTTTCAAGATTTACTGTGATTTACCTGCTCAAGGAAAAGAGCCAAGTACTGGAAAAATTCAAAGTGTACCTAGCAATGGTGCAGAACAGATTCCAGAGAAAACCAATGGCTATCCGCACAGACAATGGAGGTGAGTACGTGGGGAAGGAGATGACAAGCTTCCTAGCAGATGAATAGAGCATCACCTGATCATGCCATACACCCCCGAACTCAACGGGATAGCGGAGAGGAAAAATCGTTCTCTCACAGAGATGTGCAGGAGCATGCTGCAAGAAGCACAGCTACCTCAAAAATATTGGGGAGAAGCTATCAACACTGCTGCCTATCTGCAGAACATGCTACCTACAAAGGGTGCAAGCAGCACACCATTTGAACTGTGGTACAAACGCAAGCCCAATGTAAGGCATCTGAGAGTGTTTGGATCAAAAGCCTACACTTATGTTCCGAAGGAAAAGAGGTCTAAGATGGATCTCAGAACAGAAGCAGGCATATTTGTTGGATATGCACTGGGATGCAAGGGATATCGAATCCTCAACCCAGAGACAGACACGGTGAAGATCCGCCATGTGGTGTACATTGATGAAAAGGAGAAGGCAAGCAAGCCTGACACCAGAGAGTCTACACCAAAGGAAGCTGATGCAGCACAGCAGCCAGAAATTGTGCAACTCTGGGACCTGACTGAGACACAAGAGACACCTGTAGAGCCCACAGAAAGAGAAGGGGAAGCAGAGCCAAGTGTCAGACGCTCAGACAGAATAAACAAAGGAGTTCCACCACTGAAATTCTCTTACCTGGCAAAAACAGAAGCTGTACCAGAACCTTCTAGCTGGGAAGACATAGAAGGAATGCCAGCAAGAGAAGCAGAGAAATGGAGAAAAGCTGCAAAAGAAGAAATTGACTCTCTGATCCAGAACAAGACATGGATTCTCACAGAACTACCACCTGGAAAAAGGACAGTAGGATGCAAATGGATTTTCAAAACCAAACTTGATGCAGATGGAGAAGTACAAAAGTACAAGGCAAGACTAGTTGCAAAGGGATATTCCCAGAAGTATGGAGAAGACTATGATGAAACCTTCGCACCAGTAGTGAAACACACTTCAGTAAGAACACTACTGAGCATAGCAGCCGCAAGGAAGATGCATGTGGAGCATCTGGATGTGAAAACTGCTTTTCTTCATGGAGAGCTGGAAGAAGACGTGTATATGACACAGCCTCCTGGATTTGAACAGTCCAAAGACAGAGGACTTGTATGCAAACTGCAGAAGAGCATTTATGGACTTGTATGCAAACTGCAGAAGAGCATTTATGGCAAGGGCCTGGAACCAGAAACTGAACCAAATGCTCATCAAAGAAAGATTCAAGCAAGGCGGGGCAGAACGCTGCCTGTACTCAAGAAAGAAAGACAACAAATGGACTTTTATTCTGATTTTTGTAGATGATATTCTCCTTTGTTATGAGGATCAACAAGATTGTGATGAAATAATTCAGCACCTGAACCAAGAGGTTGAAGTAAAGCGTCTTGGAAATGTCAGCTTTTACCTTGGAGTTCAAATACAGCGAGAGGAAGATGGAAGCTATCTTCTCAATCAAAAACAAAAGATCATGGATTTCCTAGACTACATGGATATGAAAGATGGAAAACCAACATGTACTCCAATGGAAACAGATTTCCTGAAACAAAATGGAAACAATGAACCTCTGAGAAACATCAAAGTATACAGAGAAGCAACTGGAAAACTGCTCTACATAAGTACAGTGACCAGACCTGACATAGCAGCAGCAGTTGGAATACAGTGCAGGAAAAGTGTATCACCAAGTGTGAATGACTGGCAAGCAGTCAAAAGACTGGCAAGATACCTGAGAGGTACTGCACAACTGAAGCTCAAGCTACCAGCAAGCGACAATCCCAGACTAGTGGGATTCATGGAAGACAGCTCGGCGTTTAATCCCGCAGCGTTGTTTAACACTCGATCTAACACCTTCCAAAGTGGCTGGATAGTTCTGCCATTGGGATTGCATTAAAACAACATAAAGGCTCATAGATATTTAGGAACCATCAAGTAATTGAGATATCTGGGTTAGATTTGGATATACCAGTCCCACGTAGAGAGGGGAGCAAACTCTATGGACCTGGGTTCTAGTACTGAACTTGTCTAAGGCAAGTCTCAAAATCAAAATGACGAAGAGAACTTGATTCTCAAAAGCTTATGCTACAATAAAATTGGTTAGTCTTAAAGGTGCTACTGGACTCTTTTTGATTTTGCTACCACAGACTAATACGGCTAACTCCTCTGCATCAAAATCAAAATTCCTAATAAAAATCAAACTAGGGTGGTCAATATCGTTAGAGGAAATCCCCAACCAGCCCAAGTGGAAGGTTACCAGTTTCTGCCAGCCTGTTTTAAAGGCATCCATCTTCAATAGAAAGAAGCCACCCATTTCCGGGGAAGCATAAGTTGGCCTGAGCCAAAATCTAAAAGGAGATGCCCAGGCCCTTGCCTCTAGGGAGCACACACCTAATTCAGATCTCAGCATGGTTCCTGCCACACCGCGTGGAGCTCCTGTGATTCTTCAAAAGAATCTAGCAGAAAAGATGTTGAGCTGATCATGGCAACCAGAAATCCAGATTGCTGCAATATATAATAATTGGACTCCCGCCTTAGAGTTATACCCTGAGAGTGCCCCAGTATATATTGGGCTCCTTTAGAAAAAAAAATAATTTATTGTATTGGTTGTTTGAACAACTAACTGTTGGGCCACTTCAATATGTTGTTTCCATGACAAGTTATATTGAAAGAGTATTCCCACATATCAAAATTGTTTAACTTGTTCTAACTTATGCCCATTAATTCCCAGTTATAAGTTGTCTGTTGCTTAGTAAAAATCATAACCTTAGACTTATTATTGATTTCCAATTTCCAATTTCCCCCACTGCACATGTATGGGAGAGAAGAAGAGTATCATCAGCATAAAACAGTACAGGAATTTCAACACTGGCTAGGGAAGAAGAGTGATGGTCAGGTGATTTCAGCTTTGCAAAAAAATTGCCCGTATACAGATTGAACAATGAAGAGACCAAAACACATTCCTGACTGACTCCCTTTTGCGAAGGGAAGGATCTAGACAAATGGCCCAAGTTGCTACAGCAAACATATGTGTAAGAGGGCTCATATAGCCTTTCGATTAACCACAACAGTCTGCAATCGATGGACATGGTTCTCAACTTGCTCCATAGCTAGTTTCTTGGTACAGAATCAAAAGCTAATCATAGATCAATAAAAGCAACATATAGAGAACTATTTGAGATCGTATATTTTTCCACTAGCTGGTAAAGAATTGTACACTGGTTCAGTGCACAGGGGCTATATATAAACCCCGCCTGTTCGGGACCAGTAACATGTTCTGAGTAGATCTAGTGTTCAAGTTTCTGGTATACGTATAATGCATATAATTTCCCAAGTACCAACAAAAGACTAATTGGTTGGAAGTTAGCTGGATTGAGTTTGTCCCCTTTTTTATTAATTGGATCTACGCATATTGCCTGAGTTGTTAATCAATGTAAAAATGGTGCCAAGAATTGAGCCCACCATTCCGTATTAGAGCAAAGGACTTTGGACATAATCAGATTGGGCCCAGGGGTTTTCTCTGGCTTAAGTTTCTTAATTAAAGTCTCTGCTTCTCAGGCAAGTCTCTAGGCCAGGCTGGAAGTGTCCCTTGCTCCCGTAGAGGCTCTTTGTTCATTGGTGGACCATCAAACAAGTTAGCACAATATTCTTCTCAAACAGTTGGAGGGATGCAGAAGTCCATGACCTTCCTTCCTCCCATAGCAGCAGAGACCAACGACCAGAAAGTTTTGAATGATTGTTGCGAGAGGCAAAAGTTAGAGAGTTCCATCTCTTTCTAATTTCTCCATGCTTTTTATCTCTGCTCGTTAGATTAAGTTTCCTTTTTAGCTGGGTCAGCTTGATATATATTTGGGAGCTATAATTTCTCATCTTATGATGAGCTTGAGTTATTTGATGTTTGAGAGATGGATATTCTTTATCAAACCAATTATTACTGCCAGATAAAGATAATTTCTTGTGCACCCTTTGGTCTCTGGACAGGATTGGTTTCAATAGTTCCACAACAGTCCAGCATTCCCAGAAGTAATTCTGAGGGAGCATCCTGGTGTGTGGTAAATTCTGAAAAAAATCTAAAGAATCCAAAAGAGCAACCATCTTTCCTTCCACATCTGCATTCCATTGGACCAGTCTGGGTGTATTCTAGGCCCTCACGAGGGAAGCCTGATGTTCTAGAAAAGATTCTTCTGACAAACCCACCAAGGAAAGTGTAAGCAGCAGGTGGTCGCTACCAAGTTAAGGACCTCCTGTAAATTAGCAGCCAAAATAAGTAATACAGGGGAAAATAAGAAAATAATCAATCAAGCTACACCCTTGAGAGGGGAAAAACATGTAATCTCTGAATGTATCCACTCCCCTTCTACCACTGAGTACTACCAAATTGTGTTCCAGTATAAAATTCAACATCCTCAGTCCTGACTGGTTGATTGCACAGTCCTTAGAGGTTCATTTATAGCCCATCCTTTTTACTGAGACTCAAGGCATATTATACCATGTGGGTCAATACAGTCAATTTCAATGACATTTCAATACACACATAATAGGTTATATACATGCAAACAAGAGAGAATGCACATGTTCAGGCAGCTGTTGAAGGCAGCTAAAGGTGCCATGTGAAGCATGGCACTTGTAGAAGTCTGTTCAGATTAGCAAAGCTGCTGTGATGGAGCTTAGGGAGAGAGGCTGTCATGTAGACATGCCAGATCAGGGCCATGAAGAGTTTTGTGTGGGATACCCAGTACCTTGAATTGAGCCTAGTAACTGATAGGTAAAAAAAATTGAGTGACTGCAGAATGGGAGTAGTATTCATGTTCCTCCTAACTCCTAATAACAGCCAAGCTGCAGCATTTGGTGCCAACTGGAGTCTCCAAGTCAACTCAGAGGGGACCTATGTAAAGTGCTTTACAGTAGTCAAGTCTCAAAGTTACCATGACATGGATGGTGGCCAGGCTGGCCGTGTTGAGGTAGGGGGGGTCATCTTCCAGGCTAGAAAGCATTTTTTGCAGCTTCCTTAACTTGCTTTTCTAGCAGCAGTGCTCGATCCAGAATAACCCCTAAGCTCTTAACAGTCTGCAAGGGTCAGACAAGCTCCATCAAAAACAGGGAGTATGATGTCCTTCAAGATCTCTGCCTTCCCAACTGGCATCACTCTCATCTTGTCTGAGTTCAGTTTCAATTTGTTTGCTTTCGTCCATTTGACCACAGCCATCAGGCAGTGACCCAAGATCTCTATTGCATCCCATGATGAGTACCAGAGCCGTAAGCCTTAACCAGTTTAAACAATAAGTTAGCCAACAAAACTTAATTTGTGACAGCAAACTTTAATTGGATGGATTGTAAATTAAAGACTGTATCTGTTCAAATTATGAGATTAAATTAATGATAGTTTAATTCTGGTGTGTTACTTACAGAGGGCATGAAAATAAAATATCAAAGATGACATTTTCTAGCTGGAAGATTATTAATTATTTATCAATGATTAAATCATAAGTTTACTTTGCAGTGTCTTCAATGACCTATTTTAGCCAACAAATGCTGGTACATTCATGATATGTTAAAACCTGATTTATTTTCAGAATCTTGTGTTTTCCACTTCCCCTTTCATGTACAGATCCAAGAATTGAAACTTCTGGGTACAGGAATTCTTCAGCCTAACCACAGTTTGTTGTGATATCCAAATTGAGAAGGCTTAGAAAATTGTTTGTTTTGGTATCAGCAATCAAGATTTCAAAACATGGTTTAATTTTGGTTTGTTAGAAAGAAAGAAAAAACCCAACTTGTTAAGGCACCCAAATTCAGGCATCCTAACAACAATCTCTGAAGACTTTCTAAACCAAGACCCTTCAATCTTGTGTTTGTATGCCACGGGAAGAGAAAGGGAGAGGTCAAGAATGAAAATAAACCAGGCTTAAGCAAATCAGAAACATACTAAAGCTACAATCTAAAAAACACCCCCCCCATATTTAAAAACTGGAAATATACCAACTTACTTACATTTAACTGCTTAATAGATGAATTAGTTAAAAATCAGATTATTAACAGCCTAATCTTCTTTAATTGGTTAACTGCCATTGGTAATCATCATCATCATCTATACAGCAATATCTGTACAGTCAGAAGACTTCATTTATCCTTACAACAATCCTACAATGTTAGATCAATATCATTATCCCTATGTTGCAGATAGTTCTGTGATTCTATGAATCAGTAACACTATTCTCTCTACAGTTAATACCAGAATCAATATAGCTTCTGCTATCTGTACCAAACTTACAAAAAGCCTTCAAAAGTGGTTCCACAAAAATTCATTACAGTGGTCAAGTGGGAAGGCTACTTAGACTTCCATTACAATGACCACGTCTTCTCTCACAGTAAACAACATAGTTGGTAAATCAGCCATGGTTGATAACAACATGCTCCTGGCTACTAATTCAGAATGAGATCCCATACTTCATTTCAGCAATCAATCAGTGCAGATAGATCCTGCAGTCTGTCAGTGGAAGGCACTGGCTGATACAGATTTTTACCCCATCCCCCACCAACAGTAGGCCCTTTTGAACCCTGGAAAGATGACTCCTGGGGTAAATAGGACCCATGTGGACTAAAAACCATGTGGGTTGGTCAGGCTGGGGGGGCTGCAGTTAGTAGGAGAAAGGAAGAAAAGTTACACCTGCAACCATTTCCCTGGAGAATCTCATTGGATCCAACAATACATTTCTCAGCGGGGTCAGCTAAGGCAGGGCTGAGGAAATAAAAGCTCATCCACGGCCACCCTCTGAGTTCATAATTGAGATAAAATTGGAATTGAGATTTTGAAGTATCTCAGCTTAATAAAGACCAAACAGTTTATAAAGCTATCCACAGAAACACCAATGAGATTTGAAACAGGGAGATGTGGGTTCAAATCTCTGCTGGATCACATTCTCTCTGAACCTAAAGAAAATGGGATCACCCATACAAACACATTACTTTGAGTTCATTGGAGGAAGGGTGTGATATGAATTTGAGCAATTAAAGATTGGTGGAGCCCAGAAGGTTACACTCAGAATAACCTTTTCAATTTGAAAAAGATCAGCCTGAGCACAACAGATATTTGAAGCTACAAAGCCTGCATTTCAATTAAAGCCATGCCATTAGACAAGTTAAATATAACAGTTCCTTTTTAAAAAATTAGAAAGGGCATTAGAGCCAAAACCTGTTATTGCATAAGTAGCAGGAATAAAAAATAAAAATAACACCATACACTGGAATGTGTGAAGCTTTTTAATAATAGAAAAAAGATGCAACTAAGGTGGAGGGATGAGCTGATGTGGCAATGTTTCTTTTTGAGTTTGTACATTTCACTGTCATCAGTTTTGATTCACTTCATTTTTGTTGCATTGTTGATGAGCGCTTTGTTTCTCACAGTGGCCAACCAGGCGCCTCCGGCAAGTCCATAAACAGAGCATGGAAGCAACACGCTTCCCCATGCTTCTGTTCTCCAGCAACAGGTTTTCACAGGTGCACTGCGCTGCATCTTAGTATGGAGGTTCAATCACGGCTGGTAACCTTTTATACATCTGATCTCTATTAATCTGTCTAATCCCTTTCTAAAAGACCAGCAGATAGTACCAACAAATTCCATACCCTAACAATACATGATAAAGTATTGCCTTTTATATGTCTTGATTCTACTGACTATCAATGTATTTAGTGGTCCAAAAAATTATGAGAGACAGAAGTTCTTCACTGGGAATTTAAGTCATAGGCAGAATTTTTGTCCTTGGAATATATACAGCACACTCATACAGCTCTTTCTTAGAAACACATATACATATTTATTTCTTTAAGGTATTTTTCCACTCCCTTCCATACCTTTCCTTTTATTAATAAGCTCTTTTGACAAGAGGTCTTAAGCATTAAAAAGTCAATATAATAAAATATATAACAAAATAAATATTTCAATAGTTAAACAATTTTGATAGGAATCATTTAAAAATTAAAACCCATCTTGATAGCCTTTTAAAGAAATCACAGTTGCCGAAGATTTGGCAACAGACTGAGTTATTACTGGATCAGTATCTCCCAACAGTAAAGAGATCACCCAGGATTCAGCAGGAAGCGTGATCAGGATAATTATGGCTGATCTGGATAAGCATGATCCATTGATCACAAAGTAACATGAGATGATCTTTACTTTCTGTTGCACCAGACTCACAATGAGAGAATTCTCAGTTCTGTGGTCAGCAAAACATTCAGCCTGCTGAGCTTGAAAGCATGCCTCTATCTAGGAAAGGAAATTTATGTTTAAGAGGGGGTGGTGGTGGAAATCCCACTATTGTAGAAACAGTATACACCTTGCAGGCAACTGCATACTAAAATGGTTGATATCAGTCACCATCTTCTTGATCATCCATAGTGCTTCCTGATAACCCATATTCCTAACTAAATTGAGGGAAACACCAAGCACCAATCCAGGCCCTAGTCTTCAATGAGCACTGAGCAATTCGGCCCACCTGGACGGCAGCACTGCAGCTTGGACAGGGGCCGTGTTTGCAGCCCTGGAAGAAGGAAAGGCAGTTGGGCATTTCCTAGGCATCCAAGGGCTTTGCTAGATGGGCGGAGCCAAAGACATATTTGCCTGCTCTGCCCTTTTCCAGCACACAGTTGTCTTTGTTGCTTGGCCTGAGCAGCACATGCTTCAAGCTGAGCTCCTCTGAAGCTGGTTGTATCAAAGGCCCTCAGGGCTAGGCAGCAGTAGCTGCATTGGAGAAGCTGTGCTATTCCCCGGCTTGCTACCTTCAACCCCAGGAGGAGAGCCAGGGCCCAGCGCCGGGCTCAGTGGTTTGGCAGAGATGTTTTATTTTATTTTATTTTTCTCTTTCTTATTTTCATTTGGGGCTTGTTGTCTATCAGTCAGGAGGGCTAAAGCAGGGTTAGGCCCAGCCCCTGTAGGCCTCCGGCCTACTAGCCCCCCCTTCCCCCCCCCACTCTGTTGGCAGGGAGTTCTTCCAGTAGCAGCAGCATTAGGCTTTGCTGCAGGCCACAGGGGTGAATTGCAGCCATCTGAGAGGGGGGGGATTGCTTCATATACTGTTGCCATGGGCTTAACAAGGTAGATGCTGGTGGCCTCCCCTCCCGGTCTGGGCTTTTCCCTCCCCACCACCCCGTTTACACCTTGGGGGCTTGGGGTAGGCTCATGCAGATAGGATGGCAGGCCTTCCGGCCTTGCAGGCCTTGTTACTTGAGGGAGGCTAGAACTGGTAGTGTGGGCTGGTAGCCATCTTTTATTAGGGCAACTACAGAGGTGTAGTTATCAGTGTCCATTACGTGATGCTGCAGCAGCCATCTTTGTTTAGGGCATCTTATTGAGCAGCAGCCATTTTGTGGGTCACCCCATAGGTGGCCATTTCACTTTACCTGGTTTAACCATGCCACCTAAGAAAGGCCAAAGAAAGACCAAAGGCACACGGCCAGCAAAGAGGCAAGCCACTGAAAGTACTGTGCCAGTGCTGTCCTCCTCTGATAGGAGGAGTCCTTTAGTAGTAGAGTTGCCAACTCCAGGTGGTGGCTAGAGATCTCCCGGAATTGTAACTGATCTCCCAGCTGCTGTGCTCACTTTCCCTGGGGAGAATGGCTGCTTTGGAGGGTGAACTCTGTGGCATTGTACCCTGCTGAGGTCTCTCCCCACCTAGGGCCAAACCCTCTCCCCCCTCCCCCCCAAAGTTTCCAGGAATTGCACAATTTGAAGCTTGCAACCCTATCTAGTAGACATGATATACTGGATTGCATTGCAGCCCATGTACAGTCCAAAAGGGTCTCGAGGCCAGGATCAGGTCTGTCCAAGAGGCTGGAATCAGCTCTGTCTTCTGTGGGAAGTGTTAACAAGATTTTCTGCTCTAGCAGGACCTTCTGCCATAGGCGAGCATGAGGAGACGGACATGCCAAAGGTGGAATGTGCAGCGATGGACCCAGATGCTTGCTGTGGAGCCAGCAGAAGGAGGGTGTATGCTGGATGAGTTTCAGAAGTGAAGGCGGTGAGGTCATAGCCCTGGTGGCAGATGGTACTGACGTGTATGTGGCTTCAGATCATCCATGCTGGCCTGTAGAGGCCTGCCCTAGAGTGTGATGATAGACACACTCAAAGAGTGGGCATATGCATGGCTGTGGGGCCCTGGGTTCAGCCTCTGTTCCTACACCTTTGGTGCTTTACAGTCAGGCAGAACCCAGGCTAGCATGTCTCAGGGCCTGAGCTAGTCAGGACAGTGGTCTTCATGGCCACAGCCATGAAGCAGGCAGGTTGCCGGTCCACACACATGGTCGGCTTTAGTCACTGTGACAATGAGTCAAGGGTTTGGCATTAATGGGCTCAATGGCTTCCTTGCTCCCGCCCCCCTTTTTGTTCAGTGGTGCTGGCTGCAAATTCCAGGCACCAGGATCCCCCCTTTATTTGCTAGTGGGTTTCACATAGATGTTGGATTCCTGTTCAGGGTCCTGGTACAAAATAGCAAGGGAATGTGCTGAGAGCAGGGTGCTGCCCCCCCCCCCGTTTTTTGGATGCCCCTATTTTTCCGCATATAGGTCCTTTGGCCAGCAGTCAAAGTGGCTTGGTGATGTGGGGTCTGCAATTAAATGGCGAAATGCGATATTGGGCCTGCCGTTCACTCACCATCTCAAAGATTTTATGTTACTGGGTTTCCCTTAGGGCAATATCATACGGGTAATCTTACAATCAAGGCTCTTCTAAGGGAGTGCTCTGTCTTTTAGTGGCCTTTGAGCACTCCAGCTTTTGTGGCATGTGAGAGCTCTGCAGGTTCTGGCCATTGCGAGGGTTAATTTTGCCTATAGAGTGATGGCACCTGCTAGAGAGTTTCTTGGGACCCTTACTTGAGGCCATAGGTTCTTCATCACATGCTTAAATTTTTTAGGGGTATCAGGGAAGATTTGGCAGTGTCGGATGAGTTAAGTTGTCCAACTGCTTTAATGGGATTGCTTTTTTGAAGGGGGACCTGCTCTTATAGGCAGAATTTTCAGGTTAGCTCTGATGTTTCTTGGTCTCTAAATCTTAGTGGTGGTGTTTTGTGGTGAGGGAGTTTGTCTGCCACGCTGTTCACTTTTGGTGTGACAATTCAAGGGGCAGTCCATGTTCTCATGTCACCCCCCCTCAAAAAGAGTTATGGAGACCATTTATGCTTCAGTGCTGCAGTTTAGGTGGCAAGGGGGGGTCCACCTGGGTGACCTCAGGGTCATGGCATGCCCATTTACTATTGGCTTACACAGACTTGCTGCTCTCCAGCCGGTAGAGAGTTTAATGACTCATGGGGAGCTGTGGTCCTTCACCTAACATCGTCTCACAGGGCATGCCCCCTTTCCCTACAGGCTCATGCAGGCTTGCACCACCCAGGCATGTAGTGGCCTGATGCCTAGAGGGTAGGTGCGGACCTTTGCCTCACATCCTGGTCATTCACCTGGGGTGATGACCGTGGCTCACTTACATTACAGACTCATGGAGGCTTGCACCACCAAGGAAAGTAGTGGCTTCATGTTCCAAGAGGAGGTGTGGACCTCTGCCTCACATCCCTGTCATTCACCTGGGGGGGGGATGATCTAGGCTCACAGAGCATAGCCCTCTCCTTGCCTCACATCCTGGTTATTCCCCAGGGGGATGATGACTTCGGCTCACAGGACATGGCCCTTTCCTTTTAGGTCATACCAGCTTGCACTCCCCAGGCAAGTAGTGGCCTAATGCTTTGAGGGGAGGTGCGGTCTTTGGCCTCACGTACTGGTCATTCGCCTGGAGGGTGTTGACCTTGAATTACAGGGCATGGCTCTTTCCTTACAGGCTCACACAGGCTTGGACCGCACAGGCAAGTAGTGGCCTGATGCTTTGAGGGGAGGTGCGGACTTCCGCCTCACGTACTGGTCATTCGCCTGAAGGGTGTTGACCTTGAATTACAGGGCATGGCCCTTTCCTTACAGGCTCACACAGGATTGCAGTGCCCAGGCAAGTAGTGGCCTGATGCTTTGAGGGGAGGTGTGGACTTCCGCCTCACGTACTGGTCATTCGCCTGAAGGGTGTTGACCTTGAACTACAGGGCCTGGCCCTTTCCTTACAGGCTCACGCAGGCTTGCACTGCCCGGGCAAGTAGTGGCCTGATGCTTTTGGGGAGGTGCAATCCTCCGCCTCCTGTTATGATCATTAACCTGGATGGGAATGACTTTGGCTCAAGGGTGCGGGCCAGTGACCCCCTTTGGCACATTCCCACTAGGTGGGAATTGGGGTCTGTCTTGAGCAGTTGGAGAGGCTGTACGGCTGCCAGCTGTGAGGGCAGACTGCCTGGTGGGGACCCTGGATAAGGCCACCCCCAGGCTCCACGGCTGTGGGGGTTGGAGCTTTTCAGGGAGAACCACTTGCCTGGCTGCCTGGTCCCAGCCATCCAAAGGATGGAACACCCCCGGGGCAGTGGGGGCTCGCCCAGACAGGTCAAGGCGGAGGTCCTGTGGGACCCCAGGGCTTGACCTGTACCGCAGTTAGAACCCTTGCCGCAATGGCAGGTTTATTGTTAAGGTTGAGTTAATAAAGTGGCCCTTATTTATACCCACTGAATTCACCAACCTCTATGAGGTGATGGGGTCTACCTATTGGTTACTGGCTGTGACATATTCCTGGATGATTTACGGCAAGGGCTCAGGTTGGCCATAAGCCACCTGTGGGGCGCAAGGGCCTAAGCAGAGGCTTGGCCCTAGCGGTGGCAGGTTAGGATGGGAAAATGAGCGGGCCGGTGACCCCCTTGGCACATCCCCATTGGTGGGGTATTGGTGTCTGTCAGGAGCGACTGGTGTGGCTCCACGGCAGCCAGTTGTGAGGGCAGACTGCCACGTGGCTCCCCTGTACAAGTAAGGCCCTTCTGCTGTATGGCGAGGTGCTGCAGGCTTGGAGGGGGAACCATTTGCCTGGCCGGTCGGGTCACAGCCATGCGTTGTATGGGTCACCCCCACGGCAGTGGGGGCCCGCCCAGACAGGTCAAGGCAGAGGTCATGGGTGACCCCAGGGCTTGACCTGTACCGCTAGTTAGTTAAATCCCTTGCCGTATTGACAGCTTATGTTAAAATAAATAAAGTGGCCCAATTTTATACCCAAGCTTTGTGTCTGCCTTTTATTTTGACTAGGGGGGCAAACTCTACTCTTAGTACACTTACTGCAACACAGCAAAGAACTCCTGCCATTCTGTGAAGGAATTGAAGAACTGAAGGAACTGAAGAAGTGGACTGCCTATGGACTCAGAGGCTCTATTAATCCAAATGCCTACCCCAAATAAAACCTGAGGAATTATCTTGGCATTAAAAGTTTCAGTGGTTGCAGGTATGTACTGGCCTCCTTTTGAGTAAAATAACCTTTAAAAAGCATTTATATTTGCCCTGGCAATTTCTGGAACTGAAAAGACATGAGTTTTCCACTTAAGATTGTAACAGAACATAACTCATAAATGGTTGTTGTGGATTTCTGGGCTGTATAGCCGTGATCTTGGCATTGTAGTTCCTGACGTCAGGAACTACAATGCCAAGACCACGGCTATACAGCCCGGAAAATCCACAACAACCATCGTTCTCCGGCCGTAAAAGCCTTCGACAATATAACTCATAAATATTTGAAGTAGTCTTCCTCTTCCAGTTTCCCCCCTTGATAGCCTGAATTGTCTGTAATTCACGAGTACAGTAATGCAGTCTACTGCACAACAAATTTGTACAGTTGGGTTCTTAAATAATTTAGAAATCTGCCAGAGAAGACATTTATCTATTGATGTTTTAGCCACTTTAGCCCAAAGACACAATCTTGGTACTGAATGAAATGCTGCCTGAAGACCCATAAATGACAAGGATCTATGAGGAGGTTTATGAAATAAAAAACAAACAACTAATAAAAGCACACACAAAATAAAAAGCAGCAGCAAAGAACCAGGATAAAACATATCAAATTAAAAGTAGTTAAAGTAACTTTAATGGCAGCAAAATATAACAGTAGCAAAATCTTCCAGAATATAGCTACAATGAATTATAAGATTAATATACTAGAAAGAGCAATCTTTTAAAATAGCACAGCAGTAACAAACATCTTTAGCCCCAAAACGACACAGCCTGCATCAGTCTGTGCAACTGTTCTGTGCATATCTGCTGCAGGTACACAGTGTTTATGAGACCGCTTACGGCCATTACAGATGAGAAGCAGTGTCCCATGCCATATTGTGTTTGTCATGCATTTCAGTTTTGTTGGTTAAACAGTCCCGTAAAACTTACTACACTCCAGTCATGTATGATAGCCCACCAAGTGATTTGTGATCTGCCCCTCAAACATGAGTGTGACCAAGTACCTGCAGACCATGGTATATTATTTATTATGTTTTTTACCCTATCCTTCTTGCAAGAACTCAAGGTAGCACATGTAATTCTCCTCTTCTCCCTTTTATCTTAACAACCTTGTGAAGTATGTTAAGGGGAGAGAGAATTACTAGCCTAAGGTCACCTGGTAGGTTTAATGTCAAGCAGAGATTTGAACTTGGGTCGCCTTATGTGTAGTTTGGCAACATAGCCATTGTCAAATTGTATGCAGCTTAGCAGGTTAAAAGTTTCACAGATCAGATGTTTTAGAACTGATTTCAACAGCATTTATTATATGTAGTCAGTGATATAAACAAAACAAGCTTCTTGTGAATGCATAGATGTACTGACAGGGAAGCACAAGAAGTTTGTAGGGCAGGCACATCCTTCACATTTGTAACTCTAAAAGAAGTAACCATATTTCTGTTATGGTTAAGAATTTCAATTTGCCAATGAAAGCAACTTCCTCTTAAATGTAATTATTATTGGCTTCTCATAGAAGAAACAGCATTCAGAAGAGAGCTCAGTTATACAATCACTTGCTTTTACAGTGTATTTTTAATCTCTGTAACTTGGTGTTCTGTATCCACTTCTCTCTAGGGGAACAAAGATCATACCTATGAAGTGCAGCACTTTCTTTTCCAACTAGTGGGCAATCCAGGCTGGTATTCAGGATATGTTATCCATCAGGAGAATAAGGCATGTGGCTCTTGAGCTTCAGTAGGATGCTAATTCAGAAGTGGTGGGAAGCTCTGGCTAGCGGCAGAGCACAAGGTTTCTGGGGACAGCCAGGACGTTGTTCAGTGCACTTCAAAGGAAGTACTCAGTTACGGAGAGAAAAAAAGATAGAATTTGAAGTTTCTTGCTGCCAGAAATCTTGAAGAGCCCCTGAAATTGTTCTTTTTATAAGGAGAAATAATGTAGGCAAGGCTTTCCCTTTTAATTTGAGTAATGGTTTTCCAGTCTTCACAGAAACTGTAAAATGGGACAACTTCTAGATATTTTTAATTTGGTTGCTGGTCAAAATTACCACCATTGTCCATGATAAATCCCTTCTGTACAGAGTCCTTACTTTGTTATCATATTTTAGAGGGCTAGTTATAAATGTGATAAATATTCAGCAGCAGCTGGCACACATGATGTAGAGCCTTTATAGTATAGTGGTCAGAGTGCTGAATTAGGATCTGGGAGACTGAGGTAAAAATCACCACTCTGCCATGGAAACTTGCTGGGTTAACTTGGGCCAGTCACACACTCTGTTTACCTCACAGGTAGTTTCAGATGGGTAACCATTTTGGTCTGTAGTAGAGTAGCAAGATTTGGGTCCAGTAGCACCTTAGAGACCAACAGGATTTCCTAGGTATGAGCTTTTGACAATCAAAGCTCCCTTCATCAGGCATCTAAGGAAAACTCACATCCTAGGAATATTGTTAGTCTCTAAGGTGCTCCTGGACCCGAATCTTGCTGTTCTACCTCACAGGGTTATTGTGGAGGAGAAGAGAATGATGTAAGCCACTTTGTGTCCCCATTGGGGAGAAAGGCAGAGTATAAATGAAATAAAGAAATGCCACAATGTAAATAGCCAAGGAGCCAGACTATCAGTAGCCTCTCAGTGGCTGTGGCCCTAACACTGTCAAGCTGAACTTGGAGCGCATTGTCACCAACATCTCAGTGGGAAGCTCTGCTTCCTATGGATGGTCAAGTCCTGCAGGGCTTTATGGCAGCTTTCCTGTAGGAAGTGGTTGTCTCTTGCTTTGATGTGAGTCTTTATAGGATCATAATTAGACATGGGCACAAACAGCATTACGAATGGAAAAAAACCCCACAAACAGCCCGTTCGTCTGTTCACAAAGAAGCCGTTCATGAGGTCCCATTCTAAACGAACAAGTGGTCATTGCAAGCCTCGTTCGTTGCCTTTGTCAGCCGTTCGTCAAGCCAGACAGTCTGGCACCTTTCAATCAATTCCCCTGGCAACAGAGGCAGAGACTGAACTCTGTCTGAACTCCTTCTGGCTTTCCTTCTGGCTTTAACTCTTCAAAGTACTTCCAGCAGAGAGTCCCATTTTTGCCACTGTGAAGAGAAAATGACAGCAAAGGAGGAGGACCCCTGGATCATGCCTTTCCCGGGTGCAATCTCTCTGAAACTTGGGGAGTCTTCAGAGGACAGTGAGGACTATGTCCCCTGCAAATTTCATGGGTATTGGACATTAGGAAGGTCAGTTTGTAACCCCTCAAAGTAGCTTCCAGCGGAGAGTCCCATTTTTGCCACTGTGAAGAGAAAATGACAACAAATGGGGAGACCCATGGATCATGCCTTTCCCAGAGTGTAATCTCTCTGAAACTTGGGGGGGGTCCTTTGGAGGTCAGTGAGTACTATGTCTCCTGCAAATTTGGTGGATATTGGACATTGGGAACATCAGTCCATGGGGTGTTTAAAGGGCCCTGGCCCTTGCACGTGGCAGGAAAGGGCCATTTAAACTATCAGCTGGCAGGCGGGGGGAATCCCACCTGCCAGCTGATAGTTTAAAGGGATCTTTAAAGGGCCATGAACAACGAACAATGCACATGTTTGTAAACAGGGTCATGTTCGTTACTGTTCGTTGTTCATTGTTCGTTGTTCATGGATGGCAATGAACAACAAACAGCTTGTTCGGGTTTTTTCCCCCATTCGTGCCCATGTCTAATCATAATCAGGGACCTTTTTGAGCAACTTCTAATTTTCACCAGAAGGGGCCATGCAAATCTCAAGATGATGGTGGGGGAGCCCATCCCCCCTTTCCCTTGCCACTGTTGTTGCTTTCCTCCTCATCACTGCTAGCACCCACTCCCCTCTCTCCCACCCACTGCACGCTTGCAACCCTTTTCTTCTCCTCTTTCTTCTACCAGCTATCACCATCTCCTCCCTCCTGGTTCTTCCTGCTGTTGACTTCCCACTGCCCAACATCTAGTGGTCATGAAGCTTTTTGCAGCTTCACATACATTACAGGTATGTTTTCTCCCCCCTGCCCCCCATCTCAAAAATTGTCCTTTAACAAGAGAGTTAGATTTTTCTGAAAATCTGGTTTCCTCAGGCTGGCAGATTCATACACTGCAGTTGTGGCTGTTGTGTGGATTTGGCTGCTAGCACAGGTGCCTGCTCTTAGATATAGTGATTATGTATTTGCTGCCTTTGCATATGGAGGCTGTTAATTATTGGATTCATTTTAATTTTTCTGGTATTTTTGCCAACTACAGAATAACCTTGAAAAAAAAAACCTAAGACAAAACAATATTTTAAAATGAGTGCCAAGGAAGAGCAACTGTCTATCTACGCTGTATATAGAGCCGCAAAACGACATATGTGACTTGTTCACAGCTGACCCTGGCGGACTATGATATTAATAGGTTATTGACGTGCTGGGCCTTAAACAGCCAGAGGGAACATCACAAGCAGTAGCTGCAATGCATTGGAGATTTGTATCATTGATTGGTCTGTTTAACCCATCATCTCCAGGCATTTAAACAATGATATACGCTTGACAAATCTAATATTTCACTTTCTATCCAGGGACCACAAAACAGAAATTTAAAGGAGGGTGGGTGGGTCAAGGGATAGACACATCCCAGGAAACAGTGACAAATTAGAGGGGAAATCCCAGACAGTAAATGGCTGGAATTTTGCCCTGTGTCATAGGCAATAAGTATATAAAGTAGCAGGGATGGAGAATGGAAACAGAATCTTGCGTAATACTGAAAACTTATAGTTGACATAGTTACTATGAGTACTTAAAAATTCTGCTTTTTAAATTCTTGATCTAAAATATATGAGACAAAACTTGGACAGTAGGAACCAACATCAGGAGATCATATGCCAAAAACATTGAATTCTCAATATCTATGAGTTCTAGATCATTTCTAACCGTAGATACAAGTTGCAATTCTGGGCATAATATAAGTCACCGCTCATAGGTTTAGTCCAGTCATTGGTTTTTATTGCCAGGTTCCAATTTGGAACATTTATTTAAAAATTTTTTACCCTGCCTTTCTGTCCCTACAGGGTCTCAAAGGTAGATAGCAAATGTAAAACAGAAAATTAAAGCATTGTCTTAAAACCTATAAAATCCAACACAGAACTATCATTAAAAAAAATTAAAACTAGAATTTAAAATAATTGCAGGCAAGTGCTAAGCGGGGGAAGAGAGCAGGGAGAGGGCATGGCGACAAAAACACACGGACTCAGTGCTGGAGGTAAAGAAGGCCACAACTTTATTGAGATTACAGCTCAGGGAGCAAAGGCATGCATAGGGCACGGATCCGAGCACCGGCTGACCCGCCTGCCAAGCTGATGACCCATATGCCCCCTCGGACCCCTGCTGAGGGGGAAACCATGGGATGACAATCAGTGGGATGCCACATGGGTGTACATGGGCCAAGTGCTGAGGGGCGGGAGCCAGCCTCCCAGACCAGGAGTCCATACTGGATGTGCCTGGGCATGCTCCCCAGGCCCCTGGTCATTCCCCCGCCCCTCCACAACATGGCAGCCGCCATGCCATCTCCCCTCCCACCTCCTCCGCATTGCCAGCTATCTGGCCCCCAGATGAGTCTGGGAGCCGTTGCATACAAAAGTTAAAAACAATAGTTTGGGGAGAAAGAGTAGGGATGGGAATCACTGAGGGGTTGCCAGATGAAGCAAAAAAGTCTTCACCTGCTGGTGGAAGAAGGTAACGGAAGGAGACAGGCAAATATCCTTGGGAAGAGAGTTCCAGAGTTTTGGTGGCACTATTGAGAAAGTCTTCTCCTGGCTTGCCACCCACCTGTCTTGGTTACCCACCTGAAAAGGCAGGGGCACTCAGAGGACGGCCTTTGAGGATGACCGCAGTGGTTAAGTAGGTTCATAATGGGTTGGGCAATCCTTCAGGTATGTGAAATAGTAAAATATGTGAAATAATAAAAGGAAAATGCCTGTTAGCATGTGTAGAATACCTTTTTCACACAACTGCAAACTAGTTTACTCCTACATACCGGAGAGTGTCTAGTAATTTAAAGTGAAATCCTAAACAGAGTTACTCCAGTCTAAGCCCATTAAATCAATCGGCTTAGACTGGAGTAACTCTGCTCAGGATTTCATTGTTAGTTTCATATGTCTAGGGGATATTGTTCATGGAAAAACATTCAACCCTGTTTTCCCCACATAATCTCTAAAGTGGTTCTGTTTAAACTGGTTGTATGGATGTGTGGTCAGAAATTTATTGCTAATCACAATCTGAACTAAACAACATACATTTGTAAACATCAGAAGTGCTTTGAATTGAAAAAGAAAATCCTGACACTCAGAAGGGGTCAAAAACCTGATTATGTTATAGTTCATGCTGGTGATTTACTGTCTAGCTTTGATTTCCCAAGTGACTGGAGGAAGAACAGGCAGTGAACTCACAGTGCAATCCAAAGCAAAGCTACACTCTCCTAGGTCAATAGAAACCAATAGGCTTAGAACATTGTAACTCAGGATAGCTCTGGTAGCATCAGTAACATATCTCTGAGGAGGTTGCTGGGAACAGAATTGTCCAGACTGGGACTTTTCTATTTAGCATTTCCACTTTCCATTAATAATTGTACCAGCTTATTGGCTTGGAGAGGCTGTCAGAGTCTACACACTTATGCATCCTGCTTGCATGTGTTATTTGATTGGAGGCTGTACTTGTGCTAGGAAGACCAGAAAATAGTTTTGCTCATATTTGCTGGCAGAAAGGCAGGGAAGATAGAGGAAGAAGATTAGATTCAAAGATACTATGGTACCTCTTTGCAAAATAGATAGAGCCAACCAGCCTGCAGGTTCTACAGGAGATAGAAATAAATGCTTTGCTTCTGCTAGCTCACAGGCAGGACTTCAGAGGTGGGTGGGCAAATAGATGCAGATTTCCAGGTTTTCACCTCCCCAAAAATAGGCAGTGCACCAACCTGAGTGTACTTATATATCACACTAAGTTCCTAACGTGATTAGAGGTGGCTAGAGACAGAACACAAGCATACACACAGATACTCCAAACCAGATGAGATATGAGAAATCACACAGGATGAAGATGCATGATGAGGAAGGATCTGATCATCTCTCTTCTGATCCTATTGAGTCACAATCTGACAACATCTGTAGTTTTGTGTCCGAATCTGTCTGTGTTTATAATGAAAACTGGGAAATGGGGGTCAAGGGAATGTATCTGTTTTCTATCTACTTTTTAGGTTAGCACTTAAAGCATTTTTTCCCCAGCCAATGAAGTCAGTTGGATAGGAGAAAACTGATAAAAGAAAACGCTTGCAGAGAGAGATCCAATGAAAGCGCCAGAGTTTTGATTCCTTTCACTGCATATTCACACTCCACCTACTGCTTGTTTCAGAATTTCCCCCAAAGAGGGAAAAGGCTACTCACAAACCTCCTCTGCCTACCTGGCAAGTGAAAATTTGTGAGGAAGAAGACCATAGATGACGGAAGCAATCTCTGAGAACGGGATGGGGCAGTTGCATGTAATATTTATATCCAGAACTATGCTCCTTTTCATATGACTTTTAATTGACTTTGGTGTCTAAAGGCAAACAGATTTTTCAAAAAGTTTTCATATATTTTAAGGATAAAATGCTGTGACTTGCAGTTAAAGAAGCTTTTATGCAGGGCCGATTCCAGACGGCCCTCCCCATCCCGAAATGTCGCACGTCGTCACGTGGAGAACGCGAAACATCGTTTGTTTCCGATGTTTCGCGTTTTCCACGTGACGACGTGCGACATTTCGGGATGGGGAGGGCCGTCTGGAATCGGCCCAGGTTTTCCAAACCCTGTTTTGATCATTTTTATTGTTGTTGTTTTATCCTTTAGGTACGTGACATGTTTAAAAAATCCATTTGCCTTCAGAAGCCAAAGTGGGTTTAAAGAGACCATGTGAAAGGGGCCTATGTGTCCTGTTGAAGCTAACAGGATTAACTCCTTAATATGATTAGCTTTATTTCGATATGAAAGGATTCAACTCAGTTTGTTTCTTGCATACCTTAACATTTCCCTTGCCTCATAAACTTTTTGTGTGAATGGCACATTCCTT
The DNA here is from genome assembly GCF_028583425.1 of Eublepharis macularius. Classification (NCBI taxonomy): domain Eukaryota; kingdom Metazoa; phylum Chordata; class Lepidosauria; order Squamata; family Eublepharidae; genus Eublepharis; species Eublepharis macularius. The sequence continues at coordinate 89,741,690 of NC_072790.1, read as the reverse complement.
CCCCCCTCCCAGTGACAGTGAATCTGTCAAAATTCTTAGGGGTATATTACCCCTAAAGACATAGCAAAAACAAACAAAGAATATAATGAAAAGAGTTGGGAAATGTCAGAACATGATGCAATATTTTATCACATGTGGTGGACATGCAAAAAAAACAAGAAAATATTGGCTAGAGATACATGAAGAAATGCAAAAGATATTAAAAGTTAAGTTTGCGGTGGATTCGAAAAACATACTATAAAAATCTTACTAAGCAATATTACTAAAATACACAGTGAATTATTTAAGTATATGGTGATGGTGACAGGAGTAATATTCGCAGTAAAATGGAAGGCAGTGAAATGTCCAGATTTAAAAGAGAGGAAGAATAAACTTAATGAATATGTGACAATGGAAAAATTAACATCTTTTATACACAATAGACTGATTTCACAGTGTCAAAAAAATGGAAAGTTTTTTATTTTATAGCTGAAAATCAAGATTAAAATTAAATTAAAACAGAATGACAGAAAGAATTGGGTAATGCATATCAACAGATGTGAAGATAGATGGGAAAGATAGAATAAAGATATTTAAGTAGAAGTGAAATATTAAAAAGTAAATTTAAGTAAGTTTTATAATGTATGATTTGAATATAAACAGGGCTTTTTTCCAGCAGGAACGCGGTGGAATGGAGTTCCGGCACCTCTTAAAAATGCTCAGATGGCCAATGGCTCCGCCCCCTGATCTCCAGACAGAGGGAAGTTTAGATTGCCCTCCGCACTGCTGTCACGGAGGGCAATCTAAACTTCCCTCTGACTGGAGATCAGGGGGCGGGGCCACTGGCCATGTGACCATTTTCGCTGAGGTCAATTTAAACTTTAAAAAACACCCCCTCCCTTGTTCCAGCTGACCCAAAGTGATGTCATTGTGCGGTCTTGAGTTCCACCACTGAGTTCCACCACCTCTTCCCAGAAAAAAAGCCCTGAATCTAAAAGACTATATGTACTGTCAAAGGCTTTCACGGCCGGAGAACAATGGTTGTTGTGGGTTTTCCGGGCTGTATTGCTGTGGTCTTGGCATTGTAGTTCCTGACGTTTCGCCAGCAGCTGTGGCTGGCATCTTCAGAGGTGTAGCACCAAAAGACAGAGATCTCTCAGTGTCACAGGGTTCTTCCAGAGATCACTGTGACACTGAGAGATCTCTGTCTTTTGATGCTACACCTCTGAAGATGCCAGCCACAGCTGCCGGCGAAACGTCAGGAACTACAATGCCAAGACCACAGCAATACAGCCCGGAAAACCCACAACAACCATAAAAGATTATAGATTATGAAGTTTATGTTTGTAAAATGAACTTTTAAAAAAGGGGAGAAAAAATCTTCCCCTGAATCTCCAGCACTGAATCCCACTCATGAACCAAGAAGGCAAGTGTAAGTGAACAGATGAAATCTACAGCGTTTAATGTGGAAACTGGCACTTCCAAACCTGCTCTTTCGGTTCACGTTGGGGCAGGACTAAAGAGCACCTTTCCTGTTCCTTGACTCTCATTGGACTGGATCTGTGACTATGAACCAATAGTGCTGACCTTATGACCTGAGACTTTTGTTGTTGTTATTGTTTGTTGAGCAGGGACTTCAAATAATGGTTCTTTGAGTCAGGCAGCAAAACTATACAGCTTTATAGGTCTCTCAGATCGAATCTGAACACTACATTGAGCTTGTGAAGGCTGCAAATAGATATCAAGAATTAACAGCAGGTACAATTATTAAGAACCATGTGCTTGGCCTTTGAACATCTACTTGGGCTTGAATTTCTGAGCAGAAAGACTCTGGGCCAAGCTACAAGTGACGAATGACACTTGAACGACAAGTGTATTTCTCCCTGTTCACTTGCACTCCACTCAATCCACTTGCCGTTCAAGTGTCATTCATCACTTGTAGCTTGGCCCTCTGTAGTAGCTCTTTATTTAGTTTGCATCTACATTAATTCAATAATTATGTGATGGCTATTTATATTCTGTGTGCAATACAAAATTCTTCTTAAACTGGGTTGAAGCATCATTCAGTTGTAAAATGCTTCATTGGCTTTTTATATTAGCAACGTGAATGAGTGTAAGTGATTACATCCACACTAGCAACATGGTGTAGTGGTTAGCCTAGGATCTGGGAGGTGCAGGTTCAAATCCCCACTCTGCCGTGGAAGCTCACTAGGTGGCCAGTCACATACTCTCAGCTTACCCTGCCTTCCAGGGTTCTTGTTGCAAAAACGGAGCAAGGAGAATGGTGTTATAGGTTTGGGTCTTCATTAGAGAGAAAAGGGGAAGGGGTATAAATGCATAAATAAAGTTTCTAGTCAAAAACACATTTTATAAACTTTGGATTGGCTCCAACCAAATTTTCTATTAACAGGAGGTGTTTCACCCAATTCTCCTTTCCTGCTACGATCTCTAGTTTGTCCTATATGCTGTCTCTGAGGGCCAAACTAAATGTTACAGTGAACTTGTGGTTGTCATGGGTTTGCTGTTACCAGGGCTTTTTTTCAGGGGGAACGCGGGGGAACGGAGTTCTGGAACCTCTTGAAAATGGTCACATGGCTGGTGGCCCCACCCCCTGATCTCCAGACAGAGGGGAGTTTAGATTGCCCTCCACACTGCTGAGCGGCATGGAGGGCAATCTAAACTCCCCTCTGTCTGGAGATCAGGGGGCGGGGCCACCAGCCGTGTGACCATTTTCTCTGAGGGCAACCCACTGAGTTCCGCCACCTCTTTTCCCAGAAAAAAAGCCCTGGCTGTTATCATTTTAAAGTGTTTTTAAAATGCCACAAGCTCTTTCCCTTACTGCCTTTTAATGTGCCAAAACAGTGTATGCGGGGGGTGGGAATGAGGCCCCCTCATGGCTGTTTTGGTGCTTTAAAAAGTGTGTGTGGGAGGGAGGGAGAGCTCTGCTCCATGGAGTTGGTTAGGATTGGGCCTTCATGGCATTTTAAAAGCACTTTAAAATGGCAGCAGTGAGCCTATAACAGCCATGAGTTTGCTCTCACATTTAGTTTGGTTGAAAGGGTTCCCTGTTCCCCAGAAACAGCATTTGGGAGAGATTAATGGGCTGCAGTGGGAGGACAGAGATGGGAATGTTCTGAGAGAAGTGCTTTTCATCAGTGGAAAATATATTCTGCATCCAATACTTCTTGATACCTCATGAAAATCAGTTAGACATACCTGCTAATAATTTGTCCTTTCACAGGACCAAAAAATCTGGAACTTTAATATGTTAAGATAAACTAGCTGCAGAATCAAACTTAGTGCAGACTCTGTAAGAGACCAGCTCCCCTGAGTTTTGCTTTTGCGTATTGTAGCTGACGGCTGCTGGGGCTGAATTCAATGCCTGTGGAGTTATTTCAGGGATGAACTTAAGTCCTTAGGGATGGATTTAGATCCTCCAGCACAACCTCAAGCTTTGCCCATGTTTCTCCTTCTTTCTCTAACAAGTTTGTGCAGCCATAAAATACAACCTGGCACATGTTGTAGCACTTAGATCAGTCTTCCTTCTTCATGTATTCATAATGTAAAGACATTTGTCTAATGCATATTACATTAACATATGTGTGTGCTCATTTGTCACATCCTGTATTTCTGAAAACTCTGCAACTGACAGGCTCATAATGGCTGAGCTTATAAGAACCAAGCAGTGATATGGAAGTTGTTTCTAGAAGGATATCGGTTAAACTATGGCCAGGAGCCCAGTCCCAGCTAATAGGAGGATTCTGTGCTCATTTCCTTAGCTAGATAAGCCATATATGTAAATAGTGCTGCCTGTGTGGTTCTTTCTCTAATCCAGTTGCCAGGGCCTTATGTGCCCTCCTTAGAAAATCTGTCTACAACAACAGTCATGGAATTCTTAAAGAAGAATTAGAGCATCTGGATTTAAACTTCCTACTGCTAAATAGCTGGAAGCATAATTGCCATTTGAAGGAATCACACAGGCCAGCTCTACCATGACAACAGCAGAGGTGGTGGCAATCTCTTTTCCTGCCTGCCTATCACCACCAGCCTCTCATTCACATTCAAGACTTCTTCTTTTCTTCATCTGGCATCTTCACTTCCATTACCACCACCTCTACTGCCATGGACTCCACCTCCATCTCTGCCTGGGAGCTAGAGCCACCTTTCCCTGTTTTCCCCAGATACCTTTAACAATAGTGTGTGTGAAGTCAAATATGCTCTTTAGGGCTTTCTGAACTCTCACAAGATCCCCTACTCTTGCTATTAGTTTACTTATTTCATTTATATCTTACCTTTCTCCCCAGTGGTATCCAAATCTGCTTACATCATTCTCCTCTCCTCCATTTTATCCTCACAACCACCCCATGAGGTAACTAGGCTGAGAGTATGTGACTGGCCCATGATCATGCAGAGAGTTTCCATTGCAGAGTGGGGATTTGAACCTGGGTGTCTCAGATCCCAGTCTGACATTCTAACCACTACGACCACCAGTGCTAGGCTTTCTGGTGCCCACGGCTCCCCCCACATACACGTGCGTGCAGTGCACGTGTGTGCATGCCCGGACTGCATGATGACATCACCGTGTGATGATGTCATCATGCAGCAAAGCCAGCCCCATTGGCCGGTGGGTGGTGGGACAGTGTGTGGAGGCCTGCACTCCGCACACTGCCCCAGATGCCTGCCGTGCCTGGCCCATGGCTGCTGTGCTCGGCCGGGGTTGTGTGATGGCGGTGGCGGTGGTGCGGGGCTGGCCAGCGGCAGCAGCTGTGGGCCAGGCATGCCAGCTCTGTGCACGTGCTTCTGTCCCTGGCACCCGCATGCGCCTCCGCCCCCAGCACCCCTCTGGCACCCCCTCTGGCACCCCAGTGCCCGCGGCGCCCGCCTCACTGCTTCAATGGTGGCACTGGCCCTGACCACTACATCACACTGGCTCTCTGCTAGAGCATAAGAATCATTTGGTTGCGTAAGCTACCATGACAATTGGTAGGATTGCCAGGGAAACAGATGGCAGCCAAACTCTTGTGAAAGGAAGGAATCTGAGAGTTTGAGAAGCTCTACAGGGCATATATGGCTGGTTGCATTGATTTTTAGAGAAGGCTGGGGGAGAAAGAGCCCCCTGGCAAAGGCTGGAGCTACAGCAGCAGAAAGAGGGGCTAAGGTGGATGTAATAGTGGAGAAAAGGGTGACGGTGTCAGGTTCAGTGTGTATATGAGCTGTACTGACTCCATTTTCTAATGCTTCTAGTGTTTGAGTGCTTTCTCCACAGGTGCACAAGTTCCCAAGCAGGCTTCTCACCGAAAGAGATTGTTATGTCTATCAACGTTCCACCCAAGATTGGCCTTGAGAGAGTCCAGCTTCCCAAGTCTGAAAGATGTTGTTTTGAGAACTGTGGGGGGAGGCTGGTTCAGCTGGGAACTGTTACTTTGTACCTCATGCTTTTCTCTTCATTGGTAACAATGCTCTTGTACCATCCTGAATCTCCTATTCAGGCCAGTGGACTATAATGAACTATTTCTGCAGTAAAGTTTCCAAATCCAAACTGAATCCCCCTCCTTTTCCACCTCAGCCTTAAGTTTCGATTTCCCCATCCTTTTCCACCTCAGCCTTAAGTTTCGATTTCGCCTACCCCATCCCACTCGTCCGAGATCTTCTCAACGTCGTGGCTCAAGGTAAGATCTTTACAAAATTAGATTTGAAAGATGCTTACTTCCATGTTCGTATCAAAGCCGGGGACGAGTGGAAAACCGCTTTTAATACATCCCTTGGACAGTATGAATACTTAGTTATGCCTTTTGGATTAACTGGAGCCCCGTCTGTATTCATGTCCATGATAAATGAGGTGCTACATGAATTTCTGTATAAAGGAGTGGTGGTGTATCTGGATGATGTATTAATTTATTCAGAATCGGAGGAAGATCATATACAATTGGTCAAAAAAGTCCTGGCAACTCTAATGAATAACAAACTTCCTATTAAATTGTCTAAATGCGAATTCCATAAAACTGAACTCACTTACCTTGGTTACTGTATATCCCAAGATGGTTTAAAAATGGATCCAGCCAAAATACAGGCGATCCAAGAATGGCAAACTCCCACTACCTGTAAAGAACTGCAATCTTTCTTGGGATTTGCCAACTTTTACCGGGAATTCATTGCAAATTTCGCGCAGATCGCGCTTCCCCTGACGGAACTGTTAAAAACCAAAGACAAAGGGGATCAAGCAAAAAAGCCCAGCTCCAAATTACCGTGGACACCTGATTGCCAATTAGCCTTTGAACGCTTGAAAATGCAGTTCATAACAGAACCCATTCTCCGCCACCCCGATGAAAACTACCCCTTCATAGTGCAGGTCGACGCCAGTGATACTGCAATTGGAGGAGTGTTATTGCAGGAGGGGGAGGACGGGAAGCTTCGACCTTGTGCATTCCTATCGAGAAAGTTTTCTGAGGCAGAAAGAAATTGGAATGTGTGGGAGAAGGAAGCCTTTGCAGTAAAGGCAGCCCTCACGAATTGGCGGCATTGGTTGGAGGGGGCACGCCACCCATTCGAGGTTTGGACAGACCATAAAAATTTGGAAGCCCTCCGAAGTCCCCGCCGATTAAATGCCAAACAATTACGGTGGGCCGAATTTTTCTCCAAATTCAATTTCACTTTGAACTACCTACAGGGCAAAACTAACTTTCTTGCAGACGCCCTATCGCACATGCCCCAACATAAAAGCAAACGGGAGGAGACTATAGATACAGTCTTCTCACCTACGCAATTGGGAGGTGTGGTAACTACACGCAGCTGCACAATCCAGCCCCTTCCGCACAACCAAGAATGGAAATCGAAACTTAAGGCTGAGGTGGAAAAGGAGGGGGATAAAGTACCCAAATCCAAACTGAATCAATCCCCGCAGGGGGATTGGTTAGCAGGAAATCGCTTTTATGTGCCCGACAGTATGCGGAAGGAGGTTTTGCAGCGGTGTCACGATGCCCCCACCGCAGGACACTAAGGTTACTTAAAAACGCTACATTTAATACAACGGCAGTTCTGGTGGCCGGGCATGCGCAAAGACATTTCCCAATACGTAGCCTCCTGCCCCATTTGCCTCAGCGCCAAAACCCGTAAAGGGAAGCCTCCGGGTCTGTTGCAACCCCTGGAAACGCCCAGTAGACCCTGGGAGACGATATCCATGGACTTTATCACTGATTTACCAGTATCCAAGGGACACAACTGCATTTTAGTGGTAGTGGATCTGTTTTCTAAGCAAGCTCATTTCATCCCATGTACCACTATACCCACCGCTCGAAAACTGGCAGACCTATTCCTAAAACACATTGTAAAATTACATTCTTTTCCGTCCAAGGTGATTTCGGATCGCGGCGGACAATTCATTGCCAACTTCTGGCGGGAGCTTTTACAGATGTTGAATATTGAGCAAGGAATCAGTTCAAGCCACCACCTGCAAACCGACGGGCAGTCGGAAAAACCTAATCAAATCTTAGAGCAATTCCTTCGTTGCTACATCAATTTCCAACAAGATAACTGGGTAGACCTCCTCCCTCTGGCAGAGTTTTCATACAACAACAGTGTACATGCATCCACAGGAGAAGCCCCTTTTAAGGTTGTGTATGGGGCCCACTTCAATCCTTTTCCATTAGACGCTCCCCCTTCCCTCGCACCGACTTTGCCAGATGTGTCTTCATGGTGGGAGGAGGCAGCCCAGCAATGGACTCTCATTAAAAAACACCTAGAGAAAGCCAAACAGGATTACAAGAAGTACGCAGATCGCCACCGTGCGGCCGAATGGGATTTGCAACCAGGGGGTCATGTTTATATATCCACCAAAAATTTAAAACTAGCACAAGTCAGCCGCAAACTGGCGTTAAAGTTCCTCGGACCTTTTACGGTGTGCAAAGTAATCAACAAAGTGACTGTTGCCGTAAATTTACCCAAAAATCTTCGCCATGTCCACGACACCTTCCATGTCAGCCTGCTGAAGAAGGCCCCAACAGATGACAAATGGCACGTCAAAGCTCCACCCATTCCAACTTTGATAGATGACCAAATACACTACGAGGTACAACAAATTTTGGACTCTAAAATCAAACGCAATCAGTTGTTTTACCTCATTAGATGGAAGGACTTTGACTCTGGGTTCGATGAGTGGGTGAATTCTGTACATGTTCATGCTCCTAGACTAACCAAAGCTTTTCATACTCGCTATCCATATAAACCTGGGGGGGATTTATTTTAAAGGGGGCAGAATGTCAGGTTCAGTGTGTATATGAGCTGTACTGACTCCATTTTCTAATGCTTCTAGTGTTTGAGTGCTTTCTCCACAGGTGCACAAGTTCCCAAGCAGACTTCTCACCGAAAGAGATTGTTATGTCTATCAACGTTCCACCCAAGATTGGCCTTGAGAGAGTCCAGCTTCCCAAGTCTGAAAGATGTTGTTTTGAGAACTGTGGGGGGAGGCTGGTTCAGCTGGGAACTGTTACTTTGTACCTCATGCTTTTCTCTTCATTGGTAACAATGCTCTTGTACCATCCTGAATCTCCTATTCAGGCCAGTGGACTATAATGAACTATTTCTGCAATAAAGTTTCCTTATTCAAACAATGGACTCTTGTTTGCTTGTAAAGGAGAACCTGTAGGAAAGACATTATCTAGCCACAGTCTGACAGATGGTGGGGGGTGGCACTGAGGGGCCTCCACCAGCCAAATGAGGTACAGCTACAGATATACAGGCCTGGCAGTTGGTGTTCCTGCACATTGTTGTCTTCATGGTGGAAGAGATACATCCACATGCTAGTGAGGATGAACTACTTGGATTTCTATTGTATTTAATGTTTAAAACAAATACACTATCCACTATTACTGTGAAATTACTGGAGATTTGGGGGGGGGTGGAACAAGGCTGGCATCAACATATCCTGAGGTGGGCAGCTGCTGGGGCCCAGGGCTTCTGGAGGGACCCTACTGCCACTGGCCTGCGTGCCTTTCCCCTTCCCAGTTGTTTGCAAGCACTCTGCCATCCATGCTCTCAACTGTTCACACTGCCCAGCACTATCAGGGAAAGGGCATGGGTCTGTGAGTGAGGGCAGTGAGAGGAGTCATGAGGGGTTGTGAGAAGAGTGCACAGGCATGTGGATGCACAGGTTGGGGTACTGTCATGCTTGTTGCTGAGGCACCAGTCCTGGGCAATGGGGAGACAAGGTGGCTCACAAGTTGGTTAGACAGTCCAGCCAAGAGGCAGGTATACAAGAGTCCAAAAGCTAAGCTGAGATCAGCATCTGAGAGTTCAGTCTGACAGAGACACAGGCAGGAGAGAGTCCAAAAGCTAAGCCAAGGTCAGAATACGAGAATTCAGTCCAGGGGGGAACAAGATACAAGGCAGGGTCATTACGAGCTTCCAGGTACGAGGCTGCTGGTCACAGCAAGTGGCAAACGAAGTTGCTTCCATGTTTAGCCCTGCTGAGTTCTAGTTAAGGGAGAGAGGAGCAGGTGTTTCCTCTCCCTCTGATTGTTGTGCCTCGCTCTCAGAGGGCAGTCCTGTCCAGTGCTGTACTTGCAGGTGAGCACTCCTGCATCTCTCCCAGATAACTGCCCTTGCTCGATTCCTCCATTTTGCAGTTGGCTCTGAAGGCTCAGACTTCTTGGTTGTCGGTTTTTCCTCTGCTCTGCTGGAGTCCTCTCCCCCAACAGCTTCCCTGAAGGTCTCTGTCTATCTTTCCAGTTGCTCCACCATGAGTTCATCTGGCATCACAGCTGGCTCTGGTGTAGGCTCCTCTGGTGTAGAGACTGGCTCTGCCAACCCCTCCAGTTCCTCATCCTCCGATGAGGACTCAGCTACAGGAGGTAAACTGATGGACTGGGGCTGACTTATGACAGGTATGGTGGTAGGCAGAAAAGAGGACACTTGGCACTCTCTGCCAAGACCTGCCTAAATCAAGACCTGTCTTTGGGGTGGAGTAGGGGAAGGGAGAGACTACAGCAGGATATAATACTGCAGAGTCCATCCTTCAAAGCAGCCACTTTTTCCCAGGGGAAGTAATCTGTCTTCTGAAGATCAGTTGTGATTCCGGGAAAACTCCGGGCCCCAGCTGGAGGTTGACAATCCTAGTAGTTAAAGTATTGGCCTAGGATTTGGGAGACCTAGGTTCAAATCCCAGTGCCAGTGCCTCTGGGACTCTGTTCAGCTTGCACCTGGCTGTCAGTATCCCTCCAGGGTAGCAGCCCACTAAGAACCTTCCTGGTAAGTCCTCAGTCTAGCCCTGGCTGAGACTCAAGTAAACCAACAGAGCTTACTTCCAAAAACCCTGGACAGACTCTTGCTGCAAGGCAGAAACAGTCTCTCTCCCTGTCTGCATTCATTTTCCTTTCGTGTGCTGAAGCAAAGCTCCAGTGGGGGAGGAGGGATAAAAATACAAAGGCCAGAGCAAGGCTGAGCATCCAGTGCATGCAGATATGCCTGCTCTGAAAATTTACACTGCTTTATCAGTTGAAAAGAAATCACTCATCAGAGCAGAAAGTCATGGTATCATCTGCAGAGAGTAAGGGCATGTATAGATCAACACATGATGAGCTATAATATAGGCCATTTTTCTTTCTTCCACGTATTATGCAGATTGTCTCCTATATGTGCCATTTCCACATGCAGGGAGGAGAAAAAAACAGGCTCAGTCATTGACGACAAGGCTAGATCCGACCATTTCCCTGATAATGGAGGCAGCCAGTGACTGCTTTTATTATTCTGCCATTGACTTTCTTTAGCTTCCTGATGCACGAACCTGTCATTTGGAGTACTCTCCATGCTTCTGATAAGTGTTTGTGAGAAGTCTCACTCGCTATCTCTTCCTATGTGGCTTTCTGTAACTCTCTCCCTCACTATGTTAATCCTCATTTAGAGCAATTAATCTTGAAGAATAGCCCTATAGCAATCAGCTGGTATTTCTCATGCGAGGAAGCGCTCATCAGGGTGAGTAAGAAAACAAGCTGTTTTCCAGAATGAATTCAGATACGTTTGAAGACCCAGAAATCTCCAGTGGGTGATGTGGTTTGGAAGGGTGCTTGACAAAACAGGCTTCTCTATTGGGATTACATTTTAAGTCTCTCTGTTTGGTATGTGTGTGGGTTTGCATTGCTGCCCCATTCCATTGCCAATGATTGGAAACCCACATTGGTGGTTCATCATAGAGAGTGAATATCATTGAAAGCAGCAGGTCTTAACTCCATGGATAATCTTGCACAGCATCCAGGACTCAAATATAATTTATTGGGGACCAATAAAACTTGCAACATGAATGCCTCCCTATCATATCTCACCTGTACAATTTCATGAATCATGATTTATTTTTTACAATTTATATAAACAGATAATTTTTTCATAATGTCCAAGCTGCTGCCCCCTGGATCCTACAAAGTGTACCCAATCCCACATGCTCCCACTCACCCCAGGGCTTGGACTCTATTTCTGTCTGATTGCTAATTTTCATTATCCACTCATATTCCCCTCATCAAGAAAACTGTAGATGTTCAGGAATGTGGTTATTTCAGAAGTGCTTAGTCAAATTGGTTGGGGTATTGTTACCCATTTTGTTGTTAAAGAGCATTGAGCTTGTGAGATATTATGGGGCATTGGCAAGCTACTTTGGTTCATTCTCCGATGTACATTTCAGTTCAATGGAATGACTTCCATTAAGGGAGTAATAACAGCCTAATCTGGAAGAGGGACAGCAATTGGTTCACTTGGAGACTGGAACAGAAAATCACCAGATGCATTCCATTGCATTTTCTAAAAGTTATCACTTAATATTAGCAACAACAATATGTTAGAGAGAAACCAAAGGCTTCTTGAATCTCCATAAGACAGACAGACTATAAATGAATAAATAAACAAAACAACTTGGGAGATGGAAGAAACATTTTCCTCTCATTTATTCTTTTACTGTAGCTCTGTACTGAGTTCCTGCTGAATTCCAGTTTCAGTAGAAAAAATTCTAAAATCAGTTCCAGAATTACAGCATGCATTTTGCTGCACTGTTTTGTCCTTTTGTTTGTGTACTAGGGGAAAAAAGCATTATTAATCTTACTATATAAAAGCCAAGCTGTATTGGCAAAGACTCACTTTTTATTCTTACACAGGCACACTGAGAGGCCTGCAGGTGCACCTGCAGAAGGATAAAAGGTGAGTCGCTGATGTGGCCTGACGAGGTTGCTGCGGGGCCTTGGGAGGTCCACACTGGGCCTCCATGCTGCCTGCAGCAGGACTCTCAGGGACCATAGAGCTGGTAGGAAGGCACTGTGTGGCCTCACAGCTGCTGTGAAGGTGGCAGGAAGGCCACACTGGGGGTAGCAGGGCTCCCCATGGCCGCTGTGTGGCCTTGGGAAATCCATGCTGGGCCTCTGTGCCACCTGCAGCAGGCCTCAGAGGGGCCATGGAGGTGGCCTTGGGAGGGCTGTACTGGCCCCATTGTATTTCTTCTCACAATGGACTCTATTGCTAGTCAAAGATAAAAGTTGAAGTCATCATGCATCATTCTAATTCATTACCGATATCTGGCAGATAAATGCCAAAACTCTTGAATATAATCATGTGGGTGTGAATGTGGTTTTAGAGCAACACAACAACCTTATCAGAAGCTCCATCAAAATCAGTGTAACCAAACTACTCATGGTATTTCATAAACATTGTCACCCTGTTTTGATTTTTTCTTGCAAGAGTTCATCTTCTGATTGATATTACCCTTGCTTTCTCTCATTCTCGATTGCTTTCAGTGGCCATCAGTTACATCATCACATGCCCACTCAAATTGGCTATGACACCACCCTGTTCCAGGCATGTTCTTTGCTGGGGGGTGGAGTGGGGAACCAATCCAGAAAACATTTCTCTCACTCTCAATTGCCCTCATTTATTCTTATGACATCCTTATGATTTGTAGACTTGTCATTTATGATGTGGTCTCTGATTGGTTGGAATTACCTATTTGATTAGTTTATAATAAAAAAGTAGCAGTCAGGAAAAATCATTGGGTGTCAAGTCACACAATCCAGATGTTTTTAAAGAATACTATATCAAAATAGCTATTATTAACCTAAAAATTAAAACCAGGAATATTTGGCACATACATAGAAAAAGGCATCCAAATATATACTCATTTGCATTAAAATGGCAACATCCCATACTGTTCATGCTACTGCTTTCCACGAAGGTGAAACAACAAGTGGAGATGTAAGGAGGACAGGACTGTTGTTATGAAGTTCAAAACTCTGTGTTTTGTCATAAAAGAAACTTCAGCAAGAGGGCATGGAATATTACCATGAGTCCAGAAGACAGCGGTACCAGCAACACAAAGAATTGTTATGGTCCAGTATTGATTCCAAGGACCCATCTCTTTTAATAACCTGGCCTCTTTGACTGATGGCTTGATTCCTTTCAGAAAATGCAGTGAACTAGGAGAATCTTCTTACCCTGAACTGTCCTGAGTCACTTCACTGCAGAACAGGTCTGAAGCTCACAAGCTTCTTGAAGTTCTTACAGGGCATTGATTTCAGGCAGAATTGTTTACAATACACAGTACTCTGTCTAAGTGAAAATGGAAGGGAGGTACGTGTCATTTCTTCCCTTTGCATCCTGAAAGGAAAGACTCTAAACTGATTGTTCTCAAATTGCTGGCAATTTGGAAGGCAATTTTCTTTTTCTTTTTTAAAGAAGTGCTAAATACTTTTAAAAATAGGAATTGAACACAAGCATTAAGGCAAAGGCATGTATATTTCAATAAATAAATTACAGTTATTTACTTGTTTCCTTTCTCCTTAGTACTAAAAACCTGTTGCAGGAGCACTGTTCCACGATTCCCTGTACCTGATGCACACACATGTAGGCTGATATACCTATGACATACTGGACCGCACTAGTCCATATACCCATGTTCCCCAGCACGTTTTGGGTAGTTGTGGACAAATTTGCTTCCAGCCCTTACAGGGATAGAAGATGAGATGAAGTCATGTTTGCAGAACAGCTTTGGTTTATCCATCTAATCAGAAGAAGGCACACCTACACTTTCTTAAAGTGGTGCTCCCCAAATGCTGCAAACCCAGATTGTGATGGCATGGATGTAAGAACTGCATACGTGTATCCAAACTTTCCTCATGAGAGCTAGTTTGGTGTAGTGGTTAAGAGTTTGAGTCCCCACTCCTCCACTTGAAGCCAGCTGGGTGATCTTGGGCTAGTCACAGCTCTCTGGAGCTCTCTCAGCCCCACCCACCTCACAGGGTGTTTTGTTGTGGAGATAATAATGACATACTCTGTAAACTGCTCTGAGTGGGCATTAAGTTGTCCTGAAGGGCAGTATATAAATCAAATATGATGATGATGATGATGATGCTGTCTCAAGGTAGCTGAGATGCAGTACTAGATTGTAGAGACACAAGGTAAGTGCTGATAAATGCATAGTTTCCAAAAAGTGATTTCAAAATTGTGAGTAATGTATACAACAGCTAAGAAGGAAATGAAGGCTTTTTTAAAAAGTTTATTTTAATGACCCCTTGAAAGTCATTTGCAAGTTTGTGGGTGTCTTATGATAATTTTATGGCAAGTAACTTATAAATAGAGATATGAAGGGGTGCCATTTGTGCTAGGACTAGCTGAAACTATCTAAGCCAGTCAAGTTCTTTTTAAATAGCCAAGCTACTGTATTCTTAGGACAAACTGAGCTTAGATTTATATTTAAGAGTATAAATCTTTATTCTAAGGCAGTGTGATAGTTTAATGAAAGAAATAACAATAACTTGTATGGAGCCATTTTTCTTTTTTACTCTCTATTTTTGGAAAATGCCAACAGTGTCAATGCAGTTAATGGAAATCCAGATCATCTGAAGGATAAATTTGTATCAGAGCCAAACTAAACAAAATGATGGGTGATTCTTTAATAGCTCTTATTCTTTTAAATTTTAATTCAAAAGAGCCATGGGGGCTGGAACTCTGGTGTGGTGGAGAGATGGACTAACATTTTCCACTGTAGTACTTTCCTGATTTAAATCACATATCCTTGAAGCTGTATTTGCCACATAAAATAAAACATCCAGGCAACATACAGCCTTTCAGGAAGGACGCTGGGTAAGTGGTAGTATTTATCGTTTATATGGAATAAGGCCAGGTTGAGTCTCCTATTGAAGTCCTTCAGATAACAAGTGTTAAGAAAGGCCCTTCTCTACCTAAGAACCTGGAGAAGACAATACTAAGCTAAATGGACTAGTGGGCAGACAAGTTATAAGTTATCTTCATACCCGAAGTATCCAAAGAAAGAGCTTTGACTCTTGGACAGCTTATACCCTGAAAATCTTGTTGGTCTCTAAAGTGCCACTGAACTTAAAACCTTACTGTTCTACTGCAGGTCAACATGCCTACCTATCTGAAACTATCATCTCCATAGGTAACTCAAATTGTTCTCCCATGGAACAGTTTTAGAGAGATTTTTATTGTAACACTAGCACTTGTTAAAAAAAAAAAACCTTCCCCAGCACAGCTGAACTCTCCTAATCTTTCAGTTCAAGGCAGCTTTGAGTTTAAAAAAAAGGTGGGAGATCTTACAGTGTGTTCTACAGGTGTGCAAAATGAAACACACAAGATGGAAATACACCCAGAAATCACGTTTCGTTCATTAAAACAACTTCTGGAAAGGTGAAACAAATTCAAGAAACAAAGCTGTAATGACTCTCCCCTTTAAAAAGTTCATGTGTTTCAGTTTTGTTCTTACTGTGCACGG
This sequence comes from Eublepharis macularius, assembly GCF_028583425.1. Taxonomy (NCBI): domain Eukaryota; kingdom Metazoa; phylum Chordata; class Lepidosauria; order Squamata; family Eublepharidae; genus Eublepharis; species Eublepharis macularius. The sequence continues at coordinate 89,725,957 of NC_072790.1, read as the reverse complement.
GCAGCGCAAGTGGGCAGACACTGGGCTGGTAGCAGCATTAGCATAACTAATGGTAGCAGCATTAGCATAACTAATGGTAGAAGAAATATGTGCATTGCTCATGAGTGTATTTCTACATCACTCTTCCTGGGCAATGGCATTGGCACTGAGTAACTTTGATTTGCAAAAGATTTGCTTTGAGCCAGGGACAGGAACAGCAGACGGCATGGCACTGTTGGTGTCACCTTGCCAATCCCTTTCTGTGAGCTTTTATGCACAATGCAAGGAAACCCTGGCAAACAACCACCATCCATGTGGATGTGCACATGAGGGGTAGAAGAGGAATGGGTCTCTTTAGCCTTCGAGACCCAGGCTGCCACAAAGACTCATGTTGTCAGGCCTGCTGTCCACAGTGACTCCATATTGTATTCAGATGCTTTCTCATGCTGTAGTTTTCTAGTGTTTTTCTGCCCACAGGTTCGCAGACAACCAGCTGTGTTCCCAGGGAAGCAGGAAGGCCTTATCTACTAGGACTAGACATTGACCTTGGAGGAGGATCGCTCGCCTTCCCAGGCGTCTATTGAAGCCGGGCAATGGGGGGGGGGATGCAAAGGGACACTTTGATATATTGCCATTTGTAACTAACATGTCATTCTCAACAAAGGTCAGCCAGAAGCTTTCATGCCTTTGGACTAATTAGGGACACCTGTACTATGAATGCAATCTTTCAATAAAGAACCTTTTGACTCAAGACCTTGGATTTCTTGCAGCAAGGGGTTGGGAGATGAAATCAGAATAACTTGAATTCCATAAACTAACATTTTGTTGAGAATCTTATCTGCTCTCCCTAACCCCCACCTGGGAAGGATGGATATCGGATTTAGTCTGAATGAGCCTCCTGTTCCTGGAACAGAGGGTGGAGAGACCTCTTCTAAACCTGATATCAAGGTGGTCCCGCCTGGAGGAGTATCGTGGAGCACTCTTGGATCTCGCCCCCAAAGCAGTATTGGAAGAGGTATTCAGCCTGTGATTTCATTACCTACACCTCGTCAGTTGGTACCTCAACCCCGGGGGAGTCGGGAGCAATGCCTGGGAACTATGTTTTCACGCCTGTCTGCAGCTACTGGCCAAGAAGCGTTACCCTCAGTTGCGGAAACCACAGGTGGCCACGAAGACCCAGGATGGGAAGCTTTGCAAGTGTCCAATACTACAGTGAACGCTGCATGAGCCACTACTATTCCCCAGCATGGGTGGGATGAGGAGGCCGGTTGCCTAGTGGAGTATTGCGTTACGCTGGAGGAGTTTGAATCCCAAGTCTGGCCCACACCCCGGATGGAGCAACTGAGCTGGGACAATGCTGATATAGGCTCAGTTGGAACCTGCGGAGGTGATACTGTCCAGCCCACCGGGGACTGGTGGAGTGTACTCTCAGAGAAAGTACATGTTATGCAGTATGAACTATTAGCCGTTACCGGCTTCACTAAAGGCTGGACGGCAAGTGCTTCAGAGATTACCCAACTGCTGACACTGACGGAGATCCAAGAGCCCTATCAGGAGGTTCCTGTGGAGGAGCGAACGGGCCCAAGGGAAGCTTTGAGAGGAGTTGAAGAGGGCCCTGATTCAGCCTCGTCAATGTCCAGCTACCATGAGGTGGGGGAGCAGCCACCGTTAAACCCGACGCCAGCCCTGGGAGCAGGAGGTGCTGTTGGCTTTGCAGAAGGAGAGGTGGAGAAATCCCAACAAATGCAACAGGTGTGGGAAGAGGGCCTGCACCAAGAAACGGAGAGGGCAGCGGAGGAGGATAGGAGAAGATGGGACACCGCACGCAATGCTGATCTAGAGGCGCGGGTGGAGGCCATGAGAGGAGATTTAGCCTAAGTGGCCTATCTAATGAGGTTGATGGTCCAGGGAGCCGCAGGGTCTCTGGCGCAGCCCGGGTGGGTTCCCCCAGCACAAGTCACTACCTCCCCGCCAACAATGGCGACGCCTGCAACTGCCTCAACCGCCGCTCCACTAGTGCTTACTCCTGCCATAGTTCCGGCACCAATCGTGCCACTCCTGCAGTTGCCCCACTCCCCGTACCCGCCCCAGTACAAGTTCCTGTGGCCCCGATGCCGAATGCACCTGCCGCACCGGCACCGCTGGTGATGGTCCCGCAACCGCCTCCAGCGCACCCAGGGGGAGCGGGCCAGCTAGTCCCGGTGGTGCAAAGAGCCCAGAGACCACAACCTTGGCAAGTGCCCCCCGTGTGACCACTGGGAGGGTACCAAGATCCCCCAATGGCTGGAACTGTTCCCCGTCAAGGGAGGGGAAATCTGCTTGCACCACAAGGGCCCCGGAGAGGTGCACTGCAGATACCTGCTCATCAGCCTCCTCCACCTCAAGAACAAACCCCGGCAGCGGGACGAGGAGCTGAAATGCCCTTGGGATGGATTAAGCTAGAAGCTACGTTCAAAGGAGAGCCCTGAAAAC